>NC_048576.1:29577062-29914562 GCF_013265735.2 Oncorhynchus mykiss
CGATGGATGCTGCAGTGTACCCAAGTGGCGTCGAGAGCAACTGCTTGCACGCGTGTTACCACTCCACTATGTCTCCCTGACACGGCTTTTGCGCCATTTGTACAGATACCAACACATCTTGACCACCAAAGTCCATTTGATGTCACAAAGCTGTCCAGTACTTAAAAAATATCCTCTCATGTTGTCCTTGGTTTCCAGTGGTTTGCAGAAGAGGATGTCTTCCTTAATTAACCCCCCATAAACGTAACAGACATATACCAGAAGCTGTGCCAAGCCTGCCACGTCTGTTGACTCTTCCAGCTGTAATGCATATAATTCACTGACTTGTATGCAAAGCAGTAATTGTTCCAAAACATCTCCTGCCATGTCACTGCGTCGTGAAACAGTGTTGTTTGATGAAGGCATTGTCTGTATAGTTTTTTTGGCCTTTTCCTCCAGCATTGTCCCAGAATTAAGTCTGTAGTATGGGGCTTGCCTGTCCTAGCTACTCGGTAGCTCACCATAGAAGACACTTCTAGCCTTCTTATAAATTGTATCTGTTGCTTTTATACATGTCTTACTACTCAAAAGTAATCTTTATTTTCGCTCAAAAAACTCCCATGGCTTATTTTTCAAATGGTCATGTTTCATTTCTAAATGTCTGAGCAAGAGTGAAGGTTTCCTGCGAGAGAGTAATGGTTAATGTGATTGGATGTTGATTATTAGACTAGGATACCTGTATTTGACATTATGTTATTTCGCAGAACACTAGATTGTTTAATTGTATTTTTGGCAGTGAAACGAGGCTACTCAGGTGAGAAAAAAAACTCACCCAAATGTATAGCCTTGTTGGAAAATATAAATGTACTGTTTGAAAATGTGAAGAATTTTTTAAATTTTTCATAAATAATAATAATAATTTTTCATGTGAAACTAATTTTTATTTGGCGTACCCCCGATGGCATTGCTCGTACCTCTGGGGGTTTGGAAATACCTGGTCTACCGTATCAAAAGCTTTGGCCAAGTGGATAAAAATAACAGCACAACATTGCTTAGAATCAAGGGCAAAGGTGACATCTTTGAGGACTTTAACATTGCGGTGACACATCCATAACCTGAGTGGAAACCAGATTGCATACCAGAGAGAATAATATAGACATCAAGAAAGCCAGTCAGTTGATTATTGACAAGTGTTTCCAACACTTTTGATAAACAGGGCAAAATAGAAATAGGCCTATAACAATTAGGATTAGCTTGATCTCCCCTTTAAACAAAGGACGAACCGTGGCTGCCTTCCAAGCAATGGGAACCTCCCCAGAGAGAAGAGACAGGTGAAAAAGGTCAGAGATAGGCTTGGCGATTATGGGGCTAGCAACCGTAAAGAAGAAAGAGTCTAAACCATCTGACCCAGATGTTTTTTGGGGGTCAAGTTTAAGGAGCTCCTTTAGGACCTCGGACTCAGTGACTGCCTGCAGGGAGAAACTTTGTAGCAGAGTAGAGGAAAAATATAGAGGAGCATCGGGGCTAGTCGTATTAGAAGGGGTGAGAGATGAGGAAATGTAAAAGGCACATGACAGCCCGCTTGGAGTTAGCCAAAATGAAACCAAGATTGAACTCTTTGGCCTGAATGCCAAGCGTCATGTCTGGAGGAAAAAAGGCACCGCTCATCACCTGGCCAATACAATCTCTACGGTGAAGCATGGTGGTGGCAGCATCATGCTGTGGGGAAGTCTTTCAGCGGCAGGGAATGGGATACTAGTCAAGATCGAGGGAAAGATGAACAGAGCAAAGTACAGAGAGGTCCTTGATGCAAACCTGCTCCAGAGTGCTCAGGACTTCAGACTGGGGCGAAGTTTCACCTTCCAACAGGACAATGAGCCTTAGCCAAGACAACGCAGTGGCTTTGGAACAAGTCTCAGAATGTCCACGAGTGGCCCAGCCAGAGCCCAGACTTGAACCCGATTTAGCATCTCCGGAGAGACCTGAAAATAGTGAAAATTGTGCAGCGACGCTCCCCATCCAACCTTAGAGAATGGAAGAAACTCCCCAAATACAGGTGTGCCAAGCTTGTAGCATCAAACCCAAGATGATTTGAGGCTGTAATTGCTGCCAAAGGTTCTTCAACAAAGTACAGAGTAAAGGTTCTGAATACTTGTGTAAATGTGATATTTCAGTTTTTTATTTGTAATAAATTTGCAAACATTTCTAAAAACGTCATTACGGGATATTGTGTGTATTTTGATGAGGGGCGACGTCGCTGGTCTTCTAGCCATCGCCGATCCCTTTTTCATTTTCCATTTGTATTGTCTTGTTTTTCCACACACCTGGTTCTCATTTCCCTCATTATGTGTTGTGTTTTTAACCCTCTGTTTCCCCCATGTCTTTGTGTGGTATTGTTTATTCTGTTTCATGTTATGCGCACGTTAGTCTGTTGTGCTGGGTGATGTTAACCCAAATTGTTATTTCGTGTTTATTTTGCCATGTGCTTTTTGTTCGCCTAAATAAAAGGCTCCGTTGGCTACCCAATATCTGCTCTCCTGCACCTGACTCCCTTACAGCCATTTACGCATACCTGACAATAAGGCTTGTTACGTATCAAAATGTGGAAAAAGTGAATACTTTGAATGCACTGTATGTAAAGGATAACATGGGAAATTCCACAGTAGCAGCCTACTGTGTGTGTGTTGCCTGCCCTTGAGGAAGTGCAATGCTGTGCTGAGATCTAGATTCACATGTATGTTGTTGTTGTTGTTTATGTGGTGCAAAATAAAACAGCACATTAATGACACGTATGGTGAATCTGCTTGTCCTCAGGCTGCGAGCGGGAGGGACGTCCTCAGGCTGACTCTTTGGGGGACCTGTACCGGGCCCTGGAGAGGGCCAACCTGTCCTCCATAGGCGATCACCGGCCCTCCTCCCGTCTGGAGTACAAACGCTCCTTCGTCCGCCGTGTCAACGACCCACTGCTCAGTGAAAAGCTGCACCGTCTCCGCATCCTACAGAGTGCTCTCAAGGTATGGGAGGACCTATAGAATATAGTGTATGTACAGTGTGTGTGTACTGTGTAGTGTATACAGTGTATTACCTCTTAAATCGTACTCTTCTCTCCTCCTGACAGAATGTCCCTCTTCAGGACTCTGACCCATCGTTGGGTTTTTTAGGATAGCCTATGTGGAACAGACCATGGACACAGCAGCGCCATTACAGTCATCCCATACATCCTGCCAAGGGACGTGCCCTTACTGCCCTACCCCAGACATCCCCTCATCCCTGGAAGACAACCATAACAACCAGTGTTACACCCCTCTCTTTCTCTCTCACGCACTCACTCAATCTCACTCTCTCTGCATGCCCACATCTGCTTCTAAGGACCTTTCCTCATGCGAAATAATTTGTTCAGTGAGCAAAATAACCACAACATATTAAATAGATGGGATGACTAATTATCCAAGTTTGCATCACAAAATGCGTGCAATGCATGTTCACAATATTTACTTAAACTCTGGTTCAATAATAGTCTTCTTCTCATTGACATTGTTAATCCTTTGACGCGAACAATCACATATTTTTGTGATCATTGTTGAGTGGTCCCTGCAGCGTGCGATCTCAAATACAGTAGTAACAGAATGTATGATGCAACAAACGCGTCTAAACACCATTGTTGTCTGAACAGCATAAATATTTTTGTTGTATTGATGGAAAATAAAGTTCTTAAACTTTATTCCTCATTTTTATATTTTATTGTAAAAGATAAATGCGAACTTCATCATCCAAGCATCACACGGAACACATCCACAGCCAAACTCATTCCATAAACCAGTCTAAATAACGCTGACAAAAAAATTGCGCTGACAAAAAAATAAAACTGAAGTTAGTGACCTAACAGTTTACAATGTACCACATCTCTGGTGAGCATGAGACTAACGTAATGTTGTTTAGAAAATAAATGCGTGTCAGCTATGCTAACAACAGCTCAATTCTTTAAGATGGCAGCCATGTTGGTTTACGTTTGACAAGCAAAAACTCTCTAATCCCAGAATGCTATTCACTATAAAACGCAAATAAACAAAATCAAAGATTGCTGCGCTTATTGCGTGAAAAATATTAACTTAGTTTAGCCACTTTTCAGCATATTACAAATTGTTGATGTACTTGTTACAGTGTATACAAGAACTGGAGCACACGACTTGACAAGTCATTAACCATTTCTGACAAATCACAAATCAAATAAAGGTTTTTACCTCACAGAGCATCACATCAAATACAAGCCTACTGCCTAGCCTAACCATAGTGCAAAACCTAAACAGGGATGAGGGTTTGTGGGAGGGTTCCTTTCATTTGTGGGGGGTTTTCAAATCCGTTGGGGGTAGAAATGGGGGAAGGTATCTTGTGGGGATATGATGCAGGAAATGGGGGATTTATCAATAAATGGGTGGCAAACACAAGAAGGTTATACGCTAAATAAAAATAAACCCCCTGGAAAGAGGGATCGGAGCTGGTAACCCTGAGGTACCAAAGTTACAATCTGATGCCACGTTCAAGACAACTGGGAACTCAGGAAAAAAGTTTGGAACGGTTATCCAATTCGGAATTCCAACTTGGGAACTCGGGCCTCTTTCTAGAGCTCGAACTTTCTGACCCAAAGATCATTGATGCCATGATTTTGCCTAGTTTTTTTCAGAGTTCACAGTTGTATTGAAAGCACCATAAGTCAGTCGAGTTGTTTTAACATCTTTGGTCTGACAGACGCTAATGTGACAAACAGAATGTTCACAAACATGGCGCCACACATAGCCGGCAAATAGCTTAGCATTAGCTCATCATAATCAGTACAACATTCAAGTATTTTACACGCATCATATGTGTCCATTACAATCTATGCAAGAATCGGAATACATTATTTGTCACCAGTACTTGAAAACATGTTAATAAAAGAGTTAACACATTATGATCCATACAAATATCTTGATCGTGATGTGTGTTTTGTCCTATTTTTGTATTACATTTAAATTGATTTTTAATCCCAGCCCCCATCCCCGCAGGAGGCCTTTTGCCTTTTGGTAGGCTGTCATTGTAGATAAGAATTTGTTCTTAACTGACTTGCCTTGTTAAATAAAGGTTAAATAAAACATAAATAACATGATATACAGAAAATAAGCCGCTTACTTCGATAGGAACGTACACATGTCCAAAGTCCAATTTGTAAGACAAAGAACCATGAAGACAATGTGGGCCCCAGCCAGAAAATGTGCTGGGGGAAAATGTTTGTGCAAGGCCTGTTCTGACGAGAGATGTGCAATGTCTTGGGCTCAAGTTGAAGAGAGAAGTTTGTCTGCTCAGTAAAGCCTCAAACATAAATTGTCAGCAAGAGTGAAATGGGCTACTTCTTATGCAAATTAACGAGGAGGCGGAACACACCTCAATCCAAACTTTTGTTAGAAAATAAAACTTGTTCGAAAATATTTTGAAATTGACAAGTCGAAACATAGCCTATTGATAATTAGCAGGCAGTGTGCCTTGGTTTGAGGGCAGCGCGGGTAACTGTCCTGTTGTGTAACAATCACATTTTGGAACAGTGAGAGCATTCTGACATCACGCTCATGAAAAAACTCACGCAGGGGCGACAGTTAGAGATATTTGGAACTCAAGTATGAAAAGGTTATAGGAAAGTTACAGCAGAAATTGCACTGGAGAATATAGTGAGGCCAGGATTCAATAAGATCAGCGTTAACCCACGGTAACCGACAAATGCATGGCTTAACCTTTCTGGCGCAGGCTTTCCGCTAGCGACCCAACTCGACAACATCCGGTGAAATTGCAGAGCGCGAAATTTAAATGACAGAAATAGTCATATTTAACTTTCATGAAAATACAAGTGTCATACATCAAAATAAAGCGTAACTTCTTGTTAATCCTGTGTCAGATTTCAAAAAGGCTTTACGGCAAAAGCACACGATGCGATTATCTGAGGACAGCGTCCTGAACACAAATGCATTAAAAACATTTTCCAACCAGACAAGTGCGCCACGAAAGTCAGAAATAGCGATAAGATAAATGCCTTACATTTGAAGATCTTCTTCTGTTGGCACTCCAAAAGGTCCCAGCTACATCACAAATGGTCCTTTTGTTCGATAAAGTCCTTCTTTATATCCCCAAAACTCGCTTCACTCAATAATCCACCGGTTTCCCTCCTTCACAATGCGTACAAAATTAATCCCAAACGTTACCAATAAACGTTACCAATAAATTCTCCAAACAAGTCGAACAACAACTTAGAAAGACTACACATTCTAGCTAATTTTTCCAAAATCAAGCCTGAAACTCTTTCTAAAGACTGTTGACATCTAGTGGAAGCCCTAAGAACTGCAATCTGGGAGATTTTCACCTCATATTAAAAATGATAGCTATTATAAACAGTGGTCTTTTTTTTGTTGGGATGGTTTGTCCTCGGGTTTTCACCTGCCATATCAGTTCTGTTATACTCACATACATTATTTTAACAGTTTTAGAAACTTTAGAGTGTTTTCTATCCAAATATATATATATATATATATATATATATATCCTAGCTTCTGGGCCTGAGTAACAGGCAGTTTACTTGAGGCACGCTTTTCATCCAGACGTCAAACTACTGCCCCCTAGCCCCAAAGAGGTTTAAATATTGCTTTCGTTTAGGCGGTGGAAGGTGTAACTGTGTTGGAGCTGTCAAAAGCAATATTTAGCTATGCGTTTGTCACTACCGGGGTTAGCGCTGATCTGATTGAATCCTGGCCTGTGTTTGATGGTATTTTTTTTGCACAGTTCATTGTTTTGTATGAGGAAAATGTCACGTTATGTGTCTTTACGCCCATCTCCCTCCACCTATTTCAGAGGCTCTTCAACACACATACATCTCACTCTGGGTTTCTGTCCACCCCATCTCGTTGACTCACTCACTCACTCTCCCACTCGCACTCAGAACATTGTCTGTGGAGGAATGTATTGTTAGATTTTTTTTTCTAGAAGGCAACCATGACATCCACAGATTTTCTGGTTTGATGATATTGGATATTTCCACCCATCTGAAAGACTGCATTAGTGGGGCGCCCTTTAACTCACTGCTCACCTGCATGGCCATGTTAGAATCTTCTGCTTCTGTACAGTACTGTCTTTTCTGAAGACTATGCCAGGGTTGTGCACAGTATCACTACAATTAATCTTGATCCTAAATTAACTATAATAAGCAATTGTATTTTTGATGTCTACAATGTTTATGTTATGCATGTGTGAATGGTAAATGAGTATGTACTGTATGTCTGTGTGTTATGAGAGTGTACAGTATGTTAAGCGTATATATTTATTTCATAAACTGGATATCACGCAACTGCTATGTCAGCACAAAATGCAAGGAGATTATCTTTCAACTTCAGTGTTGTGCCTCAGAGATTCTGAAAGTATTAACACTCCAGGACTGGGTGAACATAGATTATGGCTGCAGGGGGGAATTTCTCTCTTATAATAAACAGAAACTGGTGCACAGAGAAGAGGACTGGCAATAATAAACCAGTACTGTAAATTGTGAAGCATTGATCAGAAACACGTGTTTATTTTTGTATGCATGCTATCTATCCAAATGTTTGTAAATGGTTTTGTATTCCGAGGTGTGTGTGTGTGATCTGGAAACTGCTGGTGTGAACCCATCGTCCACATTGTGTTTCAAAGAAATATTTTACATTTTAAGTAAAAGCGACAGGAGAAAGTGTTTGTTTTGGAAGTGATCTCTGCTAAAAGGTAAATAACTGTATTTATAAACTGTTCAATGTTTGAGCATGCTTTGTATAACTTAAACAGAATACCATGCCATTTGAAATATATGGAAGTTGCACATGTTTGCCGTATTGTGGCTAATTTACTTTTTTATTCAATAATAATAAACAAAGGCTTGTCCATCTCCAGAACTCTCCCTTAATGATGATTCCTCCATTTCAAATATTTTCTTTGGTGGTCTATTCCTGATGAGGGGACAAGGGCGGATTGGCCATCAGGCAATTCTTGCAAATGCCAGATGGGCTGGACCATTTTTTGTTTGGTGTAAAAAAAATAATGTAAAAGGTGACATGGCCAGCGGCCCATGGGCCTGTTAATTTGTCATTTTTTAACTTTTTTTTCGCAATTTCTCTGTTATACTGATCTATAAGGAGCCTTTGTCTGATCAGTGGGAAACGGCTGGCCCGGTTTTCTGAGCTGAGGTCATGCAAACTCACATTCTAAGTCAAACGTGGCATCAGCAAAGAGACCTGCTCTTCTGACTCTATCATCAGTTAGACAGCTAAGATCATGGATCATAAAAACAGAAAGGGTGCCTATAAAAGTAGAAAGACCACATTCTAAATTGTCACCTCATCTCATGGGTGGATAAAACCATGATTTGGTCCAACAGTGCATTAACCTCATGATTCTTGTAATGAAAGTGTGTGCCCTGTCCCAGTGCCTGTTTTGCTGGGGCCTGCTGCTGTAATGAGCGAGCCATGCGCTTGTGAGGAAAATGTGTTCTTATCGTATAACATCTCAAAATGAAGCTTCATCCCCTTGTCCCTGTCGAACAGAGGAGGGCCTCAGCTTTCTGTAGATATCATTTATATTTCTCAACTCTCAATATTCAGATCAATAGCAACTATTTTACAACCAAGATATTTTTTAAGGCTTTGAGATATGAAGCGGCGTGCACGAAATGTATATCCACCATTGCGAAGGCCTATAGGCCTATAGGTCTCATGGGTAGAAGCCAACAAATGCAACGTTTTTTTGGGACATTAAATTGACTGTTGGATGAATAAATGGCTACTAGCAGTGGGTAGTATATTTATAGTTAGCGATCTAGTTCATGTGTTTTGAGTTTCCACTTCCTCAAGTAATTAATTGCTATTCAACAAAAACAATCTGGAAATTCTGGAGTCCTATTTTGAAAGTAAAATAAAGCAACTATAGTCTAACCGTCATCCCAAATGTCATGACAATCACGTGATTAAATTGCACAAAATATCTTCAGTTGTGCATTCCTGCTTTGAGGTGTTGGATGAAACAACGTATTTCTTGAATACCTCAGTAGGCTATTTATTACACTTAATAAAGCACTATGAATGATTTAAGATTAATGTTCATGATGATTACTCATGATTTGGGTCTGACCAAATCATGGGCTGGTAAAAGCTAGTCGCATCAGTGACACCAGGATAAAATGTTAGTCTGGAGCCATGTCATGGTAATTAACACTTAGGGCTCTATTCAATCCGTATTGCGAAAGTTCAGATTTACAACGTCATTGAAATTTAAAGACAATGTTCCTACTTTAGCGGAGACTACATTCACGGTAAACTCTGCATATGTCGCCTCAATTGGAAATTACCTTCACATTTCTATTGCGGAATCTGTGATGCTTCAGCTTTACAGATTGAATAGAGCTCTTAGGGTAGGTGTGGATTCAGGGGAACACATACTGTGTGACAGGTACTAATGTGCATAGTGAGTCTGTGGCGCGTGCAGGAATGTGGGCTGGTGTCGATAAAATGCCAGGGTGAATTCTTGTCCCAGATTGTAGAAGATAAATAAAACGTTTCCTCTAAAAGTTTCTCCCTCAATGTTGGATGGTTCTTTATATCAGCAGTGAGCATTAATAAGTACCTCTTACCTGTAAACTCTTATGTGGATACGCTTTTGAAAAGCTCCGAACATTCTCTATAATATCCATTTAAAGACAAGAGAAGGGAGAAGCTTCAACATGGCTGTCAGCTTATAAGGAGGTTGATGAATGAGGTAGTAGCAGCAGCAGCCGGATGGGACACCACAGATCAAATCTAACGAACATCAACAGGAGATCATCTCATGATCTGGGATGAAGATCAACCCCAAGATCAACCCCAACTCAATATACACTAACTTACCTACACAATACAAAAGTATGTGGACACCCCTTCAAATTAGTGGATTCGGCTATTTCACCCACACCCGTTGCTGACAGGTGTGTAACATCGAGAACACATACATGCAATCTCCATAGACAAACATTGGCAGTAGAATGACCTTACTGAAGAGCTCAGTGACTTTCAAAGTGGCAGCGTCATAGGATGACACCTTTCCAACAAGTCATCAAATTTCTGCCCAACAATTCGAAGTGGTAGGCCACACAAGCTCACAGAATATTCTAGACGATTCTGTGCTTCCAACTTTGTGGCAACAGTTTGGGGAAGGTCTTTTCCTGTTTCAGCATTGCAATGCCCCCGTGCACAAAGCGAAATCCATACAGAAACGGTTTGTCGAGATCGGTGTAGAAAAACTTGACTGGCCTGCACAGAGCCCTGACCTCAACCCCATCGAAACACCTTTGGGATGAATTGGAATGCTGACTGTGTGCCAGGGTTAATTGTCCAACATCAGTAATCAACCTCACTAATGCTATTGTGGCTAAATGGAAGCAAATCCCTGCAGCAAAGCAACATCTAGTGCAACGCATTCCCTAAAGAGTGGAGGCTGTTATAACAGTAAAGGGGGACCAACTCCATATTAATGCCCATGATTTTGGAATGAGATGTTTCGACGAGCAGGTATCCACATACTTTTGGTAATGTAGTGTACCTAGCTCAATGCAGAACAATATTCTTAACCTGCTGGTCTTGAATCCAGTTTGGATTCCAATAAATTTTAACATGTGCATTTATAAGTCTGCTCCACAATGCATAGTTATTACACTTGTCATTACATACATCAACTTACACAGATTGCATGAATAACACACTGAACACACAACTCAACTTGCTTAACGGTATGTTAAACAAAAGGGGATGTCTAACCATGTCACATCCAATCAGTAGCGGTGCCTGGGTAAACTCACAGGGGAAGCCAATCCAGAAAAAAAGCCATATTACAATCTATGTGTTGCGTTGTTTGATCTACAACCTGTTCGCTCATATGCCTTGACACCGTGATACAGTATATAGGCCTAACCCCGAGGCAATAAGAAGACACAGTGGCAGAATACATTCAACCACACATTTGTTTAATTACAAAACCGGAGAGAGACATCTGTCTGGTGAAGTCTACAAAACTATTGCATGTAACAAACAGTTACACGACCTACAGCATGGTCAAGCAAGGTAATGTTTCCGATATTTTCGGACTGCTAAACAATTATTGATTTAGAACCACAGAGAGTTACCGCTATTGTGAATTTTTCAGTGCATATGTGGCAATTATTTATTTCAGAAGGAGCCAGCAAAACTGGTTCACTCTATGTCTCTAGGTCATTGGACACCATAAGACATGCATGTGGTTATTCTTGTAACTGTTATGGCCAACTATGGTTACACCTCTTGGGTCTTTTCCAGAACAGCGGTTCCCCTTTCAGTGGAGTCAGCAGGATAACATCTATTGGTTATTCCTGTAGAGTGCCAAGGTCTGTTGCTATGGTCCTACATGCTTGAAACTATTTCTGTGACTCTACAGGTTGCATGTCCTAATATGAAGGCAATATGATAACTGTGGCTAAACGCCAGAGGTGATAAGCCATTAAGAGAAGTTACTATGAGTATGAAGTAAGGAGAACAATTGTATAAGTAGTTTGTGCCATTACTGAAAGGGAGTTGTTTTCATGATTCCAGCTCAGGCTTTTATTATGAAGTAATAAAACGTCTATTTGAACTTACATGCTCCGGTATTTGTGAAATATGATTGACCAAATATTTCCACGACACCGCAAGTCGCAAATAAAACAGGAGCTGCCTCCACTTTTCCAGCACCATTTAAATTTCAACATTTCAACATCATCTAATCACATATACATAGTCTAATACAGTTACACTTAAAAGATACCAATTGTTTTTTTTTTGTCCAATCCACGTAAGCTAAATATGATGTGGCTGTCCATGGTACTGATTTGTCTGCGTGCAACTAGAAAAAGCATGTTGACACACCTACTTGAAGAAAAACACCAATGCCATCCTCCTCTCTTTCATGTTGCTGAAACAGTCTATGACTCTGTCATACATTTGTTGTCCTAGGCTACCTGGCTAAAATGCTTGCTTGCTAGCCTAACTACCTTTCATGGGCAACGATGCACCAGGCTAGCTATTTAACATTAGCATACCACATGTTGAACTTCCATCCTCTCAGTCCAGGGGCACAATGTATGAATTAATGGTTGGATGAGAATCACCGTTATAATCATTGGCCAGTACGGAGAATTAAGTAAAACCAGTGGTGGAAAAAGTACCCAATTGTCATACTTGAGTAAAAGTAAAGATACCTGAATAGAAAATGACTTAAGTAAAAGTGAAAGTCACCTAGTAAAATACTGCTTGAGTATAAGTCTAAAAGTATTTGGTTTTAAATATACTTAAGTATCAAAAGTAAATGTCATTGCTAAAATATACTTAAGTTTTTAATTATTTTTTTATATATATTTTAAATTATTTTTTAATATATATTTTTTATTATGAACACAACAAATACAAAAAAAAAAACAGAAATATACAAACAAGAGTACATAAACCTAACAGGGGTATTACATATCAAGATTCATTTTACATTTGTTAAATACTTTTATGGTGTGTATTTCTTTTTTGTTTTTACATTTACTGATAATTTCAAAATAATATTTACATTCTATCTTAAATAATGTGAAAAGGGGTTTCTTCTCTGCCCACTTCATTTTATGGACAAAGAATCTTCCATGAAAGATAAACAAATTAACAATGAAAGTTAAACCAGGGTCCATATCATTTGGTTCAAAATAAAACATAATATCAGAGTCTTTCATATTAACATTAATAGTTGTTTCTTTTAAAATAAAATCTTCTAACTCACACCAAAGTCTTCTGGCATAAGAGCAGTCCCAAAATAAATGGTCAAGAGTCTCTGGGTCACAATCACAAAATACACATTTGTTATTATCATCTTCCAACAGTCTACTATTGAGTTTCCAATAACTCCGATTCGGTTTAACTTCAGATTCATTCATATTTAAAGATAAGAATGTAACTTTATGATCAGTAAGAATTGATGGTTCAATTGATACCTTGACTACAGAATTATCTAATGAATTAGAAATCAACCAGAAGTAAATTCTTGACTGTCTGGGCATGACCTTGTTACTCCAAGTGAATTCCTTTTTATCAGGACATTTAGATCTCCAAATATCTACTAATCCAAGACCAAGACATAGGAGGGGGATATCTGTCAATCATCACATTAGATACAGAATTCAAATCTCTACCTAAGATAATTTTGATATCCTGAAATGCACCTATAACTCTAGGAATTTCTTCTTCAAATTCTTGAAATAATATCCTGTTGTTTTGTTTGTTGTTGGATGCATAAATATTCCCTAATAAAAACATTTATCTGTTGAAATATACTGTTAAAATTAACCAAGTGGTCTTACAAAGTCCAGAGTCTTACTACTGATGATCTTCTCTTTAAATGCACCTCTTAAAATTGCTACACCTGCAGAGTGGTTGTTGTCATATGATAACCAGATATCTTTACCCCATTGATTTTTCCAAAAAGATAGATTGGAAGAACAAGCATGAGTCTCTTGTAAAAAGTAAGAGTCTGCATTAAACCGTTTGCAATACAGGAAAATAGCCTTACGCTTGAGTAAATTACGAATACCCCTGACATTAATTGAACAAAGAGATAAAGACATAAACTTCAACCAACAACCTTGTTATGGTAATATAAGCTTTTCCTAAGGATATGTAACTCAAAAGGATTTCCATCCCATTATTAACCACACTACTTTTCATGAAGCAGTCGGGAAATGGGTCTATACTCCAAAATCAAGTTGATTGGAAAAATAGTGTGACGAGCTAGAAAACAAAGATTCTATTGATTGGGGGTGAACATCTTAATATATTTTTAATTGTTTGAGCTAAAATGACGAAAGTATGTGTCCTGGAAGCCACATCATAACCTTTGGCAGCGTCATGTTAGAATCACATTTGGCAGTGATTACAGCTGTGAGTGTTTAAGGGGTAAAAAAGAGCTTTGCATACCTGTATTGTACAATACTTTCCCATTACTCTTTTTTTCATTCTTTAAGCTCTGTGAAGTTGGTTGTTGGTCATTGCTAGACAGGCATTTTCAAGTCTTGTCATATATTTTCAAGATGATTTAAGTCAAAACTGTAACTAGGCCATTTAGAAACATTCAATGTCATCTTGGTAAGCAACTCCAGCGTATATTTGTCATTTTAGGTTATTGTCCTGCTGAAAGGTGAATTTGACTTCCAGTGTCTGTTGGAAACCAAACTGAACCAGTTTGTCCTTTAGGATTTTGCCTGTGCTTAGCTCTATTACGTTTCTTTTCATCCTAAATAACTCCATAGTTCTTGACAATGACAAGCATACCCATAACCTGATGCAGCCACCACTATACTTGAAAATATGAAGAGTGGTACTCAGTGATGTGTTGTGTTGTGTTGTATTTACCATGAGCATAACACTTTTTATTCAGGACAAAAAGTTAATTTCTTTGCCACATTTCTTGCGGCATTACTTTAGTGCCTTATTGCGAAGAGGGTGCATGTTTCAGAATATTGTACAGGCTTCCTTCTTTTCACTCTGTCAATTGCATCAGTATTGTGGAGTAACTACAATGTTATTGATCCATCCTCAGTTTTCTCCTATCACAGCCATTAAACTCTGTAACTGTTTTAAAGTCACTGAGCGGTTTTCTTCCTCTCCGGCAACTGCTTTAGGAAGGACATCTTTATCTTTGTAGTGACTGGGTGTATTGATACACCATCCAATGTGTATTTAACCCTCTAAGGTTGATGTCCCCCACTGAAATATAATTAGCATAATACAAAAATCCCCATAAAATCTGTCATTTATTTAGGTTAATATTGTGGAGCATCCAAAGTGTAATGAATAACTTTACCATGCTCAAAGGGATATTCAGTGTCTGCTTTTTAAAATTGTCCCCCTGTCTACCAATAGGTGCCTTTCTTTGCAAGGCATTGGACAACCTCCCTGGTCTTTGTGGTTAAATCTGTGTTTGAAATTCACTTCTCGACTGAGGGACCTTACATATAATGTTATGTGTGTGGTACAGAGATGGGGTAGTCATTAAAAAATCATGTTAACTACTATTACTGCACACTAAGTGAGTCCATGAAACTTATGTGACAAGTCTTGTTAGTCCTGTACTTATTTAGGCTTGCCATAACAAAACGTTTGAATACTTTCTGAAGGCACTGTGTATGTGTGTAGTTCCACGGTACCAGAATGATACTGAGATTCAGATTTTCACTTTAAAATGTTTACCAAACAAAAACCATTGATTGCATAGTTAAACAAACGATACAGCTCTATACTCTTTGACTATATGTAACATTTTCCTCTGAAAATTTTACAAAAACCCATTTACTTGAAGAAGCAGAAATAAAGTTTTCCCAAACCCTGTTTCAAATCTACTCCGAATTAAGATAAAAAAATATCTTTGCAAAAGGTGTGCCAGCCATATGACACCTTGAGTTTGAAAAAACCTATTTTGGTTATTCAACTACAGTAAGCAGGGCTCTGAAGTGTGACCAATTCGCATGTGCGACAAAATATTTTGGTCTGTGACCAGGAGCTTTATTTTTGGGGAGGACTGTGCGACGATGAAAAGAATCTCCCAGATAATAATTGTTGTAATGATAAGACTTTGCTGTAGTGTTGTTTCTGTACGCCCTAGAGAAACAAGCGATTGCAGATTCGTTAGTGTCATGGTTGCACCATTACTCCAAACAAAATGGCTTGCTGCTAGCCCAACCAGGTCAAAATATCTGACCCATATTACTGGCGCAACATTTTTATCTTCCTATAGCGGATCACTAATAAATATTTTTACATTCATAAACCATGTTGTGGGCCATTCTAAAACTATGTCACGCCTACTCCCGCTCCTCCCCTCTGGCGTTCGACCTCGTCGGTTTACTTACCACTGATCCTGGAAACCATCGTTACGTGCACCTGGCATCAATTATTACGCGCACCTGCACTTTATCATGAGGCACACCTGGACTCCATTACCTCACTCATTACCTCCCCTTTCTTTGGTACTAGGGACGCTACTCCTATGTTGTATTGTTCCATGTTCTTTGTTGTATTAAACTTATCACCTGCACCTGCTTCTCGACTCCCAGAGTCTACGTATGCCAAGAGTGAGCAAAGCTGTCATCAAGGCAAAAGGTGGCTACTTTGAAGAATCTCAAATATAAAATATATTTTGATTTGTTTAACACTTTATTGGGTTACTACAAGATTCCATATGTGTTCATAGTTTTGATGTATTCACTATTATTCTACAATGTACAAACCTTTGAATGAGTAGGTGTGTCCAAACTTTTGACTGGTACTGTACATAGTCATTGAACACTGGTCACTTTAGCACGCTTACAGTAAATGACTTACTCACATTGGTCACTGAGAACGAGAGCACATGAACGGAGGGGGCCCACGTTGGCGGCTCAACTTTATTTTATTCGAATCGGCGGAAGAAGGTGTTTAGCTTATCTGGGAGCGAGACGTTGGTGTCCACGATGTGGCTGGCTTTCCCTTTGTAATCTGTGATTGTCTGGAATCTGTGCCACATCTCATGTCTCGTGTCTGAGCAGTTGAATTGAGATTCCATTTTGTCAATGTACTGTCGTTTTTCTTCTTGATTGGTTTGCACTTCTCAGTTTTGCGGGAATGCTGCCATCTATCCACAGTTTGGATAAGTTCTAATTGTCACTGTGGGAACAACATCCTCTATGCACTTCCTGATGAACCCAGTCACTGAGTCAGTGTATACTTCAATACTATTCTCAGAGGCGACCTGGAACATTTCCCAGTCAGCATGTTGAAAACATAGCATAGATTCCATTTGGTCAGACCAACGTTGAACAGTCCTATGGATGTGTCCTGTTTAAGTTTCTGCCTATAGGTGAAGAGGAGCAGGATGGAGGCGTAATATGATTTGCCAAAGGGTGGGCGGGGGTGAGCCTTGTAGCTGTCCCAGAAGGGAGAGTAGCATTGATCCTGATTACGTGATGTTTATGTAGCACAGCAGATGTGTCCCCAGATTTCCTTTATTAAAGTCCATAGCTACAGTAAATGCGGCCTTAGGATATGGGGTTTCCAGTTTGCACATAGTCCAGTGTACTGTAGTTCTTTGAGAGCCATCACGGTGTCGGCTTGAGGGATATTTTGATTCACCTGCAAGTTTTCTGTCACCTCTGTCTGCACAGGGCCACACTAAATACAGTAAAGTCTGTTTAGGGTGGTGGGTATTGAGTTTCTGGTATACAGGCTCCATGGCCATGGCATTACTCTCGTCATGTCTTACTTGAGTAATATTTTAACCTTACCTGAGAAGCAGTTAATGGCATCCACATGGCAAATGATGGCGTGTTCACGAACACACCACAGATCTCCATATCACCTTTGACCCTACCAAGGGTTGAGGAACAACATACATACACCAGAATTCATGATATATTTTTTTATTCTGTCCTGGTTAAGATAGATTATCGTCATTCTAACAGCACGTTGCAGACAAGCAGTGAGTAGTGTGAAGCGGGTCATGTTTTCAAATTTTATTTTGAACTTTGGTCCCGGTTGCAAGTTCTTTAGTAACTTGTTATGATATAGGTGGAAAGTCTTGTTAATTGTGTGGTGATGATGAAAGGGTTGTGAATAACAGTGGCCTTGGTGCAGCAACCCGTTACTACAGTCATAGTTACTCTAACACCAATTAGAACCCAAACTGGTCTTGGCGACAGTGCTAAGGGAATTGGGAATTTGGGAGGAGAATTTAAGATGGGGCCATTGTTTGACCAGGAGGAGAATATAGCCAATAATGATGAGGGGTAAGACACTGTGGACAGTGTACTGTTGGTGCTCCTTCCTTTGTTCTCTTTAGTCTATGAGAAGTGATGAGCCATTCACATGACAGGGTCAATAATGGGATGCCTTGATACATCAACAACAAGGTACAGAGAAACCATCCGCTGATCACATTTTCTTGCTGACTTCACTTCAAATGCTAAATCTTTTAATGAAATGTATATGCTTAAATTCCCCCATATACACAGCTTTGAGCGAAGACAGAAAACCACTGTCTAAAGAATACTGCTGGAGAACTATTGGGGGTCAGTTGAAAAAAGTGATTTCTTCTTTCAGATTAAGTCATTGCTCACTGTTTTCATGATAGGTTGAAATATGCACTAAAGCTGCACTAATATCTGTTTTCTTATTTTGGTTGCAGGTACTGATTTAACCTCCCAAGTGCTGGAATGGGAATGGAATTTGGAACCTTCAGAAATTTCTCCCATTCAGAATTTTATTTCAATGGATTTACTTCCCTGAAACAGTATCTACGGCTCCTCTTCCTGTTTCTCAATGACTACCAACATTGCTCTGGTATTTACTATTGCGAAACAGAAGACTCTCCATTCACCTATGTATGTGCTGATAGGTTCCATTGCTTGTATTGACACCTTAACTCCCTTTTGGATTGTTCCCAGATGTGGTCTGTTCACTACACTTGCAGCTTTCAGTCCTCTGTTCTGTTTGGGATGGCTGTTGACTGGGATTTGCCATTTGTATGCCATTGCGCTACAATGTCGTCATGAGCTACAATAATTGTTGAATAGCTAGCCTTGTGATTATAATCCATAACTTCATTATAATAACAGCCATGGTTGCCCTTGTTGGGACTCACATTTTGCTCATCCAATGTCTTATATCATACTCACTGTGAGCACCAGTTCGTGGTTACATTGGCATGTGGGGACACAAGTAAAAACTACTTGGCGCGTTTGATCAGTTTCTGTGTGCCCACGGTTGACTGTTTTGGCATTGCATTGTCATATATAGCCATTTTATATTTGATTTATTTATTTCACCTTTTTTTTAACCAGGTAGGCTAGTTGAGAACAAGTTCTCATTTGCAACTGCGACCTAGATAAAGCGTAGCAATTCGACACATACAACAACAAAGAGTTACATATGGAATAAACAAAACATACAGTCAATAATACAGTAGAACAAAAGAAAACAAAAAGTCTATATACAGTGAGTGCAAATGAGGTAAGTTAAGGAAATAAATAGGCCATGGTGGCGAAGTAATTACAATATAGCAATTAAACACTGGAATGGTAGATCGGCAGAAGATGAATGTGCAGGTAGAGATACTGGGGTGCAAAGGAGCAAAATAAATAAATAAATACCAGTATGGGGATGAGGTAGGTAGATAGATTGGCTGTTTACAGATAGGCTATGTACAGGTGCAGTGATTTGTAAACTTCTCTGACAGCTGGTGCTTAAAGCTAGTGAGGGAGATGTGATTCTCCAGCTTCAGAGATTTTTGCAATTCGTTCCAGTCATGGGCAGCAGAGAACTGGAAGGAAAGACGACCAAAGGAGGAATTGGCTTTGGGGGTGACCAGGGAGATATACCTGCTGGAGTGCGTGCTACAAGTGGGTGCTGCTATGGTGACCAGTGAGCTGAGATAAGGGGTCTCCAGCGATGATCCATGGTCCGGTTTTACAATGGCGAGGGATCAGAGTAAGGAGGGGTGGCTGCGTCCAGAACCGGAGCTGGGGGTTACTGTCACGCTCTGACCTTTAATGTCTCTGTTTTCTTTATATTTTGTTTAGGTCAGGGTGTGACGAGGGTGGGTTTGCTCGTTTTTGTATTGTCTAGGGTTTTTGTATGTCTAGGGTTTTGTAGGTCTAGGTATTTATATGTCTATGGTGGCCTGATATGTTTCCCAATCAGAGGTAGCTGTTTATCATTGTCTCGGATTGGGGATTATATTTAGGTGGCCATTTTCCCTTTTGTGTTTGTGGGTTCTTGTTCTATGTTTAGTTGCCTGTCTGCACTATTCATATTAGCTTCAAGGTTCGTTTTGTTCTTTTGTTAGTTTGTTCAGTGTTCATTCTTTAAATAAATTAGAATGTACGCATACCACGCTGCACCTTGGTCCGATTCATACGACGAACGTGACAATTTAGGAATACCTACCTATCTGTTGCCATTATTTGAAAAATATCCCATATATTATCAAAAACACAGTATTAATTACTTAACTAAAAAAGTCATTTCCTGAAGTAAATGTGTCTGCTTGCATGTCTTGAATATTTATAGGCGTGAAATAGTAGTGGTAGTGATGGCAGTTTTAATGGTATGAGTAGGAATGGCAGTAATTGGGTTTGCATATGATATGGGTTAGTTACATTCGGGGATGTAGTCTACACTCACCTGAACACCGTTTACTCACCTTTTCATTTTCTTTATTATTTACCCACTTATTGTGTTCCCAGCATTGACCATAATATGTATATTCTTGATCTGAGTTCTAATTGCGCCTGCCTCTCTGCAAACGAGACGACTGGAATCAGGAGTGGAGTCATGATTCAGGTAGTTGTTAGTTAGCAGTACATTCATTCCTCACTCTGTCAAATGACAATCTCCTTCCACTCGCTGCACAGGCCCGAGACATGAAACGAACTACCTCAGTCCAGACCAACGCTGACAAGTAGCAAGTAGAGACGTTGCTGACAGTGGGCTTCCGAGATGTTGAACATAAAGCCATTTTTTTCTACTTCCCTTGACTCCTGCCGTGTCAATAGACATCTATGAAGATAAAATACTGCCTTTTGTGTACAAGCATATAAAGTATGATTTGCACATGTAAAATATGAGTTGCAACTTTGTAATCAGTTTTGTAGTTGCAAAAAATATTAGCAAACATGTTGCTTCTTTTGAGAATAAATAAAATATTTGTTACATATTATATTTAATTGTATTGCTATCTGTCTCAAGTTGTACAAATCAACAGCGTGAAGAATACTGTATTCTGTTTGAATTGTCAAGTGGACTGAATTCTCATTAAAGTAATGTTCTACCTTTCTTTCAGATATGCTAAGCACACCTCTGCTAGCCACACAACCACTGCCTCAGAGTGGTTGGATAAGCTCCTTCCTGGCTGTCCCTGTCCAGGGGTGACTATGGCGGTGGTGGTCATGAAGTTTGGTCAGTCGGTTATTGTCATGCAAAAGACTGCCGGTCCCACGGTAATTGACCGTTAATTAACATAAACTCCAGTCCTCCCTCCACTCATACAAGCCGCTGATGCACGCCTTTGGAATACTACATTTAAAAAAGTATAGTATCATTTTAATCAGGTCTAACAAAACATTATGATATGAAGAAAATGCATTTCAGAAGAACAGAATATGAGTTGGCCTACTGTATGTTATCTAGCTATAGGCTGTAGGCTTGTTCATTTAGCTGGCAAGATATGCTTATAACTGCCGTTCCATTATTTTACAATGTATGATTTTATAGTAAGGAGAATATAATTGATATTTTTCCTATTCCAAAGCAAGTGGCTATGTTGAGCGTAAAATTGATTATTTGAAACGTGTCCTATACACTAGATTTGGAATTATTTGTTAACTTTAGTTGTGAATGATACAAACCTTAGAATGTCTTAGAAATCACAACATATACTGTATGGCCTGCATGATGTGACTATAGGCTATTGATGACTTGAGAAAGTTGCAAAAAAACCTTGCAGTCTGTTCCTTGCCTCAGGCTGCACAGGTGTTTTCTCATCCATAGTAGTGTGTATTCATGGATGCCAAGGGATTTTCCTTCAATTCAGAAGAGGCTGAATGGATCTCACTGGAGAAAGCATCTAAGTGAGTGAAACTGTGCCCCTCTATCTCTGTATGTGTAGGCCATCTATCTGATGCTGTCAGGTCAAAAAGAGTGTGACATTGTTGCCGCCCATAGCATTGAATGCTAGGGAAGCCAGTGAGCATTTGGTCTCCCTTGATTTAAAAAAAAGTCTACAATAATAGCCAGTCAACATTGAGCTAAACTGAGTGATCTCAACTGTGAATGGACCTGGCGCATCAAAGGAAAGTGTTTAGGGAAGCCGGTTTGGATTTGGCTTCCCTCCAATCACATCATATCGAGAGCAATGCGCCATTGAAAGAAACAACTTGAATTTTTGCATCTCATTGTCCTGCGGTGGCTAGCTAGCTAAAATTGTCCCTTTACTAAATTAGCTGTGGATGGAGATAGGGATTTGGTTTTACTTAATTCTCCGTACTGGCCAATGATTATAATGGCGATTCTGATCCAACCATAAATTCATACATTGTGTCCCTGGCCTGAGAGGATGGAAGTACAGTATGTAGCTAGGTGTAGAAGGCTAATATTGAAGAAGGCTAGCTAACGTTCCTATGAAAGGAAGTTATGCTAGTGAGCAAGCATTTTAGCCAGGTAGCCTAGGACAACAAAAAAGTGTGCACTGTATGACAAAGTCATAGACCATTTCCACAACATGAAAGAGAGGAAGATGGCATTGGCGTTTCTCTACAAGTAGGGTGAGTCAACATGTTTTTCCTACTTTCACAAACAGACACACACAGAAATCAGAACCATGGAAAGCCACATCATATTTAGCTTACATTGATTGGACTAAATAGTTTTAGGTATCTTTTCGTTGTCACTGTATTAGACTAAGCAGAGGTGATTTGATGATGGCGAAATGGTGCTGGAATAGTGGAGGCAGCCCCTGTTTTCTTTGTGACATGTGGTAACTCTCCGTGGTTCTAAATCAATAGTTGTTTAATAGTCTGAAAATGTCAGAAACATTAACTTGCTTGACCATGCTGTAGGTTATGTAACGGTTTGTTGCTTTTGGACTTCACTGGACAGAGGTTGTTCTCTGGTTTTGTGATGAGCCACTGTGTCTTCTTATTGTCTCGGCCTTAGACTTATATATACCGGTCGCAAGATAACTGAACTAACAGGTTATAGAGCAAACACAATTATTACAACACATGGGCTGTAATAGGACTTTTCCCCCTGGCTTGGCTTCCCCAGTGATTTTACCTAAGCACCGCTACTGCTCATCAAGTGATCATATTTGTACCCATCAGACTATTCTCAATTTAATCCTGTCTTTACTAATATGTAAAATGAGTTTCAAACGACCCGTTATGAAATGGGCAGGAACAAGGGCAGGGGGAAAAAGACATGTCATCCGTATGCACTCAAATAGCGAATGGAGGATTTTTTTTATATTTTCATAATTAATTGGGTGACAGATTACCTTTAGATATACAAAATATCTCACCACCATGAGTTTCCATCTCCTCCTCTCTCTCCCGTTTATTCATTTTTCGAGCATGCAGAGGGGCTGTCAACAGTTTAGTGAAATATGTTTTGTTGCGAAAACATGTTACTATCGATGTTCCCGAACAGATTTCACTTGGTTTCCCAAATTAAGGGTAGCTGCAGGAACAGGGTTGGAGAGCCCATGGCACACAGAGTTTGGGTGGATTATCACCTGTCGCTGGAACATATGCATTTGGTGTCAGGAAGCAGGTGCAGAAGGTATGTTTAATGAACAGAGAAGCAGGTAAACAAAACAGGAGAAATGTACTGAACATGAACAAAACCAATACTGCCTAATGACAGACGCTACTGAACTCTAAATAAAGGGAGAGTAATCAAGGTGATGATGAGGTCCAGGTGTGCGCAATGATGGAGCCAGGGCCGGTGATTATTAGACCTGCAGTAGGCATGACAGTCGAGAGCATGCTCCTTAAAAAGGTTGATGCATGGAGTAAAATAAGTGTTCTAACATTTATTTCTTAGCTGCTCATATTAAGCACAGCTCAGCTATAAAGCCGAAGTAGCCTATCCAGCATCTTTTCCGCTCAGTTTCAACCTGCTGTTCAAATTTATCATCACAGTGTGGTGACTTTTAAAGGCATGATACTGTTTTGATGATAAGTGACTGATGTGATTTCCGATCGCATTTGCATTGATGTCAGTGGTTAGAGGGACAATAGAGCCCTGAGTACCAGGCCATTAGGACTTGATGGTCATTAGCAAGTTGGGTAATACCAACATATGTCCAGAGTGCATAGGAGGAGATTACCGGTACTCAACAGTCAAGTGGAATTCATGACTGCGGGTGTGGCAGTAATACGATCCCCACAACAGCCCTAGGTGGGGCCGATTCTTGTGGCGCATGTCCATACAGGATTTACCTCAATGTTTTACCCAAAAGGATTTTGATTATGCAGAGAACCACCGGCCCGGCTGTATCACATCCGGCCTTAATTGGGAGTCCCATAGGGCGGCCCACAATTGGCGCCCGGGTTTGCCGGAGTATGCCATCATTGTAAATAAGAATTTGTTCTTAACTGACTTGACTAGTAAAATAAAGGTTAATTCTGCTTGAAAATCTATGGCAAGAGCTGAAAATGGTTGTCTAGCTATGATCAACAACCAATTTGACAGAGCTTGAATAATATTTTAAAGAATAATGGTATTGACTCAGGGGGTTGTGATAGATCGGTTAAATGCATAATTTTTCTATTTGATATTAATGGTAACAATTCATATTTAACTAATAGTAAGACATTTCTGTCCTACTAGTGTCTGTGTTTTCATGGACGCCACTCTAGTTCCATACAGCTAATCTGGGCGTATGGTCACTGGAGATGGCTTGAGCTACCAAATGAGTTAAGTCAAAACTGTAACTCGGCCACTCAGGAACATTCACTGTCTTCTTGGTAATCAACTCAACTGTAGATTTGGCCTTGTTTTTTTAGCTTATTGTCCTGATGAAAGGTGAATTTGTCTCCCACTGTCTGTAGGAAAGCAGACAGAACTAGGATTTTGCCTGTGCTTAGCTCTATTCTGTTTCTTTTTATCCTAAAAAACTATCTAGTCCTTGCCAATGACAAGCATACCCATTACATGATGAAGCCACTATTATTCAGTGATGTTATATGTTGAATTTGCCCCAAACATAACACTTTGTATTCAAGACATTAAGTTAATTTCTTTGGCACACTTTTGCAGTTTTACTTTAGTGTCGTATTGCAAACACGACACATGATATTGAATATTTTTTATTCTGTACAGGCTTCCTTCTTTTGACTCTGTCATTTAGGTAAGTATTGTGGAGTAACTACAATGTTGTTGATCCAACCTCAGTTTTCTCCTATTAAAACTATTTCTCAGTTTTCTCCCATTAAATTATGTAACTATTTTAACGTCACCATTGCCCTCATGGTGAAATCCATGAGCGGTTTCCTGCCTCTCCAGCAACTGAGTTAGGAAGGAGGACTGTAGCTTTGTAGTGACTGGGTGTACTGATACACTATCCAAAGTGTAATTAATATCTTCATCATGCTCAAATGGTAAAGTATGCTTTCTAAAAATTACACATCTGTAACGTGTATGCTAGGAGTCGGGAAACGAATTTAATAAATAAACGAACATGGACAAAACAATAAACATGAGTAGCGTACAGACATGAAACACAGAAAAAATAACACCTAGGGAAAGAACCAAAGGGAGTGACATATATAGGGAAGGTAATCAGGCAGGTGATTGAGTCCAGGTGAGTCTGAGGCGCTGATGCACATAACGATGGTGACAGGTGTGCATAATAATGGGCAGCCTGACGACCTTGAGCGCCGGAGAGGGAGTATATGTGACAGTACCCCCTCCCTGATGTTCAGCTCCAGCTGCAGGACGCCGACCAGAGGGCCGGTCGCTTCTGCTGAGGCGCGGGGGCCTGATGAGGCTTGTTGCTTCCCTTTGGTGAGGCGTTATTGATCCTGTTCCAGTGTTATGTGCCTTATAAGGACCCGTCGCTGAGAGGGAAATCTACCTTCACCATCGGTCCTATTAGCCAATGTACAATCAATCAATAATAAAATAGACGAACTACGAGCACGTATATCCTGCCAACGGGACATTAACTGTAATATCTATTGTTTCACCGAGTCGTGGCTGAACAACGACATGATAACATACAGCTAGCTAGCGGGTTTTAAGCTTTATTGGCAGGACAGAACAGCAGCCTCTGGTAAGACAAGGGGTGGCGGCCAATGTATAATTGTAACTGGTGCATGAAATCTAATGAAGTCTCAAGGTTTTGCTCACCTGAGGTAGAGTATCTCATGATAAGCTGTAGACCACACTATTTACCAAGATAATTTACATCTATATTTTTCATAGCTGTCTATATACCACCGCAGACTAATGCTGGCACAAAGGCCGCACTCAGTGAGCTGTATACGGCCATAAGCAAACAGGAAAATAATCATCCAGAGGCAGCCATCCTAGTGGCTGGGGACTTTAATGCAGGAAAACTCAAATTCATTTTACATCAACTCTACCAACATGTTAAATGTGCAACCAGAGGTAAAAAAAAAAAACTCTATACCACCTTTACTCCACACACAGAGAAGTGTACAAAGTCTCCCTCGCCCTCCATTTGGCAAATCTGACCATAATTCTATCCTCCTGATTCCTGCTCACAAGCAAAAACTAAAGCTAGAAGCAACAGTGACTCGCTCAATGAGAAAGTGTTCAGATGAAGCAGATGCTAAGCTACAGCACTCTCTGGGATTCTTACAATGGCATTGACGTGTACACCACATCAGTCAATGGCTTCATCAATAAGTGCATTGAGGACGTCGTCCCGACAGTGATCGTATGTACATACCCCAACCAGAAGCCATGGATTACAGGCAACATCCGCACTGAGCTAAAGGGTAGAGCTGCCGCTTTCAAGGAGCAGGACTCTAATCCGGAAGCTTATCAGAAATCTCGCTCTACCCTCCGATGAACCATCAAAGAGGTAATGTGTCAATACAGGACTAAGATTGAATTGTACTACCCCGGCTCCGACGGCCATCGGATGTGGAGGGCTTGCAAACTATTACAGACAACAAAGGGAAGCACAGCTGCGAGCTGCCCAGTGACACAAACCTACCAGATGAGCTAAATTACTTCTATGCTCGCTTCAAGGCAAGTAACACTGAAACATGCATGAGCGCACAAGCTGTTCTGGACGACTGTGTTATCACACTCTCCGTAGCCAATGTGAGTAAGACCTTTAAACAAAAATGCACTGCTCGGCAGAGGGACTTTACAGATAATTGTATGTGTGTAGTACAGAGATTACGTACTCATTTAAAAATCATGTTTAACACCATTGTTGCACACAGAATGAGACAATGCAACTTATTATGTGACTTGTTAGGCACAATTTTCCTCCTGAACGTATTTAGGCTTGCCATAACAAAGGGTTTGAATACTTATTGACTCAAGACATTTCAGCTTTTCATTTTTTATTAATTTGTCATTTCTAAAAACATAATTCCACTTTCACATTATGGGGTATTGTCCCATCACGCAAAATCTAAATTTTATCCATTTTAAATTCAGGCTGTAACATAATAAAATGTGGAAAAAGTCAAGGGGTGTGAGTACTTTCTGAATGCACTGTATATATTGTACATTATAGTGTTCTGAGCGTTGATCAACACTTGGAACGCAATAAGTGGGTAAACAATAATTAACAAAATAAAATACGCTATTTCACAAATAAAAACATCTAAACAGCGTTTACGTGAGTTTATCCTCCATTACAACCCTGAATGTAACTAACACATAGCATATGAAAATACTTTTACTGCCATGACAACTAGAACCATCACTACTGCTGTCTACCACTACTACTAATATTTCACAACCATAAATACTTAGAGACCGGCAAGTAGACACATTTACTTCAGGACAATTACTTTCTCTAGTTAAATAAGTCATAATGTGTGCTTGATTACACATATATTTTTAGAAAATGACAACAGATAGGTATTCCTGAAAAGTTAACAGTCTGATCATGGTTCGATATTTGATAGCCATGGAAAATTGCCTGTTTTTGCTACCTGTGATTGTGTGATGCCCACCACCTATTGCGCTATATTTAGATTTATCTTTACTTTGGAGCCCAATAAATGAATTTCCTCCATGTTTTGACTATAACGGTTTTCTTCCGTCGAAGGAGAGGAGGACCAAAATGCAGCGTAGTTCGTGTTCAACATGTTTAATGAGAGACGATAACGTGAACACTACACAAATACAAAATAACAAACGTGGCAAAACCCGAAACAGTCCTATCTGGTGCAGAGAACACAAAGACAGGAAACAACCACCCACAAAATACCCACAGAATATGGCTGCCTAAATATGGTTCCCAATCAGAGACAACGATAGACAGCTGCCTCTAATTGAGAACCAATCTAGGCAACCATAGACTTACAAAACTACAGAGAAAGGAGACAGCCCCATAAACATACAAAAAACCCTAGACCAGATTAAACACACAAATCCCCCATGTCACACCCTGACCTAACCAAAATAATAAAGAAAACAAAGATAACTAAGGCCAGGGTGTGACATTGACATTAAATCACAACAAATATATATATATATATATACAGTATGTATATGTGTGTAGAAAATAGGTGTATTGGCATTCTCTCAACCAGCTTCATGAGGTAGTCACCTACAAAGCATTTCATACAGGTGTGCCTTGTAAAAAGTACATTTGTGGAATTTCTTTCCTTAATGTATTTGTTGCCAATCAGTTGTGTTGTGATAAGGCAGGGGTGGTATACAGAAGACCAAGACCAAGTCCATATTATGGCAAGAACAGCTCAAACATTACTTTAAGACATGAAGGTTGAACTTTAAAAGTTTCTTCAAGTGCAGTCGCAAAAACCGGTAACAAGAAAGGAAGACTCAGAGTAACCTCTGCAGCAGAAGATAAGTTCAATAGAGTTACCGGCCTCAGATTGTAGCCCAAATAAATGTTTCACAGAGTTCAAGTAACAGACACATCTCAACATCAACTGTTCAGGCCTTCATGGTCGAATTGCTGCAAAGAAACCACTACTAAAGGACACCAATAATGAGAAGAGATTTGCTTGGGCCAAGAAACCCATGCAATGGACGTTAGACCGGTGGAAATCTGTCCTTGCGTCTGAGTCCAAATTTGAGATTTTTGGTACCAACCGCCGTGTCTTTGTGAGTCACAGAGTAGGTGAACGGATGATCTCCGCATGTGTTGTTCCCTCCATGTAGCATGGAGGAGGAGGTGTGATGGTGTGGGGGTGCTTTGCTGGTAACACTGTCTGTAATTTATTTAGCATTCAAGGCATACTTATCCAGCATGGCTACCACAGCATACTGCAGCAATACGCCACACTATCTGGTTGCGCTTACTTAGACGATCATTTGTTTTTCAACAGGACAATAACCGAACACACTTCCCCGCTGTGTAAGAGCTATTTGAGCAAGAAGCCCTTTTCTACTGTTACGAATATAAATAACCCTCACCTGAAGAAATCCCCTTCAGACCACGTGTACCTCAAGCATCGAGGGGTCTAAAGTTTGAGTAGAGACCACAATAATCTCAGTATAAGCTATGGTTGTAATGGTTGTTGAAACTCTGAGACTATCGATTCCGACAGAAAAAGAGCAACTCTTCAATACTAATTACTAGTCTGCAGCTAGGAATTATGTACCATTGAATGCGAAGACCGACAACCGCCGAAACATCTATTCTATAAGAACATTTCTGAATGAGACTCTGAAGTATCCATTCTAACTACGAGACTTCATGGGAGCAGATTGATCACATGAACTTTCCAACAGAAAGACGGACAATTCCAACAGAGATCACGACGACACACTGAGTGTAAAAATATATTGATTGCAATATTCCCGAATGAGTGAGCGTTCATGGGCAAAGGATTAGCATTTCAATCAATGTAATTATTAACTGTGTAGGGATTTTTGTATTTCGCGCCCTTCTCAGTCCACACCCACTTCACTTTGTCTACCAAGTCGCCATATCGGCTTAGCCCACTAGGGAACATCTCCTATCATTTCAAATAAATGATTAAGACAATTGATGAATGGATGATTCATAGTGCAGGCTGGGTTCGTGCAGATAACCAACGATTTACACGTTCGGAATTAGACTAATGTGAGGTAAAGAATAATTGATCAGATATTAAAATATCTGAAGAGTTTTATATTAGGAAAAGTATAACTTTGTAATCTGAAGATTTTCCTTTGTGCTCCGACTTCCTAGTTAATAACATTTACATGATTAGTTTAATCACGTAATAATAGTTACAGAGAATTGGTTTGATAAAATTACAGTCTTCAGTTTAATGATGCCAAAGACACGTTGCATATAAATGATCAACTAAAGGCTTTTTCATTAACATTTTTAAGGGCAGCTCTGGCACAGCTTTTCCTTGAGGGCAAAACCTCTCAGGCCTCGAATAAATTATCAGAATTGGTTAAGGTTAGAGTTTGGAATTGGCTTAAGTTTACGCAAAAGGAAATCGATTGGCAACCATGTGTTTACACACTCCAACATCACCCTTGAGCCATCTCCTTCAAAAGAAAAATGTCATTCCATGATTATGTATTTTATTATAAAACAGCATTAAGAAGATGTTCTGCAGTTTATTACATTTCATAGATTGTTAGATATATAATATCTATGTTATATGTACAACCAGTGTAATCTATACTATTACTTCAACACAATACAAACATTATAGATAAATAGAGAAACATGTACAATGGAAATCAAATCAACAGCCCTGGCTACTGTATTGACAATATCCTATTCTTATTATAACAAAGTTTCAACAGCTTCACTCTTATGGCTTGAATACTTAACCCATAGATTGCTGGATTAAGAATGGGAGGGAATATCAAAAAGTAAAGTGACATAAACACTTGAGTTCTGTAAGGTAAATGACTTGTGTCAAATCGGCTTTGCAATATTTCAAAGTAGCAACCCACAACGTAGTTGATAATAGCAAACAGGTGTGGAGTGCAAGTTCGCAGTGCTTTGAGTTTGGATTCTTTGGAAGATAATGCACAGACTCTCAGGACATGTGCATATGAGTAAAGTATCATAACTAACTGTGGTACACTATACAAAACCACAGACATGAATCCTATTATGTTCACAACAGACGTATTTGTACAGGAGAGCTTTATAAGTGAGTAATTGATGCAGTACAATTTATCTATAGTTTTATCACAAAATCTCAGTTGAAGAGTTATAATGAAAAAGATGAGAAATGCTACCAAAGGGTAAATCCAGGTGAATGCTACAAGTTTATACACTTTTGTCAGAGACATGATGGTATGATACCGCAGTGGATGGCATATAGCAACATACCTATCATAAGACATCACTCCTAAAATTGTAAATTCAACAATAGCATATGTATGTATACAATAGATCTGTGTTCGACAGCTGGCTAGAGATATCTCACTAGGGTGGGAAGCTAAATTTTTCAACAGTGCTGGCAGCAACGCAGTGCTACCATAGAGACCATTTACTGCCAAGTTACACACCAGGAAATACATTGGTTGATGCAATGTTTTCTCAGTGTAGATTACTCCAATTATAATGACATTTTCAGCAACAATTGCAATGTACAAAATAAGGAAAATGCTGAAGTACAAATACTTAAGATCCTCCATTCCAAAGTATGCAGACAGTATGATGGATGATACTGTGGATGAATTTTCCATCACCTGAAATGTATTTATTCAAATACTGTAAGAAAATAAATGCTTAGATGTTAGAGGTAATGTCCTAAATTTAACAAATTTTCTATCACCATAAATGTCTTGTTTTTCATTTGTATTATATGCTATATGTGAAATGTCTATAATAAGTAGGGGAGACTGGGGACAATTGTTTCACAGGTCAGTTGTAACAGGCATACATAACTCAAATGAGAAACTACTGTTATTCAATAGTATGATCCATGGTTATATCTCTCATGCCTAAACACATTTGTATTTTTATTGTTAATCCATACATTTTGGGGGGTTTAATTGACAAAACATTTGAGGCTAAAAACAAATACATATTTTTGTCACCTTTCTTTTTGTATTATTAACCTGTGAAAGATCATGTGTTAAACATATATCATTTTTATGATATAGTAAGAAGGGATTTTGATAGGTATAGTTGATGACAATAATTCTTGTTGTATTTTCTCATGACTCATGACTCAAATCATAACATTGGTGAATTACCCTTCATGTACACCATTAAAGACAGTTACTGTTACTATCTTATTGGGGTTATATGAGGTTTTTCAGACTTTGGGTCATAAGACAGAATTGTGACAAGTTCACATTCAGCATAGGTCTCTAAATGGTACTATTAGTTAGCAAACAAATCTATATTGTTTGTGTGCGTATTAAACAGTGTGTGAGTAAATATATAAAAAAATTGAGCTCTTGCAATTTCTACCCTGTAGCATCATTTTGTAGACAGAAATTAAACATGGGAAACATTAAAATCATTCACCTTTGTACTTGTATCTCCCCACCAGTTGTATGACCTGAATTGAAGAGCTTATGAACTCTTTAAATCTGATCTCCTGTCAAATCAGGTCAGGTGGTCTTCACGGCACACCAATGATGAGACGTGATGTTATGAAAATCCCTTTAAATTTCCTTAATCAGTGTGAAAACTGGAAATTCTGTTTCGGGTTGCAACTGGAAAGAAAATCCTTAATACAATTTAATGGCCCCAGTGAAGCCCCACTGTTGATTAAGATGAAATGATCGTAACTAAATCAAACAGATAAAAAGTGAATACATCAACACAAATTCATACAATGAAGGCCTTTTAAAATACACTATTTCAGTAGAAAACAAACAGATATTCAGAATATTCACAAATAAATAAAACATCATTGTTAATCTGATTTACCTGTTTCTGAGAGTCCCTATCTATCCAAGCCAAACACTCTTCTCCAGGTTGCCAGAAGTATAACATTATGATATTTTTGCGCACGGCTTTTGTAGACTACATGATGGGAATCACAAGGTAAAAAACAACAACATGGTGATGTGCATGATGGGAGTATCAGGTCAGAACATGGTGATGTCACCTATTTGTCTTGCACATTTTACTGACAAGTACCATCCCACAGTACACCAGCTGTAATTTGCATGTCCCTAGACAGCCCATGTCAATTACAATGGTTTTCCAAAACAAATTAACAAATGATGTGGGCAGATTTGTTCAACATTTAACTGTGTAATACGTACAACAACACAGGCGTACCTTTTAGTTCGAGTTTAAGTCATTTGTTTCCTATATTTTTTTATCCTAGCTTGTTGCACAATTGTAAAAGAATTTGCACTGCTTTTATAGACATTTTTTACAATCACATAAAAAGGGTCAATCTGCAATTGTTACATCCATTTTTGGACATTTATATTACTGATTATATATACCTTTTTTCTTTTGAAGAACATCACTTATAAATGCCTCATGAGCTTAGTTCAACTGTCTTACCCAATCAGAACCCATAACATGTTTTTTTTTACTGCATTGTTTGTAAACAAACACTGTATTGCCTCAAAACAAGGTTCAAACTAAAATATTGATCTTATGGCAGTCAGTCCTTGCATCCATAGCTCTGTATGAATTTGATAATTCTCCAGACGGAATTCCTCTGCTGTTTACCAAATCAGAAATGCGGTGGCGGCTTTGTTATTGTTTGAACAGCAGACTGCCCCTTTTACGCAGAACCAGCGACAGAAATGATGCAGGTGACTTTCATTCATTTCTACCACGTGCAGTTTATGACCTACAGTCTGGATTTCTAAAGTCCAACTCTATCGAATATGTTTCGTAAAATGTACATTTCTGAACACTTACAGTGCATGTACATTTTAGCACATCCAGAGCGACTTACAGGAGCAATTAGGGTTAAGTGCCTTGAAGATGTTCACCTAGTCGGCCTGGGGATTCGAACCAGTGACCTTTTGCTTCTTGCTGCCCCAATGTTTTGGGTGAGGTATGATATTTATTTCTCTAACTTTCTCACTCATCATTATTCACAATTAATTCATGATTATCCATAATCATGGCAGCATCCACATTAATGCAGAAATGTTTAGAAACATATTATATTCTTATTGACAATAAACGTGCCCCAAAATGACACAATATATTATGTACCATTCATTTTTATTGGGCACAACATAATTCAAAACAAAACCAAAACAAACTGCAAATGCATCCAACATGTTTGTTGTCACAAGCATGATGTAGTCATTGCGCAATATGGGATCAAAATTCAATACACTGTAAATGAATTTGTCCAAATACTTATGATACCTTCAAATGGGGGACATTCCCCACTAAACGGTAAAACAGATACTGTAACATCAAAGTATTCACACACCCTGACTTTTTCCAGATTTTGTGGTGCTACGAAGTGAGATTAACATTCATTGAATTGTCTTTTTTGTCAACGACCTACAGAAAATACTCTAATGTCAAAGTGGAAGAAAAATGTGAAAATTTTGAAAAAAATCATAAAAAGGTAACATATCTTGATTCAATGTTACATGTTGTTAGAATGACGTTTGGCAGCGATTACACATGGGAGTCTTTCTGAGTAAGTCTCTAAGAGCTTTCTGTTACGTTCGTTGGATTAATTAGACCAAGATGCAGCGTGATAGGCGAACATCTTCCTTTATTTAAAAACGAACACTGAACAAACGTAAAAGTTCTGCAGGCTACACAGCGATAGACAGCTGCCTCTGATTGGGAACCATACCAGGCCAAACAAAGAAATAGGAAAACTAGAATGCCCACCCAAATCACACACCGATCTAACCAAATAGGGAAATAAAAAGGCTCTCTAAGGTCAGGGCGTGACAGTACCACCCCTCCAAAGGTGCGGACTCAGGCCGCAAAACCTGACTCCATGGTGGAGGGTCCGGGTGGGCATCTAGCCTCGGTGGCGGCTCCGGTTCAGGACGTAGACCCCGCTCCGCTCGCTGATCCCTCAGCTTCCGTGGAAACGGACCGCGGATTGTTGCCGGAGGCTCTGGACCGCAGACCGTCGCTGGAGGCTCTGGACCTCAGACCGTCGCTAGAGGCTCTGGACTGCAGACCGTCCCTGGAGAGTCTGGACTGCAGACCGACGCTGGAGAATCCGGACCTTGGATCGTCACTGGAGGCTCCGGACCTTGGATCATCACTGGAGGCTCCGGACCGTGGATCATCACTGGAGGCTCAGGGCCGTGGATCATCACTGGAGGCTACGGACTATGGACCATCACTGGAGGTTCCGGACTGTGGACCGTCTCAGGAGGCTCCGGACTGTGGACTGTCGTTGGAGGTTCCGGACTGTGGACCGTCGTTGGAGGTGGGAACTGTCGCCGGAAGCTCTGGACTGGGAACTGTTGCCGGAAGCTGTGGACTGGGAACTGTCGCCGGAAGCTTGGTGCGTGGGGCCGGCACTGGTGGTACCGGGCTGGTGCCAAGCACCTCCGGACGAGCGCGAGGAGCAGGCACATCCAGTGGATGCGCACTGGAGACACATTGCTTATCTCCGCAAATAAAATCAAATCAAATGTATTCGTCACATACACATGGATAGCAGATGTTAATGCGAGTGTAGCAAAATACTTGTGCTTCTAGTTCCGACAATGCAGTAATAACCAACGAGTAATCTAACCTAACAATTCCAAAACTACTACCTTGTACACACAAGTGTAAAGGGATAAAGAATATGTACATAAAGATGCATGAATGAGTGATGGTACAGAACGGCATAGGCAAGATGCAGTAGATGGTATCGAGTACAGTATGCACATATGAGATGAGAAATGTAGGGTATGTAAACAAATCTACAAATTATGGTAATTTAATATATCAAAATATGAATTTTCTATTACATTGAAATTAATGTGTGCTCTTTCAGTTGGTCAGCTCGGGACAAAAACAGCTATGGGGAGTATGCTTACTGAAGAACATTAGAATCCCACCTGACAAGGCCAATGAACACTGAGTCAGGAATTTCTTTCTTCATTTCTTCCGCTCTTCACCAACAGCTGACCAGAACAATTCATATGCATTTCTTAAAAAACAAACATTGTAAAAGCAGAATGTATCAGACTTTACTGCAACTTAACAGTCCCACTTAAGGAAGGTGTGCTCGTCTTTCTGGATGTTGTGTGTTAAAGTTTGGTAACTAGTTTTGTGAAGTTCCTTACCAATTGTTTTTTATTCTTCTGCCTGTTTAACTTACTGGTTGTAAGTAAGATGACTAACACGAACGAGTCGACGAAGGCTGCTATGCCGGGTTCGTGTTCACAACCTTGCCCACAGTCATGTGGTTTCACCATGCCTTTGAATCATACTCACAAGTGTAGTCTTCTATTTCTCTGCTGGGTGCATGGTCAGGCTTCCCTGGATCAAACCAGCTCGTACAAGAGAGGTGCGTAGCCTTCCTTAGAAGGCTTGGTGGGACTGAAGATTACTTTCCTCCCCTGGATGCCTGTATCTCGGCAGAATCTGAATTGCAGGATACGGGGGTGGATCTGGGCTTCTGGTCGGATCACATCGAGCTATCCTCGCAGCATGGCAATATACTGTGAAGCTGTCTGATATCTCGGTCTCCTTCGTTATTACACAGGACTCAAGTTTGGATGACGATGTGGGCTCTATGTCCACTTGCCTTTTTTTTTTTACAGACGACCTGGGCACAGCCGCATTCAGCCAAGCTGATGTTACATGGATATTCCCACTTTTCTTCACATCAGTGTGAAGAAAAGACAGAGAAAAAGGGGAAGGAGGGCGGGGTGCCTTGTAAGAATTTGCTGACGAATAGGTAAACCAACACCACCCTCGGGATTATTGGCTGGCAATCATTTGTGCAATCATTCGAAAACAAACCAGATGATCTATGATTATTAAGACTATCCTACCAACGGAACATTATGAACTGTAATATCTTGTGTTTCACAGAGACGTGGCTGAATGACGACATGGATAATATAGAGCTGGCTCGCTTCTCCATGTATCGGCAAGACAGAGCAGCTACGTCTGGGAAGACAAGGAGCGGGGGTGTGTGTATATTTGTCAATAGCTGCTGGTGCGCAATGTCTAATATTAAAGAAGTCTCGAGGTATTGCTCGCCTGAGGTCGAATACCTCATAATAAGCTGTAGACCACACTATCTGCCAAGAGAGTTCTCATCTATATTATTCGTAGCTGTCTATTTACCACCACAAACTGATGCTGACACTAAGACCGCACTCAAAAAGCTGTATAAGGCCATAAGCAAAAAAGAAAATGCTCATCCAGAAGCGGCGTTCCTAGTGGCAAGGGGACTTAATGCAGGCAAACTTAAATCTGTTATACCTCATTTCTACCAGCATATCACATGTGCAACCAGAGGGGAAAAAATTCTAGACCACCTTTACTCCACACACAGAGACGCATACAAAGCTCGCCCTCGCCTTCCATTTGGCAAATCTGACCATAATTATATCCTCCTAATTTCTGCTTACAAGCAAAAACTAAAGCAGGAAGTTCCAGTGACTAGCTCAATACGGAAGTGGTCAGATGACACGGATGCCCCGCACCAGGACTGTTTTGAATTATCAAATACTCCAGTCACCCAAGTCATAGACTGTTCTCTCTGCTACTGCACAGCAAGCAGTACCGGAGTGCCAAGTCTAGGACCAAAAGGCTCCTTAACAGCTTAAGACTGCTGAACAATTAATCAAACGGCCACCCAGACTATTTACATTGACCCTTCCCCACCGTTTTGTTTTTGTTTTTACCCTGCTGCTACTCACTGTTTATTATCTATGCATAGTCACTTTATAAATTACCTCGACTAACCTGTACCCCCACACATTGACTCGATACCGGTACCCCCTGTATATAGCCTCATTATTGTTATGTGAATTTCTTGTGTTACTATTTGATTTAATTGATTTTCAGCCATCAACCGCAAATCTGTTACGTTTTACTCCGGATTTACTCTGGCTAAAAATGTGTGGTGTTCACCCTGCTTTAGAAAGCGCTCTACCACAAGCCAGATTAGCAAAACAGACAATGACACCCCTGGTCCGCTCAATGTACATGCATAACGCTCATACCAGACACCAGGCATGTAACCTCGGCTGCTCCCCAGAAGCAAATGGAGGAGGCGAATAGGGAAAAGGTTTAAAAGCTAGAGATCTGAAGGACATAGTAATGACCTTATTGGCAAAGGCTGCATTAGGACGCAATTTCACCTTAGAGTTTCCAAGGGCAAACTTCATTCAGGAGGGATGAACAGAAAACGCATGGAGATCTCCAACTTGTTGAGCCAAGGCAAAAGCCATGAGCAAGACCATCTTGTAGGAGATGATCTTCAGATCCACAGACTCCATCGGTTCAAAGGGGGCCGCACGCAACACATCCAAAACCAAAGCCAACTCCAAAGTGGACGCAATAGGTCTCAAAACCAACCTGAGATGGCACACACACCGCCAGGGGAAGAGCCCATGGTAGGGTTTGGTGGTATCCAGATTTACATACCTTCATACTGTGCCTCTGCCATCCCGGGATATATGGAATTACAGGTAGTGCACACAAGCGGAGCAATTATTTTTTCAAGTGTAAAAAAGGCACAAAAAACATCACTAACAAAATGCTAACAATTACTAAGGGATTCTCATAGCAGATGCTAGATAAATGCTAATGAGCACATGCAAACATTTACTACTAGGACAGGCAACCCAGCTCATAAAGTCATGCAAGTATCTCAAAACACAGTTTGCAGCAAACACAAAACAACTATTCTTAATCCAGGAGGGGTATGTCTATGCTGCTGTTACCAAGAAGCTTGATCTTGCAAGCTAACGTTAGCCACTTAGCTAACGTTAGCAAATTAGTAAAACCCAGCTGGAGAAAATGTATTTGGCACATCTTAGATAGTTAACTTAATAGTTACAAGATATATAGCTGGCAAACATTAGTAGTGAATTTCATACAAGTGTAACTTGATCAGGCAACCCAGCTCATAAAATCATGCAAGTATCTCAAAACACAGTTTGCAGCACACACAAAACAACTATTATCTTAATACCGCCAAACCCTACCATGGGCTCTTCCCCTGGCGGTGTGTGTGCCATCTCAGGTTGGTTTTGAGACCTATTGCGTCCACTATGGAGTTGACTTTGGTTTTGGAGGTGTTGCGTGCGGCCCCCTTTGAACCGATGGAGTCTGTGGATCTGAAGATCATCTGGGGTGGCAGGGTAGCCTAGTGGTTAGAGTGTTGCACTAGTAACCGGATTGTGGCAAATTCAAACCCCGGAGCTGACAAGGTACAAATCTGTCATTCTGCCCCTGAACAGGCAGTTAACCCACTGTTCCTAGGCCGTCATTGAAAATAAGAATTTGTTCTTAACTGACTTGCCTAGTTAAATAAAATAAAAATCACCTCACTTAAGTTGCACTGCAGAGATGACTCACCTCACAAAGCTACAATTTTGTTAATTGTGCTTCTTTATGAACAAACACATGACTAACTCAAAACATAACTAGTACCAGTAAGTTTCACAATGAAAAAGCTTCATAATGAAAAATGATCTAACGGGCGAAATGATGAACGCAATATGCTTTATCTATTACCTGGTGCATAAGTTCGTCTCGGGCCTAACAACTAGCGTGCCAATATATTCTCCAAACTCCGGCTTCTTAGGCATTATCACTTAAATGTAAATACTGTAGCTACCTCAATTACCTCGTGCCCCTGCACATCGACTAGGTACTGGTTCTCCCTGTATATAGCCATGTTATTTTTTACTCGTTATTGTTATTCATTATTCACTGTGTATTTATTTCTTGTGTCACTTTATCTTTTCCTTTAACTCTGCATTGTTGGAAAAGGACCTGTAAGTAACCATTTCACTGTTGTCTACACCTGTTGTTTTACGAAGCATGTAACAAATAACATTTGATTTGATTTGAATGACTTCAGCCTCCTGTTTTAATGGTTTAACTGTCTCTTCTTGAAAAACGTGTTGAAAACATTATTTACGCTTAAATTCCTATTAATCACAATTCAAATAAGAACTTTTAATTATATATATTTTTTTACTTCATATTTATTTTGGAAATAACAGAGCTCTACCAGGTGGTTTGGAAATCAAAAGAGGGTCATACCAGCAATTACATATTTTATAGGTGGTTAACATTGTTAAATGAGGACTGATGTCATATTTTAACAAATGAATGTATGTCCATACATGAATATTCAATTACATTGAAATAAATGCATTTTCAGGTGATGTATTGTGCAATGTCCCTGAAAATGGGGGCGACAAATGATTCATGTTCTTCCACAATGTTTCCCACCTGTTCAGACTACATTTGAGATAGTATGGCAAAGTGCAGTTTGTATGACTATTTTAGGCATTATTTTATAGGCAACCTTAAGTTTTTTCAGAGGGCTTCCTCTAGCAAACTTTTTTTTTAACCTGAAAAGGTACCTCCACAGTGGCAATCTTCTGAACCCAGAAAAGTTATTTGAGGCTCCTTTACTTCTAAGTGTGTACAGTAGTTTCAACGAAACTGTGCCTAAATGACAACATATATCGGTAGGAAATGGGTGCAACAGAATTTCCTTTTGAAGTGCCAATGGAATTGTTAAAGATCATATTTTCTATGTGAGTAAGCATTTCTCTGTTGTTGAAATTAATTGACAGATGACATATAGACAGTATCATTATGAAGAGTGTGTCACTTTATAGTTAGAACTTTAAAACTATAGATGTTGTTATCCAATTCTATCTGATATTGTGGACATTCTGGAGTGTTCCCAGTACCTTCTGGGATATCGCTGACAAACTGCACATAACTGCACATGGGTAAACATGTTTATCAGAGGTCATAAACATGTCTATTAGAGGTCATTATCCACTTGATACTTTCATCCCCTGGAAAGCAATTAAAGGCCACACACTGATGAGACGCAAAGGACACTCCAACCCAAATGGAGCCCATTGTGGCTGATGTCTGGGGGATAGTGTGAGCAGAGGAGGACAGACCTGCCGTCAGACAGCACTGATGTAACGCTGATGAAACTGGAGGGATGGAACAAGGAGCCATGTGCCCTCTGTGTCCTCTGTAGCCATGGAAATGGTGGCAATTGAAGAGTTTGAGAGGGTAACTACTATATCTCTCTGACCTTTGCATCTAGCGTTACCTTCCTGGCTCGGGCCTTATTGTAGTTGAGAACTTAGGTCAACCAGTGACGGCTCCTCAGAGGAGGTCATTCAGCCTCAGTGAATTTCATGAAAATAAAAATTTGAAAATATTTTTAAAGTTATCCTTTTTAGATTAAACTATACTAAATATATTCACGTAACCCAATAATTGACTAAAACACACTGTTTGGCAATGAAGGTCTACAGTAGCCTCAACAGCCCTTTGTAGGGTAGCACCATGGGGTAGCCGGAGGGCAGCTAACTTCCATCCCCTTGGTACATTGACTTCAATACAAAACCTAGGAGGCTCTTGGTTCTCACCCTGTTCCATAGAGTTACACAGTAATTATGACAACTTTTGGAGGATGTCCTCCAACCTATCAGAGCACTTGCAGCATGAACTGACATGTTGTCCACCCAATCAAAGGATTAGAGAATGAATCTAGTACTGAAAGCATAACCTACAGCTAGCTAGCACTGCAGTGCATAAAATGTGGCGAGTAGTTAACTCGAGAGAGAGAGAGAGAGAGAAAGACAATAGTTGAACAGTTTAAAATAAATTAATTTCTTCAAAAATGAAGGCGAAACAAGAGAGTCATTTTTTTTCACTTTCAGTTTCACTTAGCTAGCAAATGCAGCCTACTCAAACACTTATCTTACTTAGCTGGCCTACTCAAACAGAGGGATGCTATCTTCGCTAGTTGGCTATGACTGTCCAACACTGGAACTCTAGGTTAGCTTCAAGGTCAGCTTTTGGTTTTATAAATGTATTGCCACCGGTGTAACTGCCAAACTGCTTACTGACTATACACTGTAATGTTACTGCATGATTGTATTGGGTTTACTAATGCATAAGTTTTATTAGCTATATTGACTAGGATGTTACTTTAGCTTATAAGGGGTCAACGATGTAGGCTGTGTGTGGCGGTTATGACATGGTTTGGCTTGGAAAGGTTTTTTCGCCTGGTCACATTGAAATCCACAAACGAAGGGAAAAGGTAAGAGGAGGAGAGGGCATTGATGCGAGAAGGAATAGAACGTGGCCGTGGCTGCTATGAAAGTAAACTGTGTTTACACGTGATCAGTGGTGCATCCATTCCACTGGTTCTGTTGAAAAAAGTTTCTTAAACGGAAGCAAACAAAATGGGGATAAAATATTTGAATTTGTCCAATAGAAACTCTTGTTTGCAAATGCTGGACTAATGATTACATCCTAGATAAACCAGATACAGGCAAGAGTGTGCAAGGCGATGTTGAATGTATCACTGTCTGTCACCTCTAATTTCTTTCTCAACCTGTGTGTACCTACGTTGTAAACTTTAATTCATAGGCTAGGTTGTAACAACCTCATGATGGTGTCGTGACGTGACTTTCATTAATCTGATGACTGTTATTTATTTAATCCACTAACTATGTTTATTTTTTACACGATTTAAATAAATAATGTAACAATTAACTCATTAGGATTTGGGGCACCATGGAAGAAGTTGTTTAACGAGTTACCATCTCCCGAATTAAACTCTAGAGGATATATAAGTTATATATCTAACAGTCACTTATTAATCATATCAGTCTCATTCTGAACAGTCGTAACCTTCTTGGATCCGCAAGAACCCCAACCTTGAGCCTTATTCAGTACTACACAAATGTATATAATTATTTATTTATTTACTAACTAACTAAATAATAACACAGAATACACATACACACTTACATGAGACAAAGGTCCCTAGTGGACTGACAAGATATTACGGCTTATTACACAGAGATGGAGAAGGGAGTGGGGGAAATTGCGAGAGAGAAAAAGGGACATTTATCGTGGATACATTCTAGGATTATTTGATCCAAACTTGGAGTTGGGGTCCCATGTTGGGTCCCTGAGAAAAACTGTTAATGTAAACATCTCCCCATGGCCTAACTTCCCTATAGGCCTACATTACTGCAAACAATACAGTTCTACAAATATATGTTTGTTTATATTGGTGGTTGTTCGTCGTATCTCGATTGCCTATTTTAGTTAGTTTACCCAATTACTCACTGTTTTTCCCCCACTACATCACTGATTTTAATACAGAATCACAAGTAATGTTCTAATAATTCATATGAATACGATCATCTGTGGGCTCCAGTGATTTGTGCAAAGCTTTCTGTTTAAATAAAAAAAAAAATTTTAAAGAACCCTTCCACCACCCTGTGGAATGTTGTCTCACTCCTCTTCAATGGCTGTGCGAAGTTGCTGGATATAGGTGGGAACTGGAACACGCTGTTGTACATGTCAATCCAGAGCATCCCAAACATGCTCAATGGGTGACATGTCTGGTGAGTATGTAGGCCATGGACATTTTCAGCTTCCAGGAATTGTGTACAGATCCTTATGACATGGGGCTGTGCATTATCATGCTGAAACATGAGGTGATGGAGGTGGATGAATGGCACAGCAATGGACCTCATGATCTCATCACGTTATCTCTGTGCATTCAAATGGCCATCAATAAAATTCAATTGTGTTCATTGTACGTAGATAATGCCTGCACATACTATAACCATAACCACACAGCCACCACGGGGCAATCTATTCACAACTTTGACACGCTGTCGGCCATCTGCCTGGTACAGTTGAAACCGGGATTCATCCGTTATGAGTGTAACTGTCCATTGAAGGTGAGAATTTTCCCACTGAAGTTGGTTACAACGCCGAACTGCAGTCAAGTCAAGACACTGGTGAGGACGATGAGCACACAGATGAACGTTCCTGCAGTCAGCATGCCAATCTCGTGTGGCGCAGTGGTCTAAGGCACTGCATCTCTCGGCTAGAGGCATCGCTACAGTCCCTGGTTTGATTCCAAGCTGCATCACAACCATAAAGCGTGCATAATTGGCCCAGCGTCATCTGGGTTTGGCTGGGGTAGGCTGTCATTGTAAATAATAATTTGTTCTTAAATGACTTGCCTAGTTAAATAAATAAAGGTTAGTTGGATGGATTATCTTGGCAGATGAGAAATGTTTACTAACAGGGATGTGCACAAAATTAAATAAATACTAAGGACATTTCTGGGATCTTTATCAGCTCATGAAACATGGGACCAACACTTTTTGTTCAGTATATACAGTATTTATAATCCTAATTTATTGCACTATTGTATAATAAATTGCACAGCGTTGCAGATACCTTTTGACAACTTGTCACGCTCTGACCTTAGATATCTCTGTTTTCTTTATATTTTGGTTAGGTCAGGGTGTGACGAGGTTGGGTATGCTAGTTTTTGTATTGTCTAGGGTTTTTGTATGTCTAGGGTTTTGTAGGTCTAGGTATTTGTATGTCTATGGTGGCCTGATATGGTTCCCAATCAGAGGCAGCTGTTTATCGTTGTCTCTGATTGGGGATCATATTTAGGTAGCCATTTTCCCTTTTGTGTTCGTGGGTTCTTGTCTATGTGTAGTTTCCTGTCAGCACTCATTTGTATAGCGTCACGTGTTTGTTATTTTGGTTAGTTTGTTCAGTGTTCATTCTTAATATAATAATGTACGCATACAACGCTGCACCCTGGTCCAATTCATACGACGAACTTGACACAACCACATAAACAGAATACATTGTTAACGTAGGAGCAGCAACAGAAATTATGCAAGTTATTGGTATTCATTTCCACCACAGAAGTTTTGTGATAGACATCAAAGAAGACAATATTTTTTAGGACATATTATTTTTAAGAGATTTCATTAGAAATAAAAAAATTATGCCCTAAAAGTAAGAAAAGCTATTCAAGAATTGACTACATTTTTTGTTCCAAAAATGCTCTAAAAATCGTACTGGGTTAAAAAAATCCACGACATAGTGATATTGGATAATTCTCCGGTATAATGCTAAATTACACCAACAGAAAATATTCTTAGCGACAGAATGTGGAGAATGAACAGAGCACATCTTCAAGTCCCTTAATGTGTTACATTTGTAAATTAAAACATAAAAACCTTTACAATTACAAATGTACAGTACCAGTCCAAAGGGTGGACACACATACTCATTCAAGAGTTTTTCTTTTTTTAAACTATTTTCCACATTGTAGAATAATAGTGAATACATCAAAACTATGAAATAACAAATGTGGAGTCATGTAGTAACCAATAAAAGTGTTAAACAAATCTAAATATATTTTAGATTTTAGATTAATCAAAGCAGCCACCCATTGCCTTGATGACAGCTTTGCACAATCTTGGCATTCTCTCAACCAGCTTCACCTGGAATGCTTTCCAAGTCTTGATGGAGTTCCCACATATGCTGAGCACTAGTTGGCTGTTTTTCCTTCACTCTGCTGGCCAACTCATCTCAAACCATCTCAATTGGGCTGACAGGTCCTCTGATGCAGCACCCTCACACCTCCTCCTCCATGCTTTACGGTGGGAATCACACATGCAGAGATTCTCCGTTCACCTCTTCAGACCAAAAGACAGATTTCCACCAGACTAATGTCCATTGCTCATGTTTCTTGGCCCAAGCAAGTCTCTTCTTATTGGTTTCTTTGCAGCAATTTAACCACAAAATCATGATTCACGCAGTCTAATTTATCTTTATATTTAATTTTAAAAAATATATATATTTCACCTTTATTTAACCAGGTAGGCAAGTTGAGAACAAGTTCTCATTTATAACTTCGACCTGGCCAAGATAAAGCAAAACAGTTCGACACATATAACAACAGTTACACATGGAGTAAAACAAACATACAGTCAATATATATACAATATATACAATGTGAGCCAATGAGGTGAGATAAGGGAGGTAAAGGCAATAAATGGGCCATGGTGGCGAAGTAAATACAATATTGCAATTAAAACACTGGAATGGTAGATTTGACAGTAGATGAGTGTGCAAAGTAGAAATACTGGGGTGCAAAGGGCCCGACTAGCATCACCACCCTGCATGGTTCCGACCTAGAATATGTGGACATCTATAAGTACCTAGGTGTCTGGCTAGACTGTAAACTCTCCTTCCAGACTCATATCAAACATCTCCAATCTAAAATCAAATCTAGAGTCGGCTTTCTATTCCGCAACAAAGCCTCCTTCACTCACGCTGCCAAACTTACCCTAGTAAAACTGACTATCCTACCGATCCTCGACTTCGGCGATGTTATCTACAAAATAGCTTCCAATACTCTACTCAGCAAACTGGATGCAGTTTATCACAGTGCCATCCGTTTTGTTACTAAAGCACCTTATACCACCCACCACTGCGACCTGTATGCTCTAGTCGGCTGGCCCTCACTACATATTCGTCGCCAGACCCACTGGCTCCAGGTCATCTACAAGTTCATGCTAGGTAAAGCTCCGCCTTATCTCAGTTCACTGGTCACGATGGCAACACCCACCCGTAGCACTCGCTCCAGCAGGTGTATCTCACTGATCATCCCTAAAGCCAACACCTAATGTGGCCGCCTTTCGTTCCAGTTCTCTGCTGCCTGTGACTGGAACGAATTGCAAAAATCGCTGAAGTTGGAGACTTTTATCTCCCTCACCAACTTCAAACATCTGCTATCTGAGCAGCTAACCGATCGCTGCAGCTGTACATAGTCTATCGGTAAATAGCCCACCAAATTTTACCTACCTCATCCCCATACTGTTTATATTTATTTACTTTTCTGCTCTTTTGCACACCAGTATCTCTACCTGTACATGACCATCTGGTCATTTATCACTCCAGTGTTAATCTGCAAAATTTGTATTATTCACCTACCTCCTTATGCCTTTTGCACACAATGTATATAGACTTTCTTTTTTTTCTACTGTGTTATTGACTTGTTAATTGTTTACTCCATGTGTAACTCTGTGTTGTCTGTTCACACTGCTATGCTTTATCTTGGCCAGGTCGCAGTTGTAAATGAGAACTTGTTCTCAACTAGCCTACCTGGTTAAATAAAGGTGAAAAAAATGAAATAAAACATTTAAGATGGTGAGGAAGGCATTTAAAAAAAAAAAAAACAGGCATCCTCTACTGACGGAATGAGGTTGATATCCTTCCAGGATACCCGGGCCAGGTCGATTAGAAAGGCCTGCTCGCTGAAGTGTTTCAGGGAGCGTTTGATAGTGATGAGTGGAGGTCGTTTGACCGCTGACCCATTACGGAGGCAGGCAATGAGGCAGTGATTGCTGAGATCTTGGTTGAAAACAGCAGAGGTGTATTTAGAGGGCAAGTTGGTTAGGATGATATCTATGAGGGTGCCCGTGTTTACGGCTTTGGGGTTGTACCTGGTCATTGATAATTTGTGTGAGATTGAGGGCATCAAGCTTAGATTGTAGGATGGCCGGGGTGTTAAGCATGTCACAGTTTAGGTCACCTAGCAGCACGAGCTCTGAAGATAGATGGGGGGCAATCAGTTCACATATGGTATCCAGAGCACAGCTGGGGGCAGAGGGTGGTCTACAGCAGGCAGCAACGGTAAGAGACTTGTTTATAGAGAGGTGTATTTTTAAACGTAGAAGTTCAAATTGTTTGGGTACAGACCTGGATAGTAGGACAGAACTCTGCAGGCTATCTCTGCAGTAGATTGCAACACCGCCCCCTTTGGCCGTTCTATCTTGTCTGAAAATGTTGTAGTTAGGGATGGAGATTTCAGAGTTATTGGTGGTCTTCCTCAGCCAGGATTCAGATACGGCTAAAACATCCGGGTTGGCAGAGTGTGCTAAAGCAGTGAATAAAACAAACTTAGGAAAATGTGACAAGGATTGAAAAGGATTTTCCAATACATTGTTGACTTGATTCTTGATGATGACTGCAAGCTGAGATTTAGAAAGTATGATGTCAGTCCAGTCAAAGATACTGTACATATAACGTGATTTGACGTCCTTTTATCTGTGACCAATGACCTTGAGCCTTCTTGGATGGGCACTTCTAATGTAACTGTATTGCAGCACCCAACGGCTTGAATTTTAGAGCTCTCCCCTTAGATTTTGCAGTGACGTAGTGTCCCCATGTGTGACAGAACACTAAGCCAATCACAGCGCAACTAGAGAACATTACCAATCCCAACACTCTGTATTTTTCGCTGGTTAATTAACACACCACCACAGAAAGCACTGAGCTATGCTGAAACACGTGCATTTCGGGGGTGCCTTACTCAAGAAAGCAAAAAAGAGTATGCAGCTTTATTAAATCAATGTTTGTTTGTTTTTTTATATTGTTTGCAAACTGATATGTGTCACATATTAATGCCAAAATAACATGGAAAACAGACCCAGTTTTTTTAGTTGAACAGTGGCAACCCCTGAATGGCGGGGCCGATAATACAGGACTAGTAAAGGCCCAGTGCCTATTAAACACTCAAATGAAATGTATTTGAGTGTTTAATATCATTTGTATTTTGAGTCTGATAATTATCTGTACAAAACAGGTTATCTGATAATTATCTGTACAAAACAGGTTATCTGATAATTATCTGTACAAAACAGGTTATCTGATAATTATTGTGGAAAACACTTGCTTGATATGTTTTCCAGTTTCTTGAAATATTTGAAAATGCAACTTATCTCTATATGAAAACTGAAACGGTTTATTTTACTAGCCACTCTTATCCAGAGCAACTTACAGTAGTGAGTGCATACATTTTCATACTGGTCCCCTGTGGGAATTGAACACCCCAATCTAGGCAGTGCAAGCACTATATGCTCTGCCAACTGAGCCACAAACTCACATCATCACAAACCACTTGATGTCTCAATGTACTCAATTACTGTATTGTGCATTGTTTTTCTTCATGGTGATGGAAAGTCCACAGCAGTGGAGGATAGTAGGAGGAGCTATAGGAGGACAAGCTCAATTTAAGGGTTGTAATGGAATAAATGGAAAGGTATCAAACACATCAAACATAATATGGAAACCACGTATGACTTCGTTCCATTTATTCCATACCAGCCACTACAATGAGCCCGTCCTCCTATAGCTCCTCCCACCAGCCTCCACTCTTCTACAGGTACAAACTTCTGTACAATACAGTCATGTAAATTTACATGAAGTGGTTTGTAAGGTTGGTAAATTAATACTGCACAAAAAGTGGTTGTTTTCCATGTTATTTGAGCAGTAAAAAGATTTAATTGATGTGGATGTTTTGTGTCTTTACCCATAACTTTGCGCATTTTGATGTAAATGTTTGAGGACAAGCTTTTGTTCTTTCTGGAAACCATTAGAATGACATTCGCAAAGAAAGGGACAGGGCATCAACGCTCACAATTCCAACTATTGGATCCTGCGAGATGCTATTCTTAATTATACAGCTACCAGAGATGCTGGGATTTGTTTTCTTTGCCTGTGCTATAGCCATCTATATTGGTCCGCTAATATCAGTGCACTACTTTTGTGAAAAAATACATTTTTCAAAAAATATATATTTTTGTCAAGTTTAAAATATATATATATATTATCATTATTCAGGTGTTGCTGCACCCCTACTTCCCGCGGCTATGCCGGTACACATATGCATAGCTCATACAATTATATTTTGTTTGAGTCAATGACAAAAAATGTTGCAGAGTAAATACGGGGGTCAAATATATCTCATTGCATTGCAAGCTACTGCATACGATCTCTAGTTGTTTTTTTTTTGCAAAGGAAAGGGGAAAAACCCAGTGACCACTAGGGGTCCTCATATACCCATATTTAGATTAAATGCACTTGATTTTTCATCATTACTGTGTGAATGACAAGCCCATTCAATTTATTTTGTGGTATATAATCTATATTTTTTATACTCAGCAGGTAGGGGCCTAGGTAAATTTGTCTACAGGAATGGTTTCATATGAGGTGGGTTGCATCCCCCATCCTAAAGTATAAGAAGGCATTTGATACCACAAAGTCTGCTGTATTTCCATATATCCTAGAATGCCATTTCTCATTTAGTTAGTCCCACTTAACCTCAGAATTGCAGATCAGTTATCAAATCAGTTTACAGAGAAAATACATAGATGCATGTATATGTTTAACAGATCCATTAATTTTCTCCCAAATTTTCCAGATAAATTCATATATAAATCATGTGCAAAAGTTACATTTTACACCAGTGCAGCAAACTAGTTTGTGGACTCTATCAAGCACTGTTGAAATCAAATTGATCTGTGCGTATACGTTGACACCTAGTGGTCATATGGTTAATTTCTCCCTAACCGTAATTTTTCTCTCCCCCTCGCTGTTCACTGTTTGTTGTGATCTGGTGTCACTGAAAAATGTCTCCCCTTCTCCACTTCCTGTGCAAGAACGACGAGCCAGATGTCAGAAGATGTGGACTAATATGCAATGTATGAGATATTTTGTTGTATACATTTGTTATGCGATAACAAGATGTATAGCTAGTGGAGATAACACATCTAGCTATTTACTTTACAGTTTACAACATGCTAGCTCATAGCTATGTGAATGTATGTTCTGGCTGTTATTAACTAACGTTACGGCAATTAAAAAGATAATTGCATTGCATGAGAGCTGCATCTGTATGTGCCGGCAGTTTTGCATCCAATAGTACAGTCCGTCCTGGTTGTAATGTTGCCAACATCAGAGACGGTCTACCTTCATTAACAACACTAGTCCTGCCATGCATGGAAAGTGAGCTATCCAAAGGAAAGTATTTCTAGAGAGCTAGTAGACAGAAGTTTACAAACACTAAGGTTGGAGTCATTAAAACTAATTTTTCAACCACTCCAAATTTTTTGTTAACAAACTATAGTTTTGGCGAGTCGTTTAGGACATCTACTTTGTGCATGACACAAGTCATTTTTCCAACAATTGTTTACAGACGGATTATTTCACTTATAATTCCCTGTATCACAATTCCAGTGGGTCAGACGTTTACATACACTAAGTTGACTGTGCCTTTAAACAGCTTAGAAAGTTACAGAAAATTATATCATTTTAGAAGCTTCTGATAGGCTAATTTACATTATTTGAGTCAATTGGATGTGTACCTGTGGATATATTTCAAGGCCTACCTTCAAACTCAGTGCCTCTTTGCTTGACGTCATGGGAAAATCAAAAGAAATCAGCCAAGACCTCAGAAAAAAATGTGTAGACCTCCACAAGTCTGGTTCATCCTTGGGAGCAATTTCCAAATGCCTGAAGGTACCACGTTCATCTGTATAAACAATAGTATGCAAGTATAAACACCATGGGACCACGCAGCCGTCATACCGCTCGGGAAGGAGACGCGTTCTGTAGAGATGAATGTACTTTGGTGCGAAAAGTGCAAATCAATCCCAGAACAACAGCAAAGGACCTTGTGAAGATGCTGGAGGAAACAGGTACAAAAGTAACTATATCCACAGTAAAACGAGTCCTATATCGACATGACCTGAAAGGCCGCTCAGCAAGGAAGAAGCCACTGCTCCAAAACTGCCATAAAAAAGCCAGATTACGGTTTGCAACTGCACATGGGACAAAGAACAGACTTTTTGGAGAAATGTCCTCTGGTCTGATGAAACAAAAAGAGAACTATTTGGCTATAATGACCATCGTTATGTTTGGAGTACAAAGGGGGAGGCATGTTAGGAAGTTAAAGCTTTGCAAATAGTATACAGATTCTTTGTTGAGCATGTACAGATGGACTATAGACTACCATGTTGAAAATGAAGAGCTACACCGCTGAAATGCTACTGAAAGGTTAAAGTCATGCTGTTGACATATTAGTCTCTAGAGCATCGACAGATAGGTTATCCAAATAAAGTGTTACCAAAAAATGTAAATGTATTCATAATTTTCACATTCCAATTTAGTATTTAAGCATTTAATTTTCAACGTGGCACTAATAATTCTCCGTAATTAGCTACTTTACTGATGTCTTTGGTAGACATTTGGCACATTTTGATATTGACAAAATGCTGACAGGCAGGTCTACAATTGCAGTCTAGTTATAAACCTTTCACTTTTCAGTTTTATTTTCATTCTCAGTTTCTTTTGGGATATTATTTGTTGTTCTCAGTATATTTTAGGAGTTAGTTGACAACCATATTCTTCATCAGACTAGCTATCTGGGCTACTAGGTCATTAATCCACTCATCCCCTGGAAAGCAATTAAAACCACACTGATGAGACCTAAAGGACACTCCGACCAAATGGAACTCTTTGTGGCTGGTGTCTGGAGGTTAGGGTGAGCAGATGAGGGCGAGTTGTAATGACCTCCCGTCAGACAACACTCTTGTAACTCTGATGGAACTGGGTGAGGGAGCATGGAGCCATATTCCCTCTGTGCCCAATGTTTTATACAGTCACCTCAAATTATTGGCACCCTTGACAAAGTTGAGCAAAAAATACTGTAGTTAAATGATACCAAAACTGAGCTATATTTATTACTTTTTATACTAATAAAAGAGAAAGATATTTTTTTTAACAAGTAATATATATTTTTCTCTCAAAAATATCAAAATGATTGCCAACCCTGTTTTCAAGGCTTTGTGCCAGAGGTGTCATTCCCTTATGGGGCACATGCTCCCTCAGATTTGTCCTGTTTAAAAAATAAATAATAATACTTATTATTTTTATTAGAACATTTAGTTTCTCTGTAATATTCCTAGCCACCTAGCAATTTTATAAAGGTGGCTTTAGCAAGCCCAGATAGGTTCCCAATCTCCCAACCTCATAACTAGCTACCAAGAAGCCATTTCAGGCTATCAATCAAGTTAGAGTAGCTAGCTTGTCTAACTATCTGAGATGGCATTCCAGTTGGCAAGGTTGGTAGACTTTAGAAAAGCAAGCAATTACTAAATGTACTGAACACCGCTGGTGTGTTTGGCCAAAGACCTCTATTTTCGTCTCATATGACCATAGCTCCTGGTTCCAATACAAGTGCCATTGCCATTTAGGAAACTCCAAGTGTTTACAGTTCATTCCTAAAGAATTCAGAACCCTTGACTTTTTCCACATTTTGTAACATTACACACTTGTTCTAAAATAGATGAAATCGTCCCCCCCCCCCCCCCCCCCCCCCCCATAAATCCACACACAATACCACATGACGACAAAGCAGAAACAGGTTATTTATTTGTTTTAATAAAAATAAATAAATAAACATATAGCTCATTTATAGTGGCTTGCGAAAGTGTTCATCCCCTTTGGCATTTTTCCTATTTTGTTGCCTTAAAACCTGGAATTAAAATAGTTTTTTGGGGGGTTGAATCATTTGATTTACACAACATGCCTACCACTTGAAGATGCAGATAATTGTTTTATTGTGAAACAAGAACTGAGACAAAAAAACAGAACTTGAGCGTGCATAACTATTCACCCCCCAAAGTAAATACTTTGTAGAGGCACCATTTGCAGTAATTTTAGCTGCATGTCTCTTGGGGTATGTCTCTATAAGCTTGGCATGGTTAGCCACTGGGATTTTTGCCCATTCTTCAAGGCAAAACTGCTCCAGTTCCTTCAAGTTGGATGGGTTCCACTGGTGTACAGCAATCTTAGGTCATACCACAGATTCTCAATTGGGTTGAGTTCTGGGCTTTGAATAGGCCATTTCAAGACATTGAAGTGTTTCCCCTTAAACCACTCGAGTGTTGCTTTAGCAGTATGCTTAGGGTCATTGTCCTGCTGGAAGGTGAACCTCCGTCTCATTCTCAAATCTCTGGAAGACTGAAACAGGTTTCCCTCAATAATTTCCCTGTATTTAGCAGCATCCATTATTCCTTCAATTCTGACCAGTTTCCCAGTCCCTGCTGATGAAAAACACCCCCACAGCATGATGCTGCCACCACCATGCTTCACTGTGGGGATGGTTTTCTCAGGGTGATGAGAGGTGTTGGGTTTGCGCCAGACAGTGTTTTCCTTGGTGGCCAAAAAGCTCAATTTTAGTGTCATCTGACCAGAGTGCCTTCTTCCATATGTTTGGGGAGTATCCCACATGCCTTTTGGCGAACACCAAAGGTGTTTGCTTATTTTTTTCTTTAAGCAATGTTTTTTTTCTGGACTGTAGCGCTGTCTTAGACGTCTCAGTACAGACATTGCAATTTATTGCCCTGGCCACATTTGCAGTCCTCATGCCTCCTTGCAGCATGCCTAAGGCACGTTCACACAGATGAGCAGGGACCTTGGGCATCTTTCTTTTGGTGTTTTTCAGAGTCAGTAGAAAGGCCTCCTAGTGGCCTAAGTTTTCATAACTGTGACCTTAATTGCTTGTTTGTAAGCTATTAGGGTCTTAATGACCGTTCCACAGGTGCATGTTCATTAATTGTTTATGGTTCATTGAACAAGCATGGGAAGCAGTGTTTAAACCCTTTACAATGAAGATCTGTGAAGTTATTTCGATTTTTACAAATGATCTTTGAGAGACAGGGTCCTGAAAAAGGGACATTTCTTTTTTTGCAGAGTTTATATATATATATATATATATATATATATATACACAGTATGTGTCATATTGGTTCATGGCTCCCAAGTGGTGCACCGGTCTAAGGCGCTGCATCTCAGTGCAAGAGGCATCACTACAGTCCCTGGTTTGAATCCAGGCTGTATCATATCTGGCTGTGATTTGGAGTCCCATATGGTGGCGCAAAATTGGTCCAGTGTCATTTGGGTTTTGCCGGGGTAGGACGTCATTGTAAATAAGAATTTGTCCTTAACTGACTTTCTAAGGTGATTTCTTTTTTAATTAGCAATTTTGTGTTTTGTAAATATTAAATCACAATGAATTATTTAAATCAATAGTCAATATTTGTATTATTATTATTAAAATATTTTTTATAATGGAGCGAGGGTGGCCAGAGTAAATAAAATGAACCCCAAAAGGTTCTTAGAGGAACCATTATGAGGGGTGCTTCGAACAACCTTTTTCAAGGGTTCTTCAAAGAACTTATAGGGGTTCCCCCACAGTTTCAATTTGAAGAACCCCTAAAGGATACACCAGGAAACTTTTATTTTTAGAGTGTAGGAGTAAATGTCAGTTGGCTTTTCATAGCCAATCCCAAAATAAACTGGTCATATTCAGGACACAACTTTGTAAGGACTGTGTTTGTGCAAAATGTTTGTGAAAAAATAGTGTCCAGGCCAAATGCTGACTGTTGCATGAATCGAAGCTGGACGTTCTAAATAAGCGTTCTAATCACACTGGTTTGAGCATACGCTGCAGGGACCACTGTAGAAAGATCACACCCGTTTGTTGGTACAAGCAACATTTTGAGAAGTGAAGCAGCATTGCTCAGGTGCACTCCGGCAGCACTACACCCCTGTGTAGCAGTAGCCTATGTTTTCAAGTTCAAGTTTTTATTACACTTATTAACTGTAGCAGTCAATACAAACTGAAATCCATGAGCATACAGAAAATCATAAAAATAGAGACAGTCAGGTCCACAGCATTAGCAATGCACCTCGCTGTCCCCTCACTTTCTCCATCCTTCTGCTTTGTAGATGGTTAGCTGGATAGCCACTCCTCTCCACTAACAGACTGTAGCACCCACTTGGGTGATGCTACTTAAGAGTCTTCATGGTGCCGCTTGCTTGGTGGTGCCACCAAGCACTGTGATAGGAGAAAACTGAGAAACTCTATGTCAATACCTGAAAATGGTTATCTTGCAATGATCAACAACCAATTAGACAGAGCTTGAAGAATTTTGAAAAAAATAATGGGCAAATGTTGCACAATCAAAGGTGTGGAAAGTGTCACGCCCTGACCTTAGAGAGCCTTTTTATTTCTCTATTTGGTTAGGTCGGGGTGTGATTTGGGTGGGCATTCTAGTTTTCCTATTTATTTGTTTTTTTTCTGGTATGGTTCCCAATCAGAGGCAGCTGTCTATCGTTGTCTCTGATTGGGGATCATATGTAGGCAGCCTTTTTTTCCCCTTTAGTTTGTGGAATCTTGATATTGTATAGGTGCTGTGTAGCCTACAGAACTTTACGTTTGTTTTGTATTTTTGTTGTTTTTCCGTGGTCATTTTAAAATAAAGTAAGATGTTCTCCTACCACGCTGCATCTTGGTCTAATTCATCCAATGAACGTAACAGAAGATCCCACCACAAGAGGACCAAGCAGCGTGGCCAGGAGGAGCAGGGATCCTGGGCCCGGGAGAAAAGTGAATGGAGGACATCATGGACATGGGAGGATGTGATGGCAGGGGACAAGACCCTGCCATGGAAGCAGGTGGAGGCAGCGAAGGAGGACCAATAGCGACTCCGAAGTTCGCGACCACAAAGGAAGCCCGAGAGGCAACCCCAAAAAATGTTTTGGAGGAAGCACGTGGGTTGGTAGGCGAAGCCGAGGGGCAAGTTTGAGGGAGAAGAGGAGTATTGGGATAGACTGAGTGAGGAGTATTGTGAGATAGTTGAAGGGAGTGATGAGGTAGAGTGGATGGTTTGGTGTCTGGAGCAAGACAGTCGCCGTGAGGAGCGTGGGACCAGTCAGGCACCATGTTCTGCCTTCCACCCAGGACAACGGAATGGGTCCCAGCCTGCGACCCAAAACAACGACGTCGTAAAAGAGGCAAACGAAGCGGTCTTCTGGTCAGGCTCCGGAGACGGGCACATCGCGCACCACTCCCTAGCATACTACTCGCCAATGTCCAGTCTCTTGACAACAAGGTTGAGGAAATTCGAGCAAGGGTAGCATTCCAGAGAGACATCAGAGACTGTAACGTTCTTTGCTTCACGGAAACATGGCTCACTCGAGAGACGCTAACGGAATCGGTGCAGCCAGCTGGTTTCTTCACGCATCGCGCCGACAGAAACAAACATCTTTCTGGTAAGAAGAGGGGCGGGGGCGTATGCCTTATGATTAACGAGACGTGGTGTGATCACAACAACATACAGGAACTCAAGTCCTTCTGTTCACCTGACTTAGAATTCCTCACAATCAAATGCCGACAGCATTATCTACCAAGGAAATTCTCTTCGATTATAATCACAGCCGTATATATTCCCCACGTGTGATCACACCACGTCTCGTTAATGGCCCTGAACAAACTTTATTTGACTCTTTGCAAACTGGAAACCACATATTCTGAGGCTGCATTCATTGTAGCTGGGGATTTTAACAAGGCTAATCTGAAAACAAGACTCCCTAAATTGTATCAGCATATCGATTGCGCAACCAGGGCTGGTAAAACATTGGATCATTGCTATTCTAACTTCCGTGACGCATATAAGGCCCTCCCCCGCCCTCCTTTCGGAAAAGCTGACCACAACTCCATTTTGTTGCTCCTTGCCTACAAACAGAAACTAAAACAAGAAGCTCCCACGCTCAGGTCTGTTCAACGCTGGTCCGACCAATCTGAGACTGCTTCAGTCACGGGGACTGGGATATGTTCCGCATTGCTTCCAACAACAACATTGACGAATATGCTGATTCGGTGAGCGAGTTCCTTAGAAAGTGCATTGACGATGTCGTTCCCATAGCAACGATTAAAACATTCCCAAACCAGAAACCGTGGATTGACGGCAGCATTCACGTGAAACTGAAAGCGCGAACCACTGATTTTAACCAGGGAAAGGTGACCGGAAACATAACCGAATACAAACAGTGTAGCTATTCCCTCCGCGAGGCAATCAAACAAGCTAAGCGTCAGAAAAGAGACAAAGTAGAGTCACAATTCAACGGCTCAGACACAAGAGGTATGTGGCAGGGTCTACAGTCAATCATGGATTACAAAAAGAAAACCAGCCCCGTCACGGACCAGGATGTCTTGCTCCCAGGCAGACAAAATAACTTTTTTGCCCGCTTTGAGGATAATACAGTGCCACTGACACGGCCCGCAACCAAAACCTGCGGACTCTCCTTCACTGCAGCCGACATGAGTAAAACATTTAAACGTGTTAACCCTCGCAGGGCTGCAGGCCCAGACGGCATCCCCAGCCACGTCCTCAGAGCATGCGCTGACCAGCTGGTTAGTGTGTTTACGGACATATTCAATCAATCCTTATCCCAGTCTGCTGTTCCCACATGCTTCAAGAGGGCCACCATTGTCCCTGTTCCCAAGAAAACTAAGGTAACTGAGCTAAATGACTACCGGCCCGTAGCACTCACTTCCGTCATCATGAAGTGCTTCGAGAGACTAGTCAAGGACCATATCACCTCCAACCTACCTGACACCCTAGACCCACTCCCATTTGCTTACCGCCCAAATAGGTCCACAGACAATGCAATCTCAACCACACTGCACACTGCCCTAACCCATCTGGACAAGAGGAATACCTATGTGAGAATGCTGTTCATCGACTACAGCTCAGCATTTAACACCATAGTACCCTCCAAACTCGTCATCAAGCTCGAGACCCTGGGTCTCGACCCCGCCCTGTGCAACTGGGTACTGGACTTCCTGACGGGCCACCCACAGGTGGTGAGGGTAGGTAACAACATCTCCACCCCGCTGATCCTCAACACTGGGGCCCCACAAGGGTGCGTTCTGAGCCCTCTCCTGTACTCCCTGTTCACCCACGACTGAGTGGCCATGCACGCCTCCAACTCAATCATCAAGTTTGCGGACGACACTACAGTGGTAGGCTTGATTACCAACAACAACAAGACGGCCTACAGGGAGGAGGTGAGGGCCCTCGGAGTGTGGTGTCAGGAAAATAACCTCACACTCAACGTCAACAAAACAAAAGAGATGATTGTGGACTTTAGGAAACAGCAGAGGGAGCACCCCCCTATCCATTGATGGGACAGTAGTGGAGAGGGTAGTAACACATCACGGCGTACACATCACGGACAAACTGAATTGGTCCACCCACACAGACAGCGTCGTGAAGAAGGCGCAGTAGCGCCTCTTCAACCTCAGGAGGCTGAAGAAATTCACTTCTACAGATGCACAAACGAGTGCATCCTGTCGGGCTGTATCACCGCCTGGTACGGCAACTGCTCCGCCCACAACCGTAAGGCTCTCCAGAGGGTAGTGAGGTCTGTACAACGCATCACCGTGGGCAAACTGCCTGCCCTCCAGTACACCTACGCCACCCGATGTCACAGGAAGGCCATAAAGATCATCAAGGACAACAACCACCCGAGCCACTGCCTGTTCACCCCACTATCATCCAGAAGGCGAGGTCAGTACAGGTGCATCAAAGCAGGGACCGAGAGACTGAAAAACAGCTTCTATCTCAAGGCCATCAGACTGTTAAACAGCCATCGCTAACATTGAGTGGCTGCTGCTAACACACTGACTCAACTCCAGCCACTTTAATAATGGATATTGATAATGGCCATCAGACTGTTAAACAGCCACCACTAACATTGAGTGGCTGCTGCCAACACACTGACACTGACTCAACTCCAGCCACTTTAATAATGGGAATTGATGGGAAATGATGTAAATATATCACTAGCCACTTTAAACAATGCTACCTTATATAATGTTACTTACCCTACATTATTAATCTCATATGCATACGTATATACTGTACTCTATATCATCGACTGTATCCTTATGTAATACATGTATCACTAGCCACTTTAACTATGCCACTTTGTTTACATACTCATCTCATATGTATATACTGTACTCGATACCATCTACTGTATCTTGCCTATGCTGCTCTGTACCATCACTCATTCATATATCCTTATGTACATATTCTTTATCCCCTTACACTGTGTACAAGACAGTAGTTTTGGAATTGTTAGTTAGATTACTTGTTGGTTATTACTGCATTGTCGGAACTAGAAGCACAAGCATTTCGCTACACTCGCATTAACATCTGCTAACCATGTGTATGTGACAAATAAAATTTGATTTGATTTGATTTGATTTAAAAAGATGAGAGAGGCCTGTAATTTTCATCATAGGTACACTTCAACTATGACAGACAAAATGAGAACAAAAATCCAGAAAATCACATTGTAGGATTTTTCTGAGTCTGGCAGCGCAACAAATCCAATGGCGAAATTGAAAGTGCTCCGCACACGCCAGCAAAAAGGTTCCTCCAGGTAGCCTTCGCTACATTGAAAAATTAAAGGTTACTACAAGAATCCCTCAACCAACCAAAGGTACATTGACTGCAATGGTTCTTCAGGGAACTCCAGGGTTCATTGAGAATGTCCAGGGTTTTCTGAGTCACCCCTAATTCTAAGTGTAAGGTGCAAAAAAGTGAACTATAACCTATGTTCAGCCAAACAGCGTAACATAAATGATAGGATTATGTATTATGTGTCTTAAATATGCATTTTGCTCATTTGGTCATTGGAGTCACAGTAGGATGTGGATGTACTTGATCTTGTCGGTCTTGATCTCGTGGCCACTCGAGACCACATAACTGTGGTCTTGTTCTCATCAGGGTCAAACTCAATGTTCCCAACTTGGGGAGGGCTACGAGTTATGAATGCAACAATGTTAGGATCAACAAGTAGTTTACTTAAGGATTAATCAATTCCCTCTTTTCTCACAGTAGCAATTCATTATGTATATTTTTTTAAGATAATTAATTAGGGGTGACTCGGGGAACCCTCCCTCTTGAAGAGGTAATATAAATGCAAGCACACTCATCTGTCATCAAGCCAGTTTGGGAAACCACTGTGAAAGGCAAGTACAAAAGGTATAGAGGTATAGATGTAGTATTGAAATTCTGTGAAATGCAGCATGATTTTAATTTGTTTTGTATTGCTAATGAAGTTAATGAAATAACGTTATTTCAGGTCAACTACAGTCATTATGGCAATCTATCTGTGATTTGTTTAATTTCTTTTAAACAATGCTATGATTGAAACATGCTAATCTTTTTTATTTCCGCATCAAACATCAACATTGAAATTGAGGGAGATATGGACAACATATCATCGATAATAATGTTCACATTTTCAGGGCTGGATGAATCTTGGACAAATAGATTAATAATATTTGTTTTTACCCTCCTGGGATTTATTTTGACAATTGTTCTTAATTTGACCTTGATTGTGATTATAATTTTACACAGAACTCTCCATGAGCCCATGTATATTTTCTTGTGTAACTTGTGCATTAACGGGCTGTGTGGATCCACTGGTTTCTACCCTGCATTCTTGTATACACTGACAGGATCAAATATGATCTCACTCAGTAATTGTGTTCTCCAGATATTTGTGATCATGACATATTCCTTATGTGAATTTACTAATTTAACTGTGATGGCTCTTGACAGGTACATGGCAATATGTAGACCTCTGCATTATCAAACTGTCATGACAAGAGTAACCATCTGCAAGTTGCTCATTTGGCTGTTTCCCTGTGGTACAACAGGAGTGTCCATTTCAATAATGCTCAGGTATCCTCTTTGTGGATCACACATAGACCGACTCTTTTGTCAAAACTGGGCATTGATAGAAAGACTTGCTTGCCAAGAGGACATTGTTAAACATATTGTCAATGGGTCTTTCTTTGTGTGGTTTAATTTACTGGTAGCATTTCTTATTTTGTGTATGTCTACTTGTTTGCCTCATTTAATAGCCCTTGTCAACTTTATCATTTTAACAATATTTGATGCTCTGTTTGGATCCAGGGATGGTCCAAAGGTATTAGGAAAGCTCATGTCGGTTGCTAGTATTGTCATCCCTCCATTTATCAACCCCATTATATATGGTGTCAAACTAACTCCTATCAGGACACAGATAAAAAAACATTTTCAGCAGATACAGAGTTAAATACTTGTAGTGTTATATTGATCATTAAACATGAATTGGTTATTGCTTATTAGTTATATTCTTTGTTTTCTGTTTCTCCCTCACACCGTTAGTTAAGCTGTTAAAAACAATAGAATCAGAGCTAAAATAACACCGCCAAAAAACATGGATTGAAATTACTAATGGAGTGAACTTATTTGAGCTATTCTACCTCTAATCTGAAGTATTCTTGTAAAGAGTCCGCTTGTACAGCACTGCAAATGTAATAACAAATTTAAATGGGCCATTCTGGATGCATATTTAGTAGGGGAATTTGTTTATTCAATAATACATTTTGCTCTGTTTCCACTTACTGTGTAAGGAACACAGGATCTATTTATCAGCCCATGTAAAAAGAAAACTGAGTTGATAAAAACAAAAGCTATATGCTAAGACATGCTGGTTGCTAAGTTAACCTTTATTTAACTTATTTAACTTCTTATTTACAATGACGGCCTACCCCGGCCAAACCCGGACGACTCAAACCCAAGAGAAAACCTCAAACCATAAGAACAGCTCAAGAAGCAGAACTAGTACAATGCGGCCCTAGTAGTCCTACCTTCCATACAGGCATGTCTTTACAAACCTTAACTATGTGATCCATCAGAAGGCAGCGTACATTTATGGAGGTTTACTGTAATGTGATAATGTTATGCATTATGAAAATTTCAGCGATGCAAAAAACCTCACCTACAGTATGTAGAAGTTTGAAGGTCTCTCACTGCTATTGAAACATATGGCCTAAAAGGGCAGACAGCAGAGGTCAAAGACTTGTGGGACTATATATGTTCTGCAAATATAGAATAAGTATATTTGATATAAACAACATACATTGAAGATACGTGTGATTTCAGGCTAACATTGTTGCCTCTCACAGAGAGAAAAACATTCCCTGGAAATTGTTAACAAATGGACTAAAGCATTTTTTAGATCAGGTGAAAACAATTTTTGCTCTCGAGCTCCTGTCCTGTGATGCTACTGCATCATGAGTAGCCTACTCTTTACAGGGAAGCAGTTTTACTAAATGTGATTAGGAACAGTATGTCTATTCAGACATCACATAATTCCATCCTGAGCTTTTCTCACAGTGACCATAGCGTTCCTTATTAAAGTCACTCCTCCCTCAAGACCAACATACAAAACAGGCCACGACCAAAGTTCAGTTCTGTGTTAAAGACGGAGTAGTAACATAATCCTCTTCAGCAGCTAGAATGTCTTGTCAACGTGTGCTCTTCCTGGTGCTCCTGGTTTTCCTATCACTTAATAGTAAGTCTGGATTCAATTTGTGTTTACATGCCTAATGAAAATAGCACTTCTAAATTAAATGGTGATATGAATGCATTGGCATTCAATAGTTACATCTAAGTTGCTTGTAATACAGTATATGCAATATGTTTTTCTTAAGTTTATTGTTTTATTGATTCCAATTTGTACTCCTTTTGGTTTAACTATAGTTGTGCAGAATGAGGCTGCATCATTTCCCTTCTCTTGCCCCACCCTGAGTGGAGTCTGTCGAAAAGTTTGCCTACCAACAGAGATGTTCTTTGGACCACTTGGCTGTGGAAAGGGATTCTTGTAAGTTTATATTTCAACAGTTCCACATCAAGTAAATGTACTACATAATGGGACACACTTTCCTTTGGAATATGTGGATTTACTAATCCATGATTTTATTTTCAGGTGCTGTGTTTCTCATTTCTTATGACAACTGAGTAGTTCCTAGATCAGTTCTGATCATTAACACATGGGACATATGTGAATAAAGACATCACCACCATCACAGTTTATGGTATTTTCTTCTTATGTCCCTCCACCTGATATTGGGATTCTGTGGACTGCCTTCCATGACTTAACTGTGTATCTAACTACCTGTATATTTATTTGTTGCACTTTTCCATTTGTAACACCTTCAACTGCAGGGGTTAATGTAATCAAATTGGCAGTACTGAGTAAAAAAAAAAAATAATAATAATTGCAAGAATCATATAGTAGAAAAGCAGCTTAGATGAAGGGGTGGTGGATGGGATGATAAATACACTGGGAAAACAATGCAATAAATGTGTGTATTAGTGTTCTCCTGTGAGGAGTAGAGGTTAAAAAAACCTGTTATGTTACATTATGGTGGTATTATGTTATTCACCACTCTTGTTTGGAAGAATTTATCGAACTTAAAAGAGGGCAATCTTGGATTGCAACATCCATTTCTTGACTATTAATTTCATGATACAGCTCCTAGTGAAAGTCTATAAATCCCTTGCACAGCTTTCACATGGGGTATTTAAGCAGCTATCTGGTAGGTTTATGAAGATCTCCGAGAATAAGAGGTGTGTGTGGGGGGGGGGGGGGGGGGGGGGGGGGCAAGTTTGGCTGCATCCTGCCCACAAATGCAATTGTATTTGTAACATGTGCCGAATACAACGTGTACACCTTACCGTGCTTACATACAACCCTTAACCAACAATGCAGACATAAAGTTAAGAAAATATTTACTAAATAGAGTAAAAGTTTTAAAAATATATAATAAGTAAGATAAGAAAATTACATAACAATAACATGGCTATATACAGGACCAGGTTTATGCTCACTCTTTGGTGTGGTAGCCTTTCTGGGCTTTTATTACTGCAATATTTTTTTTTCAGTGTCTCTTGTACAACGTTCCTGCAGGATTTTTGCCTTTTTGCTCTTTGGTGCAATAAATAAATAAATAAAAACAATAAACTTAAAGATGTCCTCCGGAGATTATTGAACATTTCCTGTTAAGCGATATCCCAAGTGTAAATACATCAGTGTACACACACTAAAGAGTAAAAACATATGTTTTGCACAAATTTGTGTTTTTTAGACTGCAAACTTCAAGGAGTAGGGCATTCAAGGAGTTGGTCTGATGGTGCCCGCTGATGTCATCGGCCTCCCCCCTTGCTTGAGGAGCAAACCTCCCCCCACTTGTGCCATAATGTCATGAGGCAACTGGACCACCTATTGAGATGTGCCTCTTATTAAGTAAATCAGGTCCTAAATTAGGTGAAAAAGAGACTGGAGTAGGACTTTAAACTCCTGGTGCCTCGAATCCCTTCTTCCACTCCACCAACACCTTCCAGTTGCCAGTGCCATGTGTTTAAAGGTTGAAGCCCTAGGTCTCTTACTTACAGGTTTTCACGGCCCCTTTAGGATTGAATCCCTATGTAGCTGATGGTAGCCTACTGCTGGTCTGGAGGCTGCTACAGCCTATTACATGTGTCCAGCGCTGGGGTGTGGTTCAAGTACCTAATGCAGAGGGGCTGTCCATTAGCCAGTTAGATAGCATTTAGGGTTCATGACCCTAAACCAGCGAGCTAATTCCCCACCCTTACACTTGCAACATTATTCACCTGTCTAAATTCCCCCAGTGGTTCTGATGTGCGTGAACTTGCAAGATAGTTAAGCCTTTACCTTTAGCGAGGCCTAGGCATAGGCTACAACATGACATTTTATCAAAATACTTGCCAGCAATGACCTCATATTCTACCTCAAGTCAACTCATGCATGGGCTGACCCTTGAATCAAATCAAATTGTATTTGTCACATGCGCTGAATGCGTCTATACAATAGACCTTACAGTGAAATGCTTACTTACAAGCCTTTAACCAAAAATGCAGTTTTAAGAAAATAAAAGTGTAAATAAACTGAGGTAAAAAAAAAATACAAAAATAATATTAATAATAATTAAGGAGCATCAATAAAATAACAGTAGGTAAGCTATGTACAGGGAGTACTGGGTCAGAGTCAATGAGCGGGGGCACAGGTTAGTCAAGGTAATTGAGGTAATATGTACATGTAGGTAGAGGTAAAGTGATTATGAATGGGCAATAAACACAGTACACATGCACCAAATGCAGAAAAATAAATTTGCAACACACACACAGTAAAACTGGGCCTGAGCGTCCAGCTTACTCCCTGGACCTCCAGGTCTCCACACTTACTTTCCCTTAGAGCCCTGCATGGGCATTCATTTGAATCCCTACCCATGCCCGCAACATTCTGGCCCTACCCTACCCAGGCCCAGATTGCGTCTGCCAAATTTAAAGGTAATGAACAGTCAAAATCATGTTTTTCATGAAATTGAATGATATTTTTTTATTTAACCTTTATTTAACTAGGCGAGTCAGTTAAGAACCAATCATTTTTTACAATGACAGCCTACCCCGGCCAAACCCTCCCCTAACCCAGACGGCGCTGCGCCAATTGTGCACAGCCCTATGGGACTTCCGATCACAGCTGGCTGTGATACAGCCTGGGATCAAACCAGGGTCTGTAGTGATGCATGTAGCACTGCGATGCAGTGCCTTAGACCGCTGCGCCACTCGTGAGACATATTTGGATGACAGCAGATCAAAGTATGATGCCTATCAGTTAAAAGCGTTGGGTCAGTAACCGAAAGGTCGCTGGTTTGAATATACAGGGGGTACCGGTACCGAGTCAATGTGTGGGGGTACAGGTTAGTCAAGGTAATTTGTACATGTAGGTAAGGGTAGAGTGACTATGTATAAATAATAAACAGCGAGTAGCAGCATTGTAAAAACAAATGGGGGGAGGGTCAATGTAAATAGTCTGGGTGGCCATTTTATTAATTGTTCAGCAGTCTTATCGCCTGGGGGTAGAAGCTGTTAAGGAGTCTTTTGGTCCTAGACTTGGCACTCCGGTACCGCTTGCTGTGCGGTAGCAGAGAGAACAGTCTATATGACTTGGGTGACTGGAGTCTTTGACAATTTTTGGGGGTTTCCTCTGACACCGCCTAGTATGTAGATCCTGGATGGCAGGAAGCTTGGCCCCAGTGATGTACTGGGCCGTACGCACTACCCTCTGTAGTGCCTTATGGTCAGATGCTGAGCAGTTGCCATACCAGGCAGTGATGCAACCGGTCAGGATGCTCTCGATGGTGCAGCTGTAGAACATTTTGAGGATCTGGGGACCCATGCCAATTCTTTCAGTCTCCTGAGGGGGAAAGGGTGTTGTCGTGCCCTCTTCACGACTGTCTTGGTATGTTTGGACCATGATAGTTTGTTGGTGATGTGGGGACCAAGGTACTTGAAACTCTCGACCCGCTCCACTACAACCCAGTTGATGTTAATGGGGGCCTGTTCGGCCTGCCTTTTCCTGTAGTCCCTTGATCAGCTCTTTTGCCTGGAGGCGAACGACCCTCTTGTACCTTTTAGTTCAGAGTTTCCCAAACTCGGTCATCGGTACCACAAGCAGTGCATGTTTAGTTGTTTTGTCTTAACACTGCACAGCTAATTCCAATTATCAAAGCTTGATGATTAGTTGATTATTTGAATCAGCTGTGCAGCGCTAGGGCAAAAACTTTGGAGTCCCGGGGACCAAGTTTAGGAAACCTTGCTTTAGTTTAAGCTGCTGCAGAAAAACAGTTAGTTCTGCGTTATCTACAGAAATGCAGTAATGGGTACTGGGTGACTGTTGAGTGCCATAAATTGTCTGTCCAATATCTAGTTCCGTAATGCCTGTAAATCTAAGTTGATCCTAATGGGGGCTGCTTTCCCCATTGTAGATGTAACATGCACCTTATAATTGGGGAGAACGGGCTTGTGGTAATGACTGGAGCGGATTAGTGAAATGGTCTCCCCTCAGCAACCTCTTGTGATGCACGTCCCCAAACCTTGCTGGCCGTTTTCTGTTTTGGGAACTGGTAGCTAATAACCCAGTTGTGGAGTTAATTTCATCCATAAGCTTAAAGGGCTCCTGATTTGGCCTCTTTTCGTCAATGCTCATTAAGAAACGCTAGCGACCATGACTGAAGGCAAACGAAGGTTGTCTTGGGGGTGTGGTTTGATGTGAGTGTTTCTTGGGTGTGTCTTTGCCATTCAATCACAACCAGTGTTGCCATGTCCATGGTTTTACTGCAAATTGGGCTACTTTGAGAACTATGTTGTGGGTGAAAATGTATTGGTTATGGGTTTTGGGCTACTTCTAAATTGCTCCACGGCCACCATGGCATTTATTTTTTATTTTTATTTTTTTAAACATTTTTTACATATTAATTTCACTGTGACCTGCTGCTGACTATCAGGCAGTGAGGCAGGCTGTTGCTGAGTAAGTGAATGAGTAAGTGGTAGGGAGGGAGCTTAATATACAATCATTGGTAGGGAGGGGGAGGACCAGAGGGGTGTGTGTGTTGAGAGAGCTCTGCAGCAGGCACGTGATCTGAGATTCAACAACGAACAGCACTAGCTAGCTACACAACTGGGTAGGCAAGCAGGGCAGGGAGAAAAGGCCTAGAGGTCTCGATGTGGAGAGGAAAAATCGAATTATTGGGGGGGAGTAAGCTGGACATTTAGGCCCAGGGAAAGGGCATGTAGGCAGGCAGGCAGGGCCAAGAGTATAGGGCCTAGAAGCCTGGAGGTCTGTCATTCGTTACATACTTTAGTCTGAGACTGACATCATTGAAGTCGTTTCTGGAGACAAGAGGTACAAGGACTGTTGTACAAAACAAAGTCATCAGTGATTAGATCGCCTCTTACCAATCAGAGTATCAAAGCCTATGACAAATGTTCAAACTGCCGCTTTACTAATGTGTGTTCAGCCTCTGGCCCAATGGTTTCTGGACCAATCAGATGGCCCTGAATGTTTTCGCAAATGTCTGGGTAGCCAGGCAAGTGTGGAGGGCTGGCTTAGGCCTACTACAGCTTGGGCTGGATGACTGGATGATTGACTCTGTCCTTCTGGAGGGGCATAGCAGGGTTGGTAGGACGGCCCCAGAACACCCTTCCCCTCTCCCCCCATCTACCTGGGGCATGGAGCTGGCTGGATGGAGTGGATGTGACATGCTGGTATAAATGAGGTAAATTGATTTTAGTTTACCTGCATTAAAGTCCCTGGCCACTAGGAGCACCGCTTCTGGATGAGCATTTTTCTTGTTTGCTTATGGCCTTATACAGCTTTTTGAGTGCGGTCTTAGTGTCAGCATCGGTTTGTGGTGGTATATAGATGGCTACGAATAATATAGAGGAAAACTCTCTTGGTAGAGAGTGTGGGCTACAGCTTATCATGAGGCACTCTACCTCAGGCGAGCAATACCTAGAGACTTCTTTAATATTAGACATCGCGCACCAGCTGTTATTGACAAATAGAAACACAAACCCAGCCAGCTCTATATTATCCATGTCGTCGTTCAGCCACAACTTGGTGAAACATAAAATATTACAGTTTTAATGTCCCGTTGGTAGGATAGTCTCGACCGTAGATCATTCAGTTTGTTTTCCAGTGATTGCATGTTGGTCAATAGAACGGATGGTATCAGTGGTTTAATCACTCGCCTACGAATTCTCACAAGGCACCCCGACCTTCTCCCCCTGTATCCCCGTCCTTTCTTCACACGAATGACGGGGATTTGGGCCTGGTCTCAGGGAAGCAGTATATCCTTTGCGTCGGACTCATTAAAGAAAATATCTTGGTCCAGTTCGGGGTGAGTAATCGCTGTTCTGATGTCCAGAAGCTCTTTTCGGTCATAAGAGACGGTAGCAGTAACTTTATGTACAAAATAAGTTACAAACAATGCAAAAAAACAAACAAAACAGCACAGTTGGTTAGGAGCCCATAGTGCTGAGCTAGTATTGTAACTTTAGCTAATGTTTCATCCCCTCTCGACTGAGGTGAATGAATACACTAGTGAGTAGATACCACAGCCAGGTCAGCTCTAGCCTCTAGTTATCTGTCAGATAGCGATATGAGGTGGCTATTATTACTATGTAACTGCAGCTGTTTGTATGAACATGTTTTGTAGCTTTTGTTTTGTCACATTACAGAAGTAAATAAACTTGGCAAGCTTTCACCGTTGATGAACCGTTACAGAGAGAGCTGGCCAAAAGTTGGCTTAGCTATTATTTTTTGCCTCAATCAAACTAGACCTGAAATTATGAAACCATCTGCCAAACGATTGAAGATTGACATTTTGATGTTTTTTCAGTGCAAAGTGAGTTATATTAGCCAGTATGTCAATGTAACGTTATTGATCTGTCAGTTTCCTTAGCTAAGTCCCTACTTTTCACGCTGACACAATAATAAACAGCTCTAAAGTGTTACAGGCTTCAGTGTCATGGTGCACAGTAGAGGTCTGCGTGGACCGATTTCTTCATCCCTCCTCTGTCCAAGCTGGCTTTCTGTCCGACTCCCATCTGCTACTGCAAGGACTGGTCCCAAACCCAACCGCAGTCCCACAATGTTAAGTTAGGCGTATGTGACGTAGCTCACTTGCCAGCCATGGTCCCAGAAATGTTGCTCCCTATAGGCCATATCAAATGCACAAAATAACTTAATTAAGAAATAGGTTAAATGACCAGAGATTCTCACATGGCCCTTATATTGTATTACTAGGCTATATCAGTCAATATGCTAGATGTAGATTGAAGAGAGCAGAGTTGGAGAGATATGGGTGATCAATATTTAGGCCAATTTCTAGGCAACGTAGTGGGAGGACCCCTAGACCCCCTGCAAGTTATGTCCCCCTCTGCAGATAGCACTGCTGGGTGATTTAAAAAGTAATAGTCAATCGATCAATAATATAATAATACTCTTAGCAAAAAAAAATATATTTAATTTACAATATGTAGAATGTATGAGAATAGAAAGGTTCAGAAATGTTGTGTAACATCACAGAACAGTTTAAAAAATATATGGCACACAGAAATCAAAACTGGATGTTGTTCAGAGATAGATGGGAATGGTTAAGTGGAGCTTAAGGATGGGACTAAAAACAAACAAAAGATAACTATTGTAAAATATACTGTGTGAAGAGGCGACTCCGGGATGCTGAGTGTCTGTTCCTCAAACTAGACACTCTAATGTACTTGTCCTCTTGCTCAGTTGTGCACTGGGGTCAATGCTCTGCCTGACCAGAAAGCAAAGACCACCATCAACGCCATCACAGGGGGTATGTACAGCAGGTTTGGCGCTGCAGAGTCCATTCACAGCGACCAAGGCAGAAACTTTGAGTCCTTTGTGTTTGCAACCATATGTGAACGGCTGGGTGTGCACAAGACCGTTTCCCCAACAGAGTGATGGCCTCATGGAGCATTTCAACAAAACGCTGGCCATCATCTCTGCCAGATACCAGCGTGACTGGGACAAGCACCTGCCCATGGTCCTCGTGGCATGCTGCACCGCTGTCCAAGACTCCACCTCCTGCATGCCTGCCTTACTCATGCTGGGGAGAGAGATCCGCACTCCTGCAGAGATGGCATTTGGGCCGACCCCCTGATAGCCCTTCTGTTCCACTGGTGCCAGAATAAGCCAGGAGACTCCAGGACTGTCTTGAGACAGCCCACACCTTCGTTAGGGAGAATCTGGGGAATTCAGATGTGAGGCAGAAAATAAACTACGTTGTGTACACCTGGGGAGGCACTTTGAGGCTGAGACATGGTCTGGGTCTACAGCCCCCTGAGGAAGAAAGGCTGTTGCCCCAAGTTCGACAGGCACTGGGTGGGGTCCTGCAGCATCCTTGAGAGGATGGGGGAGGTGGTGTACCAGGTCCAGCTGCCTCCCAGGGGGAGAAAGGTGGCACTGCACCGGGACAGGTTATCCCCATACAGAGGCGCCTCTTCGCCCACGGACACCCGAGGGACCTTAACCCCCTGTGTCACTGATAGGTCCCCTGTGGCCGCATCCTTTTCCCCCTGTCCCTGCCCTCATCCCCTGTGCACAAGCGGGACAGCCCCATGCCACAGACTGCACTCCCTTTGCCACGAGTGGACACTCTGTCCCCATCACGCCTGTGCAGACAAAGTAGACCTCCAAATCTTTGTTTGTTCTCCCTGCTGGTCAGTTATGTGTAACTGTTTATGAGTTTCTGGTCATGTTTATTTGTTTCACAGGGTCTAGCATTTAGTTAATTTTATTTTTTATTTATTTCCCCTTTATTTAACCAGGTAGGCCAGTTGAGAACAAGTTCTCATTTAGAACTGCGACCTGGCCAAGATAAAGCAAAGCAGTGTGACACAAACAACAGAGTTACACATGGGATAAACAAACGTACAGTCAATAACACAATAGAAAAATCTATATACAGTGTGTGCAAATGAAGTAAGATTAGGAAGAGCAGTTGGAGGCCACGGAAGGAGAGTTGTATGGCATTGAAGCTCGTCTGGAGGTTAGTTAACACAGCGTCCAAAGAAGGGCCAGAAGTATGCAGAATGGTGTCGTCTGCGTAGGTGGATCAGATAATCACCAGCAGCAAGAGCGACATCATTGATGTATACAGAGAAAAGAGTCGGCCCGAGAATTGAACCCTGTGGCCCCATAGAGACTGCCAGAGTTTCGGACAACAGGCCCTCCGATTTGACACACTGAACTCTATCTGAGAAGTAGTTGGTGAACCAGGCTAGGCAGTCATTTGAGAAACCAAGGCTGTTGAGTCTGCTGATAAGAATGTGGTGATTGACAGAGTCGAAAGACTTGGCCAGGTCGATGAAGACGGCTGCACAGTATCGTATTTTATCGATGGCGGTTATGATATCTTTTATGACCTTGAGCATGGCTGAGGTGCACCCATTGACCAGCTCTGAAACCAGATTGCATAGCGGAGAAGGTACGGTGGGATTCGAAATGGTTGGTGATCTGTTTGTTAACTTGGCTTTCGAAGACTTTAGGTCTAGAGTGTCTCCCCCTTTGAAGAAGGGGATGACCGCGGCAGCTATCCAATCTTTAGGGATCTCAGACGATACGAAAGAGAGGTTGAACAGGCTAAAAATAGAGGTTGCAACAATTGCGGCGGATAATTTAAGAAAGAGAGGGTCCAGATTTGCCTAGCCCAGCTGATTTGTAGGGGTCCAGATTTTGCAGCTCTTTCAGAACATCAGCTATCTGGATTTGGGTGAAGGAGAAGCAGGGGAGGCTTGGTCAAGTTGCTGTGGGGGGTGCAGAGCTGTTGCCCGGGGTAGGGGTGGCTAGGTGGCAAGCATGGCCAGCCGTAGAAAAATACTTATTGAAATTCTCAAATATCGTAGATTTATTGGTGGTGACAGTGTTTCATAGCATCAGTGCAGTGGTCAGCTGGGAGGAGGTGCTCTTATTCTCCATGGACTTTACAGTGTCCCAGAACTTTTTTGAGTTTGTGCGACAGGATGCAAATTTCTGTTTGAAAAGCTAGCATTTGCTTTCCTAACTGCCTGTGCATATTGGTTCCTAACTTCCCTGCAAAGTTGCATGCCAGTCCCCCTGCTGTCTGTCAATCAATGGAATAGCTGGGATGTTTCAGTGCCAGGCGTCCTTGGGGTTGGTGGACAGCGATTTGAGAATTGTTGTGGACATTCGCTCATTTATGTTTTATTCTCAGTCATTACAATAAATGTGTATTTTAGTTTACGTGTATTTCTTTAAACATAGCCTACACAATACATTTCAACATACCAGTATCTGTGTAAACTTTAAAATACATGTTGGTATAAATAACATTTAAAATTCTGTGAAAAACAGTTGTACTGCAATTGAGTGCAATATTCCCAACATGTAGTATGTCTTTGCTGGGACTCTTATTTTGAAAACATAAAATCCGCGATCGCGCTACCGCCATAATATCCTGCTGCTAGGAGAACGGTAATAACTTTATCGCAGTGAAGAATTGGACCAAACAACAAGACACTGACTGGTACAAGGATCACACCATTTTCCCCAGATAGCTAGCTAGATAGATATGTTTACATTTCCTTAATTGAGACTGTTCTGATTATCAGTATTGAGGAGCTGCCTGACATAAAATTCTGTAACTTTCAGATCGCTAGTTACAATCTTAGAACATTAGCTAACGTTTGTTATCCGTGCCGTGGTAAATGAAATTCGTCTTTGTTGTTGTTAGCAGCACACCTAATGTTATCTAGCTAAGGTCAGATTGTTCAGCCAATAGCGAAGTAAACTAGCTAGCTAACAGAGTTATTAAGGAAAATAATAGTTTTGTCCACTGGACCGAATCTGTTATTTTTGTCCCCAAGCATTGATTCCAAAATGTGTTTTAGCTGTGTGTTAATTTAACGTTAGCTGGCTAGGTTGCTAGCTAGCTACGTATAAACTAGTTAGCTACTGTAGTTATCACTGACGAGTAATGTTAGCTAGCTACTGTACTGTATTTGTGTTTTGTATACAGGCACCAACACATCTAAACGTTGATCATAGAAACTATTAACGTTATACTGTGATTTTTTTTCTTCGTTTATTTGGACTGGTATTGGAATAATTTATTATAATGCTATTAATCGCTTACGAAAAAAGATTGCAGTCAGAGAGCAGTATAATTAAGCAATAAGGCCTAAGAGGGTGTGGTATATGGCTAATATACCACGGCTAAGAGTTGTTCTTACGCACGACGTAACGCGGAGTGCCTGGACACAGCCCCTAGTCTTGTTATATATGCCATATATCACAAGCCCCCGAGGTGCCTTATTGCTATTATAAACTGGTTACTAACGTGATTAGAGCAGTAAAAATGTATGTTTTGTCATACCCATGGTATACTGTCTGATATACTACGGCTGTCGCCAATCAGCATTCAGGGCTCGAACCATCCAGTTTATTACTGCAGTTAGAGTGCAGTATAACTGCTGCAAATACTGCGTCAAAAATATATATTTTTTTTACTGCAGTAATTTTGCAGTACACTGCAATTACTGCGTTCAAAATACCACAGTTGACTGCAGTTACTGCACATTTACTGCAGTTTCAAAACTAACATATTTTTTTGTAAGGGATTACTATAATCAAGGGATTATTTTCACTCCTCAGGCTGAGCTTCCCTGTTACCTTGCCGTACTCATCCCATTCTCCAAACAGACAGTGAGGCAGGATGCTGGGTCTGTGGTGCATGGATGCCCAACTGGGCCTTCTCACTCTGGTGCTGTGCTGCACACTGGCTCCCTTACCTGCGCACGCATATATCTATGCTGTGAGTCCTCATAATTGTAGAACTGTATGATCAAGTTTGTTGTGGATTTACAAGTGATGTTTGCCATTGGATTTGTCATAAACAAATGCAGTTTACAGTCCCTGTGTGCTGGCATTGATTTTAAAACTTGTGTCTCTCTGTCTGGTAGCATTACAGCAATATGACTAACATGTTGTTTGAGGACCTGTCTGCCTTGTTTGGATCATCACTACCCAAAGAGGGACTTATGGTGAGAGGAGGGGAGGGGATAACATTCCCTTTCATCCAATGGATAAATTGGCTCTAAAATTACCTAATTTTCTTTCTCTTTGTCGTTAAGGGTGTGTTAGTAGAGTCCCGTCCACTCAACGGCTGCACTCCGATAAAACCTCCACCACCACGGCCCACATCTAGTGATTCCAACACTACCACTACTAAGTACATAGTCCTCATCCGACGCTATGACTGCAATTTTGATATCAAGGTTAGTCTGTTGGGTTGCTTAGGACATATGGTGTTTTTCCATTTGAATTCAACCTATTTATTTATTGCAACATATTCAGTGTAAAACCACACTGCGTGTAGTGTTTACAATTATTATAGTGTGAATTATGATTTTGTATTTAATGCAGGTGCTGCATGCACAGCAAGCAGGATTCAGTGCAGCCATCGTTCACAACATGTACTCGGAGACTCTACTCAACATGAACTACAGCAATGGTGAGGATCCTGAAATCGTCTTCAACTTCCCTAAGCTGCCTTTTCCCATTTCTGACAGAATCAGTTCCGTTAGTTTACTTCCCCTTAACCAGGTTGACTGATTTGTGTTCTCACTTCTCAAAACCTCAAGTAGTCTTTAACCAGTATGATCCTCCAAGGAAGTAAATACTTTGGTAATGCTGAGTGACAGTGCTCCCCTTTTTGTTTGTTTGTGTGTGTAGAAACCATTGCAGAGGAGATTGAGATCCCCTCAGTATTCACCAGCTACTACGCCTCCCAAATTCTCAGGACCTTCATCATTCCTGAACAAGGGTGATTTCCATTGATGTTCAATTATTTTTGTCAAGCGCAACTTCCATGACAACCTGTTCATGAGTGACATCACAGAGGTTCTTTCTAGCGCTATTCACAATGTTAGATGGGGGTTCGACTTAACTATCTGCTGATGAGTTATGGTTGCTAATGTAACCATGCAACATGAGTGTGTATTGGCTCTTTGGTAATGGTCTTGCACCGTAATGAAGATGGGACCTTTATTGATTAGAGTTGCACTGAAATTTTGTCATATTCTTCACAACATCTTTGCACTCATCATGATGTCAGCCCCGCTGTGTGTCTGGTCCTATGTGCACGTCATCAGCATGTTGGTGATGGTATTGTCTGGCAGTGTTGTCCCTCTTAGTCATAGTCGCTTTTCTGAAAAATACCCCCATACAAAGCTGATGGTGCTGTATTTGGTATGCAGGGCCTATGTGATCCTCAAGCCGGAATTTGCCTTTCCACTCTCGTATTATCTCATCCCCTTCACCGGAGTGGTGGGCATGATCGTCCTTGTGATGGTTGTCTTCCTGGTAAGTGCCCTTGGGGAACAGCCTCATTTTGTAATGAATGTGGAATTTCACAATTGAATAGTTATTGATTTCATTGCTACTTCGTAAATCCCCCCCCCCCCCCCCCCCCCCCCGGATATTAAAAGCCCTATGACTGTCATCCTTAGGTCTTGGTGTGGTCACTGGCTATGTCTGAAATCTGTCTTGCCTACTACTTACTAAAACAGCATGCTGTGTACTAATATCGTACTACAAACTATTTAGAATGTATTGTTTAGTTAAATCAAATTCAGTGAGCAACACATATCAACATACTAGGCTCATCAATACTGGGAGTGCGTCATCTAGTGTGCAATTGCATTTATTCCCACCATTTGTTCATTCTGGTACAGGGCGTGACTCTAACTGATAATGTTATCAAACACACGTGGCTCTTGGAAAAAGGAAGCTTTTGTCAATAGGGTGCAGCGAATTCTACTAGATGAAAAACTAGGATGTTGAAAAGCCAAAATGTGTAATGACATCCTGGCTTTTAAAGCATACTCATTTTTTGAAATTTCACATACTATAAAACTTTATATTTTAGCATTCATTGCCTACTGTTTAGAACTTAAGTATGGGTTTCTGGACACAGCCTCTGTCTCTTCATTCCCTGTCTGGTCTTGGTTTAGAACTTAAGTATGGGTTTCTGGACACAGCCTCTGTCTCTTCATTCCCTGTCTGGTCTTGGTTTAGAACTTAAGTATGGGTTTCTGGACACAGCCTCTGTCTCTTCATTCCCTGTCTGGTCTTGGTTTAGAACTTAAGTATGGGTATCTGGACACAGCTTCTGTCTCTTCATTCCCTGTCTTGTCTTGGTTTAGAACTTAAGTATGGGTATCTGGACACAGCTTCTGTCTCTTCATTCCCTGTCTTGTCTTGGTTTAGAACTTAAGTATGGGTATCTGGACACAGCTTCTGTCTCTTCATTCCCTGTCTGGTCTTGGTTTAGATTGTGCGCTGTGTGCAGTACAGGAAAAGGATGAGGAAAAATAGGCTGACCAAGGAACAACTAAAGAGGATCCCCATTCACAAGTTCACTAAAGGTAACTAGGGGGAGTGTCCCACCACACATTAAAATGAGAATCAGTCACCAGTATAACTGGTCAAACACATTCTGGAACAGCAGTACTCTATTTCTTCGCTAGAATGTTGAGAAACCCGAATAACAATAATACCAATCTGATTGTCTGCTCCTGTTATCATTCTGCTCCTGTTATCGTTACATTACAGTTAGCATTACAATGCATTTACACATACATGTGAATCTTATTCTTTTTCTAGGTGATGAATATGATGTTTGTGCTATTTGTCTGGATGAGTATGAAGAGGGAGACAAACTGCGAGTTTTGCCTTGCTCACACGGTAATTATAAATTCTAATGTTTGTCCCTGTATAACTCGCAATTGTTTTTCTCACAGTTCCAAGGTCATGGTTGCAGTAACTGTTTTATTTCTGTCATCTCTTCAGCGTACCACAGCAAGTGTGTGGACCCCTGGCTTACAGGGACTAAGAAAACTTGCCCTGTGTGCAAACAACGTGTAACCCGGCCCAATCCGGAGTACTCTGAGTCCGAGTCTGAGGATGAGAGGGCACGTGGTGGAGACGAAGAGAGGGGGGAGGGCGAAGCTGACACCGAGCGCACCCCTCTCCTCCGCCCCTCCAACCCAGGCTTCCCCTCTGGCCATCCAGGGGCCTATTCTGCCACTGTCACCACAGTAACCACCGCGCAGTGCCTAGCCTCTCCCACTCACTGCGACTCGCCCATCCTGGAGTATAAGGGCTACTACTCCCCTCAGGAGGTGTCAGACTCTGATACTGAGGAGGGAGTGGTAGACTCCCACCCATCAGACGATGACACTGCCCAGCTCATTGGTAGGGGCACAGTGGGGGTCTGAGAGCCTGGAGGTAGATGAGATGAAATTACTTTCTGCTAGCTGAAAAGGGTCAGTCTTGTCCCCCAGTGTGATTTTTATCACACGAAAAGATAAACTGGTTTATGGAGCTGTGGCTATGAAGTTGTCTCAGTCATAGACTTTCTAGAACACTATTGTCACTCAATGTTGCTAGCTCTAAGATGGTAATATAAAGCCAAGATTCTGCTAGATTTTAGCAGTCCTTTTTAAATCTGTCTTAAACATGAGCCACACATTAAGTACAGTGAATCAGTTAAACATTTTGCTTTAAGTCTTTACCCTCCTCCTGAACTTAATATTTTCACAAAATGATGTGACAGCCAGGTAGTCTCAATCTTAAAAGGTCATTTCTATATTTTTCAACTTCATATTCTTCTTCTCAAGCACCACCCCAACATCAACATGTGAAAATAGTGCGTTTCTATGTTCTGTAGTAAAACAAAATTGTTTCCAATGACATCATCAGTGTTTATTGTGTGATTTTAACCAATTATGAGTCGGCATTGCTTACTAATTGTCTACTAATTGGTTGATGATGTCATTGGAAACACTTATCTTTTTTACTACAAAACATAGAAACGTACCATTTTCACATACTGCAGGTTGATGTTGGGGTGGTGCCGGAGATTATAAATATAACGTTGAAACATTTGGACATTTCTCTTTAACTGTAGGTATTTGGTTGAAGAAATCCTGTCAATGCACTACTTGACAATTGACATACCCCAAATTCTTATTTTCAATTAACATACCAAGAGATAACCCACCTGAGATGACGGTAAAATCAATGTAGCATGATTTTCTTTGGTAAGTGATTGAATAGAGACTCAACTCATTCACCAGAAAGGAAACTGCAGTGCTGCTGTCTCACAAATAACATATCTTCCCCATGCTAGTAGTATACTGTAACCTGTATGCATTTCTGTAACTGGTTTCTTTCATGATATTGTCGGTAAGTGGGAGTTAAATTTACTCTATGGTGAGTTTCATTCACTGTTTTATGGAGTTTTTCTTCGTCTCTGATGGGTCTGTTGGACAGTTAATTTGCCCTGGACCAGTAATCCTGTGGCATGTCAAAGGAGAATATATATATTGTAAACCCCACTGTAATACGTTTTTATTGTCCAGCATCGTTTCTTTGAACTACTTTTACTCCTTTTAAAAGGTCCGAATTTGTCCAGTGTCATTTTATTTCAACCTCTTCTATAAAAGAAAATCTTAATGATGTAATATTTTTTTGGTTTTCTCTCTGTTTATTTTTGGTATAGCTGGTCCTGTGATATGGTGTCCTACAGTGCCAGTCAAAAGTTTGGACACCTACTCATTCAAGGGTTTTTCTTTATTTTTTACTATTTTCTACTATCTTCTACATTGTAGAACAATAGTGAAGACATAAACTATGAAATAACACATATGGAATCGTGTAGTAACCAAGTATTAAACAAATCAAAATATATTTGAGATTCTTCAAAGTAGCCACCCTTTGCCTTGATGATAGCTTTGCACACTCTTGGCATTCTCTCAACCAGCTTCACAAAGAATGCTTGTCCAACAGTCTTGAAGGAGTTCCCATATATGCTGAGCACTTGTTGGATACTTTTCCTTCACTCTCCTGTCCAACTCATCCCAAACGATCTCAATTGGGTTGAGGTCGGTTGATTGTGGAGGCCAGATCATCTGATGCAGCATTCCATCACTCTCCTTGGTCAAATAGCCCGTACACAGCCTTGAGGTGTGTTGGGTCAATGTCCTGTTGAAAAACTAATGATAGTCCCAGTAAGAGCAAAACAGATGGAATGGTGTATCGCTGCAGAAGGCTGAGGTAGCCATGCTGGTTAAGTGTGCCTTGAATTCTAAAGAAATCACTGACAATGTCACCAGCAAAGCACCATCACACCACCACCTCCATGCTTCACGGTGGGAACCACACATCTGTTCACCTACTCTGCGTCTCACAAAGACACGGCGGTTAGAATCCAAAATCTCAAATTTTGACTCATCCGACCAAAGGACAGATTTCCACCGAACTAATGTCCATTACTCGTGTTTCTTGGCCCAAGCAAGTCTCTTATTTCTATTGGTGTCCATTAGTGGTTTCTTTGCAGCAATTTTACCATGAAGGCCTGATTCATGCCTTCTCCTCTGAACAGTTGATGTTGAGATGTGTCTGTTGCTTGAACTCTGAAGCATTTATTGGGGCTGCAATTTCTGAAGCTGGTAATTAATTAACTAATTCTCTGCAGCAGAGGTAACTCTGGGTCTTGCATTCCTGTGGCGGTCCTCATGAGAGCCAGTTTCATCATAACGCTTGATGGTTTTTGCAACTCCACTTGAAGAAACTTGAAATGTTCTTGAAATGTTCCGTATTGACTGACATTCATGTCTTAAATTAATTATGGACTGTCATTTCTCTTTGCTTATTTGAGCTGTTCTTGCCAAAATATGGACTTGGTCTTTTACCAAATAGGGCTATCTTCTGTATACCCAGTATTACCTTGTCACAACAGAACTGATTGGCTCAAACGCATTAGGAAGGAAAGAAATTCCACAAATCAACTTTTAAGAAGGCACACCTGTTAATTAAAATGCATTCTAGGTGACTACCTCATGAAGCTGGTTGAGAGAAAGCCAAGAGTGTTCAAAGCTGTCATCAAGGTAAATATAAAATATATTTTGATTTGTTTAACACTTTTTTGGTTACTACATGATTCCATATGTGTTATTTCATAGTTTTGATGTCTTCACCACTATTCTACAATGTAGAAAGTTGTAAAAATGAAGAAAAACCCTTCAATGAGTAGGTGTTCTAAAACTTTGGACCGGTAGTGTGTGTGTGTGTGTGTTTGTGTGTGTATGTATATATATATATATATATATATATATATATATATATATATATATATATATATATATGTGTGTATGTAGTTACACATATAATATGTATGTAGTTCCACTTATAATATGTATATATAATATGGTCTCTTTAAAAGAGATTCCATCTGCTTTCTGAAGAAGTTGAACAAACTCAGGAATAGGAACACGTTCACTCCTTATAGAATTGACATATCAGAATTCTTGGTTAAACTCTCCTTACATCATCCTTTGTCTACCTGTAGAAGTACATATTATTGTTAGGAGGATAGTGTGTATTTTAAGGGACTATTACCATGCATTGTATATAACATTATAGGATCATATGCACATGCATCAAACTACACTCCATGAAAAGAGCAGGAGAAGAGGGATACCAGTACTTAAAGTATTTTAAATATTTATGGGTTGTCTCCATCACAGCTATGAATCTATTGCTTTCTGTATGCCTTTTATTGATTGTCTCTATACATTGCCTTCCTAGGAATACCAGAATACACAACTATTTGTTGACAAATTATATTGTGAACTGTCCTCCCATATGACATGATGTATATATTTGAAATCACTTGTGTTGGATGAAGGTATTTTGTCAAAATGTACTTTTAAGCGCATAATCAAAACAATATTCACAGTAGTAATCATGGCTAAAAGCTTCTGTGGTGCTCATGCCAAGTATAGGGACCAAGTTTGAAGTTATATTTAACTATGTATGTCTTCTTCATTCATTTATTTTGTCATTGTTGGTTAATCTTTGATTTCTGCTTTTCCATAACCACCTTCCTCACTTTGCTGAACATTTCTGGAGTCTTGTGACATTTGAAGTTGGTGCCATAAAACTAAATTTACACACACAATCTGTTTTAGGTCTTGAGTTTTTATCAGCAAAGAATCAACTGCCTATTGACATCACAGTTAGAAAACCATAGATACCCCTCCCCCTCCAGCAAACTACCATGAGTAACAGGAAGGGTGTATTGACTGTCTGAGTTGGAAAGTGAAGAGTAACGGTCATATGATACACACTGGTCTTTGAAATCAGAATAATCGTTGAAAAGCAATTTCTTGAAAGATAAGTGTTCTGTTCATTACCAACTAACTGCAGATCTAGTGACTCATCCTGTACCATAAGCATGAATTGGCATCTATTACCCAGCCGTTTACCAGCCCTGCAGTTCCATTTCAGCCATGAATGGTTATGGTCAATGGATGAAACAGTCACAATGCCTGAGTCGTTCCTATACTGTGTCAAAAACCCATTAATTAATTTATAAGCGTATGCCTCAGAGTACTAATTAACATCAGTGGTGGAAAAAGTACTCAATTGTCATACTTGAGTCAAAGTTAAGATACCTTAAGAGAAAATGACTCAAGTGAAAGTCACCCAGTAAAATGCTGCTTGAGTTAGTCTAAAAGTATTTGGTTTTAAATATACTTAAGTATCAAAGGTAAATGGAATTGCTAAAAATGTACTAAAGTATCCAGAGTAAAAGTATAAACCATTTCAAATTCCTTATATTACACAAACCAGACGGAACAATTGTATTTTTTTATTGACGGATAGCCAGGGGCACACTCCAACAAATGAAGCATGTGTTTAGTGAGTCCGCCAGATCAGAGGCAGTAGGGATGACCAGGGATGTTCTCTTGATAAGTGTGTGAATTGGACCATTTTCCTGTCAAAATGTAATGAGTACATTTGGGTGTCAGGAAAAAATGAACGGAGTAAATAATGTACTATTTTCTTTAGGAATGCAGTGAAGTAAAAGTTGGCAAAAATGTAAAACAGTGAAGTACAGTACAGATACCACAAAAAAACGACTTAAGTAGTACTTTAAACCACTGATTAACATGGAGCATAGCTCAACAAGTCTGGCTACAATATTCTCAGACTGTTTTTCTTTCAATAAGGCTCCCCCACACACTTTATTTTTTTTACTTTGCATTTATAAAATACATTCAGTTAGTAAAAAAGGCGTAACACATCAGTTGTGTACTTGCCCTTTTTGAAAACGTTTGACGTCACTCTGAAAGCATACACAGTGCATTCGGAAAGTATTCAGACCCCTTGACTTTTTCCACATTTTGTTACAGCCTTATTCTAAAATGGATTCAATTGTTTTTTTTCTTCATCAATCTACACACAATACCCTATAATGACAAGTCAAAAACAGGTTTTTAGAAATGTTTGCAAATGTACTTTGCTCCGTTCATCTTTCCCTCGATCCTGACTAGTCTCCCAGTCCCTGAAAAACGTCCACAAAGCATGATGCTGCCACCACCATGCTTCACCGTAGAGATTGTGCCAGGTTCCCTCCCGACGTGATGCTTGGCATTCAGGCTAAAGAGTTCAATCTTGGTTTCATTAGACCAGAGAATCTTGTTTCTCATCTTTAGGTGCCTTTTGGCAAACTCCAAGCGGGCTGTCATGTGGCTTTTACTGAGGAGTGGCTTCCGTCTGGCCACTCTACCATAATGGTGGAGTGCTGCAGAGATGGTTGTCCTTCTGGAAGGTTCTCCCCTCTCCACAGAGGAACTCTGGTGCTCTGTCAGAGTGACCATTGGGTTATTGGTCACCTCCCTGACCAAGGCCCTTCTCCTCCGATTGCGCAGTTTGGCTGGGCAGTCAGCTCTAGCAAGATTCTTGGTGGTTCCAAACTTCTTCCATTTAAGAATGATGGAGGCCCCTGTGTTTTTGGGGACCTTCAATGCTGCAGACATTTTTTGGTTACCCTTCCCCAGATCTGTGCTTCGACACAATCCTGTCTCGGAGCTCTATGGACAATTCCTTCAACCTCATGACTTGGTTTTGCTTTGACATGCACTGTCAACTGTGGGACCTTATATAGTCAGCTGTGTGCCTTTCCAAATCATGTCCAATCAATTGAATTTACCACAGGTGGACTCCAATCCACCTGTGGATGGGCTAGTGGTAGTTGCGGAATGAGTATCAAACATGATTTCTACGTGTTTGATTCCATTCCATTTGCGCCGTTCCAGCCATTATTATGAGCCGTCTTCCCTTCCACAGCCTCCACTGATGTGAGTAGTAGATCTGTGCCAGCATAGAGGGATAGGCCAACGAGTGATATATGCTTCAGTAAGGTTGGCTTCTTGGCATTCATAGCAATGGTTATCAACTGTACCACAGACATGGAATGTAAATCACAGAATGTAGAGAAGTTTTTGGGCATACAGGATTTGACTTCAGAAGAGTTACAGGGTGTGTTGAGTGGGGGTCCTCCCAGACCTTTGGATGATGCCAGAGCAGATATGGTCAAAGTAGTGGAATTTGGTAGTGGGTGTTTAGTGTATGGTTAGTTGGAAGGGTTTTATTTTTTGTATTATTATTATTGTTATTATTGCTTTTACATTTTTTCCTTTTTCCTTTCTCATTTAGTATCACAAATTATAATGGATTTACATTATAGTCCAGTTGGGGGCGGTAATGTAACATATTGGATGCCATCCGTTGTTAAACTCAAAAGAAGAAACAGCTGCTTCACAAGGAGATGTGAAGCAGCTCATGTGGGAGTGGAGGGGAACGAGGCAGTTGATGTACTGGCTAAACAAGCACTAAGTAGTGGGGATGTTGATGTGGTAGTTTCAATGAGCAAGGCAGAAGCAAAAAGCATGATATGGACAGTGATGGTGGAGAACTGGCAGGAGCAGTGGAATAGAGATACTAAGGGTTAGGCATTTATTTCAAGCACAGAGGAAAGTTGGGGAGGGAGAGCAGCAGGAAGGAACAGAGGAGAGGAGGCTATATTTACAAGATTATGGGTACAGCCAGTTTAATAAGACCTTACATGTGATAGGAAAGCATCCAACAGGGAAATGTGAGTATTGCCAGGAAAAAGAGACCATGGAGAATGTATTGATACAGTGTGGACATTATTGGAGAGAAAGAGAGAGGATGACATCTAGTATGAGGGAGAAGGGGATACAGGAAATTCATTTAAAGAGTATATTGAATGAACGTCATTAGATGTATTCTCAAATATGTTGTTATCTTTTTTTAAAGCAACGTGGCCGGCAGGTGGGATTTAGTTTCTCCCTGTCTCTGCCCCACACTCCAGTACAGTAGGCGGCGGTAATGCACCTTAACGTTGGATGCCAACCGCCGATAAATCCCACCGAAGAAGTAGAAGCCATTTCGCCATTACACGCCAGGAAGAGAGGCCATAAAGGTTTGCTAAAACAACGGTTAAAAGAAATAGGTATATGTACATCTATAAAGTGTAATATCATGCTGTCAATGGATGTAGCTATACTAACGTTCATGTTACGTATAGGAAGTAACAGCGTATGGCACTTTGTGGCACTTAAAATATAACGGCATTCGGCCTGGGCCTAGTAAAAGCACCAATCTTGCTTTGTTTGCGTCTGCCGCTTTTAGTACAATAGTAACGGCTAACGGTAGTTGGCTAGCTATCTTAGCTACAGCGTTGGGTAAGGTAGCTAACGTTAGCTTACTACTCTGAAAATGTAAACTAAGATACTAGTAAATTGGAAGTACCCAATTAAGCTACAACTGGCTACCATTGAACAATAAGTATAATACCTAGCTAATTTCACTAAACCTACTTTGCAACTCATATTCAAGCTAGCTAACGCGGCTCAAACACAAATGTTAGCTAGAAACATAAACAGCTAGGTAGCTACACCATACTAAAGGGGGTTAGTTAGTATCTTTGTACCTACTTGAAATGTCATACAAGATGTTGATTAGCTACTATAATTTGTCATGTGATTCCCAGTAGCAGCACTAGCAGAGATCAATCAGCAGGCAAATGCTTTGCGACACATTATAGTTAAGGACAAAGTCATGTAGATGTTCATTTGATGATATTACTAGTTAAGGACGGCCCAGTGTAATTTGATATATTTAATTTGCTTGGTACCTAGAAAGCTAACTGCCATTTACCATTTGAACGTTTATGCTAATTTGTAGACTGACTTAAAATTTAGGGCGATGGCAGACAGTGATGATGAATATGATCGCAGAAGGAGAGACAAGTTCCGTCGTGAGAGGAGCGACAACTATGACCGCTCCCGAGAGAGAGAGGACAGGCGTAGGGATGACTGGAATGACAGGTGAGGAAGAGGGAATGGACTTTATTCGACATGGGAAGTGACTATATTCGAAATGAGAGAACATTTCCAATCCATTTCATGCATGGTATTTCACATGTATCTTTTTGCTTTTTCTGTTCACTGGCGCCCATCTGCCAGGGAGTGGGACAGGGGCAGGGAGCGTCGTAGCCGGGGGGAGTATCGGGACTACGAGAGGGGTCGAAGGGAGAGGTTCTCCCCACCCAGGCACGACATGAGTCCCCAACAAAAACGCATGAGGAGAGACTGGTGAGAATCAAATTAATCTACGTCACTGTCTTCAAATCTAAAATGTTTGATCTAATCCTCCCTCTGTTTTGATCAGGGATGACCATGGTGGAGATCCCTACCATGGGGGGTATGACTTGGGTTATGGTGGTGGTGGAGGCCCCAGTTACGCTCCTCCACAGCCCTGGGGCCACCCTGACCTGCACCTCATGCAGCCTCACCATGGTATCCCCATCCAGGCAAGGTGAGGAGAGTAGACTGGGCACAATCAACCTGTTCATGCGGAGATGCCGTTTAGTTGAATGTGGAAAGCAGATAACCATCAAATGGCACCATGTCCCTGACTGGTGCTGTGATTGCTTAATTTGTCAACCACAACTGACAAAAAAATATTTCTCTTGACTATTTTTCCTGACGAAACTATGATAATGAGACTAGATGCCCTGTAAAATAAATACAGTGGGACAAACAAGTATTTAGTCAGCCACCAATTGTGCAAGTTCTCCCACTTAAAAAGATGAGAGGCCTGTAATTTTCATCATAGGTACACTTCAACTATGACAGAAAAAACGAGAGAGAAAAAAATCCAGAAAATCACATCGTAGGATTTTTGATGAATTTATTTGCAAATGATGGTGGAAAATAAGTATTTGGTCAATAACAAAAGTTTATCTCAATACTTTGTTATATACCCTTTGTTGGCAATGACAGAGGTCAAACGTTTTCTGTAAGTCTTCACAAGGTTTTCACACACTTGCTGGTATTTTCGCCCATTCCTCCATGCAGATCTCCTCTAGAGCAATGATGTTTTGGGGCTGTTGCTTGGCAACACAGACTTTCAACTCCCTCCAAAGATTTTCTATGGGGTTGAGATCTGGAGACTGGCTAGGCCACTCCAGGACCTTGAAATGCTTCTTACAATGCCATTCCTTCGTTGCCCGGACGGTGTGTTTGGGATCATTGTCATGCTGAAAGACCCAGCCACGTTTCATCTTCAATGCCCTTGCTGATGGAAGGAGGTTTTCACTCAATCTCACGATACATGGCCCCTTTCATTCTTTCCTTTACACGGATCAGTCGTCCTGGTCCCTTTGCAGAACAACAGCCCCAAAGCATGATGTTTTCACCCCCATGATTCACAGTATTTGTTCTTTGGATGCAACTCAGCATTCTTTGTCTTCCAAACACGACAAGTTGAGTTTTTACCAAAAAGTTACATTTTGGTTTCATCTGACCATATGACATTGTCCCAATCTTCTTCTGGATCATCCAAATGCTCTCTAGCAAACTTCAGACAGGCCTGGACATGTACTGGCTTAAGCAGGGGGACACGTCTGGCACTGCAGGATTTGAGTCCCTGGCGGCGTAGTGTGTTACTGATGGTAGGTTTTGTTACTTTGGTCCCAGCTCTATGCAGGTCATTCACTAGGTCCCCCCCATGTGGTTCTGGGATTTTTGCTCACCGTTCTTGTGATCATTTTGACCCTACGGGGTGAGATCTTGCGTGGAGCCCCAGATCGAGGGAGATTATCAGTGGTCTTGTATGTCTTCCATTTCCTAATAATTGCTCCCACAGTTGATTTCTTCAAACCAAGCTGCTTACCTATTGCAGATTCAGTCTTCCCAGCCTGGTGCAGGTCTACAATTTTGTTTCTGGTGTCCTTTGACAGCTCTTTGGTCTTGGCCATAGTGGAGTTTGGAGTGTGACTGTGAGGTTGTGGACAGGTGTCTTTTATACTGATAACAAGTGGAGGACAGAGGAGCCTCTTAAAGAAAAAGTTACAGGTCTGTGAGAGCCAGATATCTTGCTTGTTTGTAGGTGACCAAATACTTATTTTCCACCATAATTTGCAAATAAATTAATAAAAAATCCTACAATGTGATTTTCTAGATTTTTTTGTCATAGTTGAAGTGTACCTATGATGAAAATTACAGGCCTCATCTTTTTAAGTGGGAGAACTTGCACAATTGGTGGCTGACTAAATACTTTTTTGCCCCCCTGTGTGTGTATATATGTATGTGTATATATATATATATATATATATATATATATATATATATATATATATATATATATACTGCTAAAAAAAAATAAAGGGAACACTAAAATAACACATCCTAGATCTGAATGAATGAAATATTCTTATTAAATACTTTTTCTTTATATAGTTGAATGTGCTGACAACAAAATCACACAAATTATCAATGGAAATCAAATGTATCAACCCATGGCGGTCTGGATTTGGAGTCACACTCAAAATTAAAGTGGAAAACTACACTACAGGCTGATCCAACTTTGATGTAATGTCCTTAAAACAAGTCAAAATGAGGCTCAGTAGTGTGTGTGGCCTCCACGTGCCTGTATGACCTCCCTACAACGCCTGGGCATGCTCCTGATGAGGTGGTGGATGGTCTCCTGAGGGATCTCCTCCCAGCCCTGGACTAAAGCATCCGCCAACTCCTGGACAGTCTGTGGTGCAATGTGGCGTTGGTGGATGGAGCGAGACATGATGTCCCAGATGTGCTCAATTGGATTCAGGTCTGGGGAACGGGCGGGCCAGTCCATAGCATCATTGCCTTCCTCTTGCAGGAACTGCTGACACACTCCAGCCACATGAAGTCTAGCATTGTCTTGCATTAGGAGGAACCCAGGGCCAACCGCACCAGCATAAAGGGGTCTGAGGATCTCATCTCGGTACCTAATGGCAGTCAGGCTACCTCTGGCGAGCACATGGAGGGCTGTGCGGCCCCCCAAAGAAATGCCACCCCACACCATGACTGACCCACCGCCAAACCGGTCATGCTGGAGGATGTTGCAGGCAGCAGAACGTTCTCCACGGCGTCTCCAGACTCTGTCACGTCTGTCACGTGCTCAGTGTGAACTTGCTTTCATCTGTGAAGAGCACAGGGCGCCAGTGGCAAATTTGCCAATCTTGGTGTTCTCTGGCAAATGCAGGACGCACGGTGTTGGGCTGTAAGCACAACCCCCACCTGTGGACGTCGGGCCCTCATACCACCCTCATGGAGTCTGTTTCTGACCGTTTGAGCAGACACATGCACATTTGTGGCCTGCTGGAGGTCATTTTGCAGGGCTCTGGCAGTGCTCCTCCTTGCACAAAGGCGGAGGTAGCGGTCCTGCTGCTGGGTTGTTACCCTCCTACGGTCTCCTCCACGTTTCCTGATGTACTGGCCTGTCTCCTGGTAGCGCCTCCATGCTCTGGACACTACGCTGACAGACACAGCAAACCTTCTTGCCACAGCTCGCATTGATGTGCCATCCTGGATGAGCTGAACTACCTGAGCCACTTGTGTGGGTTGTAGACTCCGTCTCATGCTACCACTAGAGTGAAAGCACCGCCACCATTCAAAAGTGACCAAAACAACATCAGCCAGGAAGCATAGGAACTGAGAAGTGGTCTGTGGTCACCACCTGCAGAACCACTCCTTTATTGGGGGTGTCTTGCTAATTGCCTATAATTTCCACCTGTCTGTTCCATTCCACCTGTCTATTCCATTTGCACAACAGCATGTGAAATTTATTGTCAATTAGTGTTGCTTCCTAAGTGGACAGTTGGATTTCACAGAAGTGTGATTGACTTGGAGTTACATTGTGTTGTTTAAGTGTTCCCTTTATTTTTTTGAGCAGTGTATATATATATATATATATTTCTTTTCATTTTAGTCAATGAAAATGTGACAAGACGAGAATTTCATATGATACTAATGGAAACTTAATTTGACATGAATCTCCTTTTCTGTTTTGTCCAATCCTAAACATGTATGCATGCAGATTATTTAATTCAAACATCTCATTGGCAGAATGTATATCTTTCAGTTGTGCTGTCTGATTGGGCTGATCTGCCTGGCTCTTTAATCAGTTTATTTGTTGCATTTGCAGACATTATTGCAGTTGCAGTGAAATGCTTGTTTCTAGCTCCAGCGGTGCAGTAATACCTAGCAATACATTTAAAAAACTAAATAATACACACATAATCCAGAAAAATTAAGACATTTCAGAAGGCGCAACGTCAGAGACCGGAATATAAATGTATACATATAATGTACACTGAACAAAAATGTAAGTATTTTACTGAGTGACAGTTCATATAAAGAAATCAGTCAATTGTAATAAATCAATTAGGCCCTAATCTATGGATTTCACGACTTGGAATACAGACATGGTAGGGTTGTGGATTAAAAAAAACAGTCTCTGGTGTGACCACTTTTTGTCTCATGCAGCGCCACACATAGCCTTCACGTAGAGCTGATCAGGCTGTTGATTGTGGAATGTTGTCGCACTCTTCTTCAATGGCTGTGCGAAGTTGCTGGCTATTGGCGGGAACTGGAAAATGCTTTCGATCCAAAGCATCACATACATGCTCAGTGGATGACGTGTCTTGTAAGTATGCAGGACATGGAAGAACTGGGACATGTTCAGCTTCCAGAAATTATGTACAGATCCTTGCAACATGGGACCGTGCATCAGCAATCTGAAACGAGGTGGTGGTGGCGGATGAATGGCACAACAATGGGCCTCCAGGATCCCATCACGGTATCTCTGACCATTCAAATTGCTATTGATAAAATCCAATTGTGTTCGTTGTCCGTAGCTTATGCATGCCCATACCATAACCCCACCGCCACCATGGGGCACTCTGTTCACAACGTCTACCATCTGCCCAGTACAGTTAACTGGGATTTATCTGTGAAAAGTACACTTCTCCAGTGTGCCAATGGCCATCAAAGGTGGCTTACAAAGCCTAATTTCAGTCAGGTCAAGACCCTGGTGAGGATGATGAGCACGCAGATGAGCTTCCCTGGGACGGTTTCTGACAGTTTGTGCAGAAATTCTGCGGTTGTGCAAACCCACAGTTTCGTCAGCTGTCCGGGTGGCTGGTCTGACGATCCCGCAGGTGACGCAGGATGTGGAGGTCCTGGGCTGGCGTGGTTACGTGTAGTCTGCGCATGTGAGGCCGGTTGGATATACTGCCAAATTCTCGACTGACGTTGAAGACGGAGGAGTATGGTAAAGAAATGAACATTCAATTCTCTGCGAACAGTTCTGGTGGACAGTCCTGCTTGAGACCTAATCTATGGCATTGTGACATAACTGCACATTTTAGAGTGGCCTTCTATTGTCCCCAACACAAGGACCACCTTTGTAATACTCATGCTGTTTAATCAGCTTCTTGATATGCCACACCTGTCAGGCGGATGAGTTATCTTGGCAAAGGAGAAATGCTCACTAACAGGCATGTAAACAAATTTGTGGCAAAAATGAAAGCTTTTTGTGCCTATGGGGACATTTCTGGGATCTTTAATTTCAGCTCATGAAACATGGGACCAACACTTTACATTACATTTACTTTACATGTTGCACTTTATATTGTTGTGTGTATGAAGACAGCATATGACTAGAAAAGGTGTGTACAGCAGTAGTTATCTCGGATGAGCCATGACTAGAATATAGTTTTCTCCCACACAGCTCTGGTGGTCACGTCAGTCACTCCTCAATCTTTTGAACTGATGCGAAGCCAGGACACTTGATTTGTAACTAAGGTCAACTAGAAACCATGTTTACTCTCTTTCTTCCATGTAGACTATTTTTGTTTTAAGATCATATCACTAGTTCTATTTTCCCCATGTGCGCTGTTATTCATTCCTCTGCGTTGCTGCTCCCGCGCTGCGGCCTGCAAATGCGAATTGAATATTAGGAGTATAGTAGTACTTCTGCATTTTTGTAATGCTGAAGCTCCTTTTCAAGGAAACTAATGTTATTTACCCCCTTGAGGGTTATGATGGGGAGGAAATCTGAGCTGTAAATTGTTTAACCTGGAGCCAAGACTTTATTACCTATATGGTTAATTATGGCTGGCATTGGTTACAATCTGGCACCATCTCAATGTTTTCAGCTAAGGAATATGAGGGGATAGTATAGGCCTAGTTGGACAAGGCTATCTGAATGTGCACATGATGGAAGTTAGAGGTAGCCTATATATTCATTATTTAATATTGTGACCTGAAATGTTTGTCTAAAACTAGACTAAAATTGTCCAGCGTTTAGGCGATAATAACTCAAACTTAACGAAGGAAGATATGACTATGACTAAAAGGTATTTTAAGACTAAATCTAAAATTGCAGGCAAAACTAACACTGGACTGTTCCACCAAATAGATTATCTTGCCCTTAGGTCAATGTTATTTCACACACTTTTTTAACCCTGTCCTATGTTTTCTAGGCTAGGTAACATCCATGATATGGACCTGGGCCCACCGCCTCCAGTGATGAAGAGCTTTAAGGAGTTCCTGCTGTCCCTGGATGACTCTGTGGATGAGACTGAGGCAGTTAAGCGTTATAATGAGTACAAGATAGACTTCCGACGTCAGCAGATGCAGGACTTCTTCCTTGCTCACAAAGATGAAGAGTGGTACGTTTATCAGAGCCTTTGCTGAACTAATAGTATTAATAATCAGTGTGCTGTGAATTAGACTGTCTACAGTGACAACCTCTATTTACAGAAATTGTCTCTGTCAAATAGATCTGATAGTTGAGATTGGAGCCTTTTGTTAATGGCTTGGTAAAGACAGTGTAGTTTGTGGAAGATATTAGACCTTTATTTGACCGGGTGCAATATCAAGACATGTGAGAGTTGAGTCTAGTTGAAAAATGGTATGGACAAATTGGGGTATCTAAAGCATCCTGAACATGCATCATTATTTTCAAAATTACTTTGATCTATTATTGATAGTGTTAAGAAAACAGTTTTTGGGGTAGGCTTATTATGCATACCATGCCACTTTTAGATAAGAATGGTGGGTTATTACAATGGTTGGGCACTATCATTGATGGTCAGTAAATAGCCTAGCTAATAAACAGGATATAAAGATTTAGCTCTGAAGTTAATCTGATTGGATTGTCAGTTGTCAATAGAATACAGTTGTCTCTGGTGCTTATCACCATTTTTTTCCACCGGTGTGTCCAGGGATCATACATTGTCAATGCTCCTTTTTTAGTTTTCTTAACTTAACCAAACCTTCTTCCCTCCCACTCCTCCCCCGTCCTTCACAACAAGGTTTTTGAAGACGAGACACTGGAACTCTTCACAGGAATCGTTGTTAGACAGCTAGGGCTTGCACTGTGCACAATGCAGTTGCTCTTAGACGTACAGTACCAGGAATCTTAGCTAGACAGGCAAATAAACCACTTTGCGCGCATGGAAATATTTTTTCTTTTCTTTAGTATGTGATGCTTTTTTCCCCCATTTTTGTTTTTGTATTTGGATCAAAGCGAATCCCGAAAATGAAATTGTGTGCACACAAACACAGTAGGGGGGTGAAGTGGAGCGCATTTTTACAGAAGAGACCCCTCTCAGTATATATGTGTGTTGTTATACTGGGAGAAGAAAAGGTAAATTTAGTCCACACCATGGCAAATTTGCCCTTCTGAACTGTAAAATTCTGAACTGTTATGTTCTTTCTTTTTTTGTCCTTTTTGCCTTTCTGCCTTATTTTTGGTGAGTTAACCTAAAGCTTCCTGATATGTTTCACAAACAGCTATACCCACACACAAACATAACACCATGCAAACTTTGTGAAAAATCTACAGTAGCACCTCAAACCCCAGAAAGCACCTAGCATTTTCAGGCCCTGTTTCTTGATATGGCAGTCACTTGATTAGGCCTAGCTAGTTGCATTTAATTGATGGACATGCTGTTTTCCTCCCTAATAAAGCATTGCAGGATTCAGGAAGGTTCAGAAAAACCAGGTGTCCTTAGTATTTTTTAAATGTAATGTTTGATTTACTGTTTGGGTATAGAACTGAAGTAGATAGGGCCCAGTTCAGTGCTGTAGGCCAGTTTATTTGGCCTGGCCATGCATACAAGTGCTTTCTTTAACATTCCTCCACTCCATCCCTGCCCGTCTCTTTCCTGTGCCTTTTTGGGGACATTTGTTGTAAACGCAGGTTCCGATCCAAGTACCACCCAGATGAGGCGGGCCGGCGGAAGGCGGAGTCCCACAGTGCCCTGCAGAACCGGCTGAATGTCTACATGTTCCTAATGGAGAACAGCTGGTTCGACACGGTCTCGCTGGACATAGAGAAGTCCCAGGCTATCATGAAGGTCTTGGATGCAGGTAGAGTCGTGGGAGGGGAGGCTCTGGGAGGTGTCTCTAATGGCTTCATTCATCTTTCTGTTGGAGAGTATTTTGCTGTCAACCTTCGTTTTAAGCAGTGTCAGGAAAAGTGAAGTGTTTGTATTTGTTGGTGAATATTAGTAACCTCAACAGGTTCTATATCCTAACCCAGTCCTTTCCCCTGTCCTTTAGCTGTGATAAAGATGGAGGGAGGGACAGATTATGACCTGCGCATCCTGGAGCTTCCGTCTGAGGAGGAAGAGGAAAGAGGGAGAGCTGACAGGGCGGCAGCTGGGGGTCCGGGAACTGAGCCCCCCAAAAAAGAGGAGCCTAAGGATATGGACAATGACAGCAAACCCCCAGCTGACAAAGAGAAGGTATGCTGTCTCTTGTCGTAACCACTTTTTCTTTGTCCTGGCCTGCTCTACTCTTGCCCTTCAGAACAGGAATCCCTCTTGTCAGCTGGTCATTAATGTAAGCGAACTCTGCCACAGGGGGAGAATGATGCCTGCAGCATGGAGAAGGGTGCAAACGGTGGTGGTGAGGCAGCAGAAGGAGGGAGTGAGGGAGAAGAGGAGGAGGAGGAAGGAGAAAAAGAGACGAAAAGCAAAGAGGTTGTGCCTGAGCCTAAGAAGGTTAGTATCTAGCACCCATATGTCTTATTCGCTCTTTCTGTCTTTAGAATGAATGTGGTGCGCTTAAAGGGGCCGAATCCTAACTTGAGATCTGTGTGAACGTTTGTGTAGTCTTGTATTGATGACAATGAGAAATTTGTACAGGAGTTAAACACAGATCTTAACCTTTCTGATCTCCCCATCCCGGATCCGGGTTCGTGAATACAGACTCAAGCTCATTACCATAACGCAACGTTAACTATTCATGAAAATCGCAAATGAAATGAAATAAATATGCTAGCTCTCAAGCTTAGCCTGTTGTTAACAACACTGTCATCTCAGATTTTCAAAATATGCTTCTCAACCATTGCAAAACAAGCATTTGTGTAACAGTATTGATGGCTAACGTAGCATTTAGCATTAGCATTCAGCTGGCAACATTTACACAAAAAAACAGAAAAGCATAAAAAAAAAAAAATTTACCTTTGAAGAACTTCAGATGTTTTCAATGAGGAGACTCTCAGATAGCAAATGTTCAGTTTTTCCTGAAAGATTATTTGTTTAGGACAAATCGCTCCGTTTTCTGCGTCACGTTTAGCTATGAAAAAACCCCTGTATCCAGGATTGTGTAAATCTATCAGCAAGCTCATTAGCATAACACAACGTTAACTATTTATGAAAATCGCAAATGAAATGAAATAAATATGCCATCTCTCAAGCTTAGCCTTTTGTAAACAACACTGTCATCTCAGATTTTCAAAATATGCTTCTCAACCATAGGAAAACAATAATTTGTGTAAAAGTAGCTAGCTAGAGTTAGCATTTCGCGTTAGCATTTAGCGTTAGCATTAGCGTTAGCATCCAGCACGCAACATTAACAAAAACATAAAAGCCTTCAAATAAAATCATTTACCTTTGAAGAACTTCTGATGTTTTCAATGAGGATACTCTCAGTTAGATAGCAGATGCTCAGTTTTTCCAAAAAGATTCCTTGTGTATTAGAAATAGCTCCGTTTTATACATCACATTTGGCTACCAAAAAAAATCCATAAATTCAGTCCTCAAAACGCAAACTTTTTTCCAAATTAACTCCATAATATCGACTGAAAACATGGCAAACGTTGTTTAGAATCAATCATCAAGGTGTTTTTCACATATCTCTTCATTGATACATCGTTCTTGGACACATGCTTTCTCCCCTGAATCAAATGGTAAAGTAGAAGCAGCTGGCAATTGCGCACCGAATTCGACGCAGGACACCAGGCGGACACTTGGAAAATGTAGTCTCTTATGGTCAATCTTCCAATGATATGCCTACAAATACGTCACAATGCTGCTAAGACCTTGGGCGAACGACAGAAAGTGTAGGCTCATTCGTTGCGCAATCACAGCCATATAAGGAGAGAATGGAAAACAGAGCTTCAGAAATTCTGCTAATTCCTGGGTGATGCATCATCTTGGTTTCGCCTGTAGAATGAGTTCTGGGGCACTTACAGACAAAATCTTTGCAGATTCTGAAACTTCAGAGTGTTTTCTTTCCAAAACTGTCAAGAATATGCATAGTCGAGCATCTTTTCGTGACAAAATATCGCGCTTAAAACGGGAACGTTTTTTATCCAAAAATGAAATAGCGCCCCTAGAGCTCTAACTGGTTAAGTTAGGATTTGGGCTTATTGACATGGATTTATTACCACAACCTATTTTCCTTCACATGTTAGCTGAGTAAGAAGAGGAAGAGGAAGCACAGTGGAGACAGTGAAGATGAGGCCAGTGCCTCTGAGAGTGACTCAGACTCCGACTCCAACTCCCATCATTCCTCTGATAAACCTGCCGAGAGGGAGGAGGGTGAGGAAAAGGAGGATGAGGGTGAGGAAGGGGAGGACAAGGATGAAGAGGAGGAAGAAGAGTGTGAAGGTGAGCGACGACAGGATTGAGATGGGGTCACTGTTAAAAATATATTTGAATATTAAAATGTTTTAAGTCTCTAGTAATGCCTTCTCTGCACCCCACAAATTGTGTAGCTGACAGAAAAAAAATCAAAGATGAGAAACCAAAGGAAAGAGAGAGGGAGAAGGAAGAGAAGAAACCCAAGGAGGACCAGCCACCGAGACCCCGGCCTCTCCACAGGACCTGCTCTCTATTCATGAGGAGCATCGCCCCCACCATCTCCAAGGCAGAGATCATAGCTGTAAGTTCATTCAATCTGACTGTACAATCATACTGAACACTTGAATGGACTGTCAGAATTATTCTGGATTCCTGTATGAAAAGTTACATTGATGCAAAGGACTCCGATACAGCTGTACCCACACACACAATGACCTTAGGCATCCAAGAGGATGAACTAACCTATTGTTTCTGCCTCAGCTGTGTCGGAGATATCCTGGGTTCATGCGAGTGTGTTTGTCTGATCCCCAACCAGAGCGCAGGTTAGTTCCACTTCCATCTGACCATACCCACAGCCTGACCCCCTCTGCTGCTAATGGACAATAGTGGACTGTTAAAAATGGAACTTCTGTCATTCACCTCATGTTTGTATACCTTTAACCACCTCCATCCAATGTCAGGTTCTTCCGTCGCTGCTGGGTGACGTTTGACCGTAGTGTCAACATCAAAGAGACCTGCTGGAACCTCCAGAACATCAGAGTGAGTTTAACAACCTCTAATCAAGACTACAACATTAGGTAGTTCTGGACCTTGAACCCGGTGATGAGCAAGATATTGCACTTGAGTCACACAGCTGGTTAGTGAGTGTTCTGACCCTGTATGTCCCCTCTCTGCTGCATGTAGCTGCGTGACTGTGAGCTGGCTCCGGGGGTCAACAGAGACCTGGCCAGGAGGGTCCGCAACATCAATGGTATCACTCAGCACAAACAGGTGCTGCGAAACGACATCAAGCTGTCAGCCAAACTCATCCACTCCCTGGACCACAGAGGCAGGCTGTGGAGCCACAAGTCCCGTGGAGAGGCAGTGTCTGCTGTAGAGGTACACACACAGAAAGCAATTGGGTGTCTTTGCAATACATATGAGTTTCTTGTATGTTTAATATTGTATTATGTGGTATAAGGTGGCGGCCCAGAACCCCATCCTGAAGAACATCACTGACTACCTGATAGAGGAGGTGAGTGCTGAGGAGGAGGAGCTTCTGGGCAGTGTGGGTGGAGCTGACGCAGAGGAGGGCACCAAGGAGGGCTACCCAGCCGAGATCACTGTGGAAAGGGACGACAAGCTGGTCAAGGTCCGTCCATCTGCCTTGGCTCACACTGATACACAGCCGCTTTACACGCTCTTTGTAGGTAGTGAACTGTGTGGGTTTTGTCTGACGCTAGTCAAATGGTCAAATTAAGAAGGGAAAAGTAAATGATCTAATGGTGACTTGATTTCCTTAATCTCTTCCCAGGTGTTGGACCGTCTTCTCTTGTACCTGCGCATTGTCCATTCCATCGACTACTACAACAACTGCGAGTACCCCAGCGAGGATGAGATGCCCAACCGTTGTGGCATGATCCATGTGCGTGGGCCCATCCCTCCCAATCGCATCGCACACGGGGAAGGTGAGCACCACAATACTGTATATTCAACACTGGCTGGGCATCATAAACTGACACCGTTGACTGACTGTCTCCCCCTGTCATGCACCCAGTGTTGGAGTGGCAGAAGACATTTGAGGAGAGGCTGAGCCCCCTGTTCAGTGTGAAGGAGAAGCTATCGGAGGAGGAGGCAGGAAAAATGGGCCGGAAGGACCCGGAGCAGGAGGTGGAGAAGTTTGTGTTGGCCAACACCCAGGAGCTGGGCAAGGACAAGTGGCTCTGCCCCCTCAGTGGCAAGAAGTTCAAGGTGCATCTGTATTTGTGTGTCTGTGTTAAGATGGAAGTAAATTGGTCAAATAGTAAATATTGCATACCCAAAGAGCATTGAGCATGTACTGGTCTTTATCGCCTTGCCAAGGTGTGGTGCAGATTAAAATGTGAATGAATTTGTTCCTTCTGCCTGGCCAGGGCCCAGAATTTGTGCGCAAGCACATCCTGAACAAACACGGGGACAAGATTGAGGAGGTGAAAAGGGAGGTGATGTTTTTCAACAACTTTCTCATGGATGCCAAGCGACCTTCCCTCCCAGAGATGAAGCCCCCTCCTCCGCTCGGCCCAGGACCAGGTGAGAGACATGTTGCACATACAAATAGAATCAGTAGACCTGACACGATTCCCTGTTCTCTCTGACAGTCATATCTGTTCTACACCATCCAGTTTTATTTTAACGTCCTGTAACATTACATCTTCCTGAACAGGCCCCTAGTGCTTCTAGAATAGTTTAGGTGTAGGTGATGCTGTATCATTGAATCCTTTTTGTCCATATTATTATTCCACTGACTTTGTCTCTCTCCATCTTTCTGTAGGAGTTCTCTCTCCAGGCATGCCCTTCCCTCCCCAAGGCCTCATGGGCTTTGGGCCCGGTCAGCCTCGTCCTCCTGTCATGGGTTACGGAGGTGAGCCTCTACCTCCCCACCTGTCATATTACCAATCACATTGTGTAAAAGGGACTTTTCCACAATGGTGGAAAAGTACCCAATTGTCATGCTTGAGTAAAAGTATAGATACCTTTTTAATAGAAAGTTACTCAAGTAAAAGTGGAGGTCACCCAGTAAAATACTACTTGAGTAAAAGACTAAAAGTATTAGGTTTTTAACATGAGTCTCAAAAGTAAAAGTATAAATAATTTCAAATTCTTTATATTAAGCAAAGTAGACAGTACCATTTTCTTGTTTTTTACATTTACAGATAGACAGGGGCACACTCCAACACTCAGACATAATTTATAAAAAATGCTTTTGTGTTTAGTAAGTCTGCCAGATCAGAGGCAGTAGGGATGACCAGGGGTGTTCTCTTGATAAGTGCTTGATTTGGACCATTTTCCTGTCCTGCTAAGGATTCAAAATATAACGACTACTTTTGGGTGTCAAGGAAAATCCATGGAATAGAAAGTCATTCAATTTCTTTAGGAATGTAGTGAAGTAAAAGTTGCCCAAAATATAAATAGTAAAGTACACACCCCAAAAAACTACTTTAGTACTTTAAAGTATTTTTACTTACAGTGCCTTGCGAAAGTATTCGGCCCCCTTGAACTTTGCAACCTTTTGCCACATTTCAGGCTTCAAACATAAAGATATAAAACTGTATTTTTTTGTGAAGAATCAACAACAAGTGAGACACAATCATGAAGTGGAACGACATTTATTGGATATTTCAAACGTTTTTAACAAATCAAAAACTGAAAAATTGGGCGTGCAAAAGTATTCAGCCCCTTTACTTTCAGTGCAGCAAACTCTCTCCAGAAGTTCAGTGAGGATCTCTGAATGATCCAGTGTTGACCTAAATGACTAATGATGATAAATACAATCCACTTGTGTGTAATCAAGTCTCCGTATAAATGCACCTGCACTGTGATAGTCTCAGAGGTCCGTTACAAGCGCAGAGAGCATCATGAAGAACACGGAACACACCAGGCAGGTCCGAGATACTGTTGTGAAGAAGTTTAAAGCCGGATTTGGATACAAAAAGATTTCCCAAGCTTTAAACATCCCAAGGAGCACTGTGCAAGCAATAATATTGAAATGGAAGGAGTATCAGACCACTGCAAATCTACCAAGACCTGGCCGTCCCTCTAAACTTTCAGCTCATACAAGGAGAAGACTGATCAGAGATGCAGCCAAGAGGCCCATGATCACTCTGGATGAACTGCAGAGATCTACAGCTGAGGTGGGAGACTCTGTCCATAGGACAACAATCAGTCGTATATTGCACAAATCTGGCCTTTATGGAAGAGTGGCAAGACGAAAGCCATTTCTTAAAGATATCCATATAAAGTGTCGGTTAAAGTTTGCCACAAGCCACCTGGGAGACACACCAAACATGTGGAAGAAGGTGCTCTGGTCAGATGAAACCAAAATTGAACTTTTTGGCAACAATGCAAAACGTTATGTTTGGCGTAAAAGCAACACCCTGAACACACCATCCCCACTGTCAAACATGGTGGTGGCAGCATCATGGTTTGGGCCTGCTTTTCTTCAGCAAGGACAGGGAAGATGGTTAAAATTGATGGAAAGATGGATGGAGCCAAATACAGGATCATTCTGGAAGAAAACCTGATGGAGTCTGCAAAAGACCTGAGACTGGGACGGAGATTTGTCTTCCAACAAGACAATGATCCAAAACATAAAGCAAAATCTACAATGGAATGGTTCAAAAATAAACATATCCAGGTGTTAGAATGGCCAAGTCAAAGTCCAGACCTGAATCCAATCGAGAATCTGTGGAAAGAACTGAAAACTGCTGTTCACAAATGTTCTCCATCCAACCTCACTGAGCTCGAGCAGTTTTGCATGGAGGAATGGGAAAAAATGTCAGTCTCTCGATGTGCAACACTGATAGAGACATACCCCAAGCGACTTACAGCTGTAATCGCAGCAAAAGGTGGTGCTACAAAGTATTAACTTAAGGGGGCTGAATAATTTTGCACGCCCAATTTTTCAGTTTTTGATTTGTTAAAAAAGTTTGAAATATCCAATAAATGTCGTTCCACTTCATGATTGTGTCCCGCTTGTTGTTGATTCTTCACAAAAAAATACAGTTTTATATCTTTATGTTTGAAGCCTGAAATGTGGCAAAGGGTTGCAAAGTTCAAGGGGGCCGAATACTTTCGCAAGGCACTGTAAGTACCTTACACCACTGTTTTTACATTAGCACTTGTCCTGACATTTTGTTCAAAGGCAGTTTACAACTATGGAATTAATTTGGTTGCAGCTCTCAGGTGTTCTGACATGACACTACCTTTCTCTTCAAGGTGGACCTCCTTACCCACCAAACCAGTACGGAGGCGGCCGGGGTAACTATGACAACTTTCGTGGACAGGCTGGTGGCTACCCTGGTAAACCCCGCAACAACAGGTGAGACCTTGGTCAGTTATGGACAAACATAGCACCACTAGCTTCTCCTTTTCTGCAAATGACTTACTTGCATTTAGAAACCTCTGTTAATTTTTCTCTGTCCATTTCTATACTGTTCCCCTCTGCTCTGCATCCTGGCTGTTTCCTTCAGAATGTCCCGGGGAGATCCACGCAACATCATTGAATATCGTGACCTCGATGCACCTGATGACATCGACTTCTTCTAGACTATTAATTTTATTTATTTTGTTTTTAATCATTGTGTAATTTCCCTGTCTCATCGCCTTATGTAAAGTAACGATTCATTAGCATTTTTTTTATGTCTGCAGAGCAAAGGCTCGGTGCAATTGGAACACACTTGAATTGTAAGAAATGTCCTCAATAAAAACTAATTTGACATTAGCACAATTTTTTACAAATATATATATTTTTTATATGGGTGTATTAGATCAGGAATACAGCAAACCACATATTTGGCATACAAAAATCAACAAACGTGACAATCAAATAGAAAACAGGACTTGCTTAATTCAAGCCAATCATGTTAGTTATATTTTTAATCATAAAGCCTAGAAATGTTTAGCTTTATTAGTTGGGTGCTGGTCTGGCTTTGCAGATGAATGTATAGGCAACAGTGCAGTGGTTGTCATTGAGTTTCCCAGATGTGATATGGGCACAGTCCTCTGTGCCCCCTATAGAATGCCCCGCCCAGTTATCAGGTTGGCCTGGCATCCATTTACTGCAAACACACAGTGAAAATACAGTAATTGCACTATTCAAGCACCCGACAACAATGAGAACAGAAATTGTCCAACTCATAATGACTTGATTTTACTTGCCTCCGGTTCATGATGTAAGGACTCTCGTTGACCCACTCCCACTCTCCAGTCCTCTCGTCTGACAGGCCAAGCCAAAAGGGGCGACCAACACTCATTATGTTTACAAAGACCTGTTACAGCGGGAATGAGTGTCAGGACAGGGTCTTCTAAAGCAATGTCTAAATGCATTTGATGATCAGTAGAGGGCAGTGTAAAGCCCTCAAGAGTCCCGAATTACGCCAGTTCCGTATCTTCAGCGTCCATACTGAACCACTTTGAAAATGAACTAAATGCAACGACCAAATAAGTTCTAAGAACGGATGTAGGTGTGTGTAACTGTGACGCACCCACTCTTCTTCGTCAGTTAGGATGAGCAGTGTGGCATCCATAGACCTACAGGAGTCTCTGGCTGTGTACCATGAAGCCTGGTAAGCCGAGAAGAAGTAGCAGCTGGAGTTGTGAAGATTCCAGCCATCAGGACAGCCCACTTTAACACGTAGGAGAGATACGGATGGATACACTAACACTATATACAGTTAATTTGAAGAGTGTGACACATGAAGTTGACTATTATATAATACTGAGATTGAATAGGACTATTCTAGGGACCGGAGTTAAGAGCGTGTCAGAAATCAAATCATAGTAATGATGACCATATTTTAATCAGAAAGTATCCCAAGCACTGCAGCTGACAAATCTGATACACTAATGTCCATGATAACCATTAATAAGACATTGAAAATGGACCAACCTTTCTTCGGTAGTTTTGATGAGTGAAAGGACACACGTTCTGTCATATTTAATACTGATCTCTTCAAATCAGATAACTTCGTCTCCAGATTACCAACTGCAGAAAATGGACGTGATGATAACACAAACATTGTCATATTCTGTCTAGCCGATTAAACTCAACTCCACCATTTATGATGTAGCGTAAATTGCGCGGCGACTAGTGTGGGCGGACTTAAGGTCCGACGTTAAATACAATTACGTTTTTATAAAAACTACTGATTTCAACACCTAAAAAATAGCCCGCAATTACAAATAAATGTAATAGCGTGCTATTATTTGGGTCCTGTCATCAATAGTTTCGGATAAAAGCTCAATTTTATGTGACGTCGGCGCTCGTCTACCCACAATAGGTCCGCTCAATTCCATCATAAATCGTTGTGTTTAGTCGGCTACCTTCTGTCCTGAACCATTGGATCGTAGACCATGGACTTGAACTGTTGTGTTGTTTCATGTTATACATTTGTGTTATATATTTTTTTCTCATTTCACTCATGCTCCTGTAGCTATTGTTTTTAACTGCATAATAAGTTATGCTATCAGATTCGTAGTGATGATTGTGAATCTATTCTGTTTCCTAAAAACTGTAACTGACTAGTAGGCTGAAAAAAACATACAACAATGTCCAAGATAACCAATAATCAATAAGGATTTGAATATGGACCAACCTTTCTCATGTAGTTTTGATAAGTGAAGGGACACAGATTCAGTCAGATTTGACACGGATCTCTCCAAATCAGATAACTTTCTGTCCACACTGCCAACTACAGAAAATTCCCATGGTGGTAAACAGGTTAATAAAACAGGAAATGTTGATATAGATAGACTATATATGGGTAATAAAAGGAACATTTGTAAGAGCTCATGTCCGGATTTGGGATATGCGCTGTTGGCTGGACGTCATTTAATTTGCGTAGGCTTAAACACTGGTATACACTGCCAATAAGGCCATATTGGGTAAAATGCAATTTTATCTCTGTTCTTTTTTAGTCAGGTCGGTAAATACACATCAATTACGGTCCCATTCTCATTTGCTTCTAACAGTACCAACAATTAGAACAGGTCATGGTAGAAATAGTTTTAGTTACTTAGCTCCGTGGTCCTGGAATTCTCTCCTGAACATTTTAAATATTATGATCTAGTTTCGTTGGTGGAGTTTAAACACTTGATCGATGTATATTTCATATAAGAGTGTAATTGTTTTTAGTCAAGACTTTCGTGTTTTTTTTTTACATAAAATGTTTTTGTTGTACTGTATGTGTGTTTATAGTTTTGTTTAATGTTGTGTTAGTGTATGTAAGTTGTTTTGTCTGAAATGTTGTTCCCCCTGCTGCTATTGGACCAGGTCTCTCTTGGAAAAGAGATGTTATCTCAATGAGAAAAACCTGTATGAATAAAGGTAAAATAAATGTAAAAAATAATATATCCTTTATTTTTTTAGGAATCATGTAGAGTACTCACACCGACTTGGCATCAGGATGAGCAGAGACAAAGAGAGAGTGAGGGTAACACACAGTGCTGCACACAGGTACCACTGGGACCGGCCAGCAGACAGCAGATGAACGTACCCATGAGAGGATTCTGGAAACACATACGATACTTGAACTTTCATTTTGCCCTGGCCCATACATGGTGATGTTGTTGTTATATCTCCTGTCCCTTTTCTTGGCAATCCTGGAGTCACAAGGTTCCTATTCAATACATAGTATACAGTAAATTTCCGTACCTGGTCTCCACCATGCTTTATCTTCATTTTCATCCATAGCGAATAGCTCTTGGAGCAATTATTTTGTGCATGTCATTGATTGCTGCAACTGATAGAGACTGGTTCAATGTTTGATTAGTCCTTATGTATCCTGTGAATTGAGGGTGGGTGGGGTGGGGTGGGGTAGGGTGACGGTTGAAGTTTCAATTCCCTTATCATATTTCCTCAGAAAATAATCGCTGACACAGGTCACTTGCACAGTATGTTAGAGTCAGCATGGGGTCATTATAGTCCCACTGGGCACATACCACTGGGTTCAACGTCTAGTTTTGATTTACATTTGGTTGAGTTGTCAACCAACGTGAAATCAACCAAATTATTACTAAAGTGAAAGTCAATCAGTAAAATACTACTTGAGTACAAGCCTAAAAGTATTTGGTTTTAAATGTTTAAAAAAAGTAAATGTAAAAGTATTCATCATTTCAAATTACTTATATTAGGCAATCCAAACAGCACAATTTTCATGTTTTTTAATTTTTTTTACGGATAGTCAAGGGCACACTCCAACACTCAGACATAATTTACAAATGAAGCATTTGTGTTTAGTGAGTCCGTCATATCAGAGGTAGTAGGGATGACCAGGGATGTTCTCTTGATAAGTGTGAATTGGACCATTTTCCTGTCCCGTTAAGCATTCAAAAAGCACTTTTGTGTGTCAGAGAAAATGCATGGAGTAAAAAGTACATTTGTTTTTTAAAATTTTGGAATGTAGTGGAATACAAGTAAAAGTAGTCAAAAATATAAATAGTAAAGTACAGATACCACAAAACACTACTTACTGTAAGTACACCACAGGGTAAAAGTTGGGTGCAAAAAAAGACTGCCCTTATGAGGATTTCTTGCAAATCCAATCAGTTTTTCCACGTTGATAGTTTTTCTGGGTTGAAATTATATGGAAAAAAACATTGATTCAACCAGTTTTTGCAGAGTGGGGTGTTTCCAGCCTTCATTTTCGTTGAATTTAAAGCTATTCGTTTCAATTCTGCTTTTTTACGATTAGAGACTTGGCAATGTCTTACTGAAACATTGCTATGCATGACCCCAAGTAAGTCTCTTCTTATTATTGGTGTCCTTTAGTAGTGGTTTCTTTGCGGAAATTCGACCATGAAGGCTTGATTCATGCATTCTCCTCTGAACAGTTGATGATGAGATGTGTCTGTTACTTGAACTCTGTGAAGCATTTATGGAAGCATTTATGGGCTGCAATCTTAGGGGCAGTTAACTCCAATGAACTTATCCTCTGCAACAAAGGTAACTCTGGGTCTTCCTTTCCTGTGGCGGTCCTCCTGAGAGACAGTTTCATCATAGTGCTTGATGGTTTTTGCGACTACACATTTTCTGGATTGACTGACCTTCATGTCATAAAGTAACGATGGCCTGTCATTTCTCTTTGCATATTTGTGCTTTTCTTGCCATAATATGGGCTTGGTCTTTTAACAAATAGGGCTATCTTCTGTATATCACACCTACCTTGTCACAACACAACTGATTGACTCAAACGCATTAAGAAGGAAAGGAATTCCACTAATGAACTTTTAACAAGACACACCTGTTAATTGAAATGCATTCCAGGTGACTCATGAAGCTGGTTGAGAGAATGCCAAGCATGTGCAAAGCTGTTATCAAGGCAAAGGGTGGATACTTTGAAGAATCTCAAATATAACATATATTTTGATTTGTTTAACACTTTTTTGCTATCTACATAATTCCATACAGTCAGGTCCATCAATATTTGGACACTGTCCAAGTTATTATTATTTTAGCTGTCTACCACAGCATATTGGAGTTGCTGTGAGCTGAATGTGCAGACTTAAATTTACAGATTTACATCCAAATCAGGTGAACGGTGTAGGAATTACAGCACATTTATATGTGACCCCCCACCCCCTCAAAATTAATTGGACAATTGGCTGCTCAGCTTTTCCATGGCCAGGTGTGTGTGTTATTCCCTCATTAGTTCATTTACAAGTGTCACATAACAGTTTGCAAACAATGTAAAAAAATATATAAAATCATTGTGTTAATAAAGCCGCGTACAAACATGGTCTCTTTTTGCTTTTTTGAGGAAGGCAGCTCCAAACTGCAGGTGTTTCAGCCTAGCTCAGTGCTTTCTAAATACTTATTTTCCACCATAATTTGCAAATACATTTATTAAAAATCCTACTAATGTGATTTTCTGGATTTTTTTTCTCATTTTGTCTGTCATAGTTGAAGTGTACCTATGATGAAAATTACAGGCCTCTCTCATCCTTTTAAGTGGGAGAACTTACACAATTAGTGGCTGACTAAATACTTTTTTGCCCCACTGTATCTACGGTAGCTTTGATTGGACTGATCATGTTAACATCATACTTTCAAAATTTTAGCTAGCCGTCATCATCATGAATTAAGTCGACAATCTACTGGCAAATCTTTTTTAATCCTTGTCATATGAAGATAAATAATTAAGAGAAAATATAGATAAAACTAATCGGTGCTCATCGGCCATTGGAAATAAACATTACACAACAAGTTGGAAATTGCAAGCTCAACAATGAGTGGATTGGAGGAAATCATTGGCTATCTGCAAGCATTGCAAAGCAATCACTAGGCTGCTATTCAGTGGAGTGAGTGTGTGGTCCCAAATCTGTGTTTAAGGGTCTCTTTTCCAAGCTTAAAAACGTTCAACATTGGCCATGCTGTCAATCCAGCATGATATCTGCCTCGCTCAAAACAACTGTTAACTCCGAACTGGGAAATCTGACTTCAGTGAGTTCAAGACAACTGGGAACTCTGAGAAAAAATGAGCTCGACTTGGAAAATATGTTTTGAATGGTCATCCAACTCGGCATTGTAAGTCGGGACCTCAGGCCTCTTACTAGAGCTACGACCTGAAGATCACTGAGGTTATCATGATTCAACGTTGTTTTTTTCAGAGTTCCCAGTTGTCCTGAAAGCACCATAAATCCAGATAATCCCAGACTTTGATGAAAAATTTGCCCACGAAAGATCGCCGCGCCACCTTCCTGTTCAAGTGAGCACAGCACAACAAGGTGAGTCCAAAATGTCTTGTATGCTGCTGCATAAATGATGTAATATGCCAGGGAGATATGTATACTGTAACTAAGAAAGTAATACTAAGTGTGTGTTGTGTTCTAAGCTGTTAGTAGCCCATGTGCCTCACGCCAAATAATTTGGTTTATTTTCCACTCTTAATTTTGCCCACTGTTCTGACTTGTTGGTGCACATGTAGCCTATAACCTGTTTTAAAGAAGAAATGTAATCATTGAATATTGTAAGAGCTTTCATTGTCTGCTTATGTGGCCCCTTTATTTATCATATGGTTCTGACTTGGTGTACAGGGAGAACACTGTAAGAACAGCCCATGTTCTGATTTCTGTTGCTGAACATTTCGAAAGTGTTGAACAAATAGTAATATTGACTACGTCTGTCCTAGCTCGCTCATTAATGTCTTAATTCGAAATTATGGATTGCCTCTTCCACTTTTCGTACCCTTATGCCATAGTTGTGTACATCTTAATTTTCAGTAGAAACCATGTTTGTTTAAGCAAGTCAGCCATATCAGTTAAGTTTCCTTAAAATGCAGTAAATGAGGCTGAAGGAATTGTTTTGCTGCCAGACAAGGCTCCGCTGATAGCCAGGTGTAGCATTGGTAAGATGTTGGGACTGCTGTTGGGACAGCTTTATTTAGGCCCTAACAGTTTGTGGGCACCGTTTGTCACTGTTATAGTGCAATTAACATATTGTTTAATGTTGTGTTGTGTAGTGGCTTTGCTGGCATGCATCCCCAATTTTTTGTTTGCCCCACCAAGATTTACATGCTAAAATCACTACTCGTAGCCGTACACACCAACAACCGTCGTTTTATATAATAACACAAGAATGATATGCACCCCAGTACGATATATACAAGTCTAAAGGAAATTAAGCCGTACATTCTTTTTTTTTTTTGCCAAACAACCAGTTACATGAGGGAAAACCAATGAATACATAATTCTGGCATGGCCATAAAGGTTGTAGCTTAGCATTTTGAAGAGTTGCAGCCTCCTCGATGCTATGTTGAACCTCATGAGAAGTTTCGGATTCCATTCCCCTTCCTGGTAAAATGTACTTGTCAGGTCCCTCACAAATGCCAGCTTGATAAACTGGGCTTTTTGTTAATGTAACATGCTCTGTGTTCAGAGTTCGTGTTCACTGAATACGTTCTTCAGGGTGGAGAACGAATTATCGCACATTGCTGTAGATGCCCCAAAAATGTTATTCATGTTTCAGTGCCAACAGCACAGTCGGCATTGTTGACAAAGGCCCTCCTTATCGTTGAAGAACACTGAGTGGGATGCATGTGTTGTTGCTGTCTGTGGTTGCGATTTCACTTTTCAAGAATGTGGTGATCCACAATGAACTCTGCTTCCACTGGTTCAGTTTTGGTTAGATTCAACAGATCGTCAGGTGCTAGTGGCTAGGGTAATGGAGGTGCAGGTGCTTGTTGTGATGTTACCCTCGTGCTGCTGGTGCTAGGCCCTGGCTCTTCTCAATCTTGTTTGTCTGCAGGTGGTGTGGGGGATGGGCATTTATTATATTTGCTGCTAGGCTCCTTACACACGCACTTCTGCTTTTTGTTCATTATTATTTAATCCCAATTATATGTACTCTCTTAGCACCCCTGGTGTGTGTGTGTATGTGTGCACACACATGGGTTCCACCTTACTCATCAATATATGTTAACAAATGCTGTATTCTTTACCATATTAAGTATGTCGTTTGCATAAAATAGTATAACATGTTGTTTTCTAATTTCATAAATTGTTACAAACTCTCAGTTTTGAATAAAACATGAAGATTTGTTAATAGTATGACCACCCTACCTTCAATTACTGGTCTTAAATAACTGTAACTATGTATTCTGTCATTTGTATGCCTCATTTTTATTATATAGCATTTTAATTTAATACATTTTATTTGAATCATCATAACAATATGACCATCCTATCCTGAGATATTGGACAAAACATGTTGGGTAAAAAAATCCAAACAGGTGATTTGGTGCTATTGTTGACTAGTCAGTTTAAGAACAAATTCTTATTTACAATGACGGCCTAGCCCGGCCAAACCCTAAACCCGGATGACACTGGGCCAATTGGTGCCACCATATGGGACTCCCAAACACGGCCAGTTGTGATACAGCCTGGAATCGAACCAGGGTCTGTTGTGACGCCTCTAGCACTGAGATGCAGTGCCTTAAACTGCTGTGCCACACGGGAGCCAACTTGTGATTAACACGGACCTCTCCACAACTTTTTCCATTAATTTAAAAATAAGTTATCTCTGCAATAGTAACTCCAATCCTCATGAAATAGTGTTTTGTGTTACTGCAAAGCTTCTTTATAACTTGAAATTTAAAGTATAACACCAGAACCAAAGTTTAATTTTGTTCCCTAACACCCTACCACATGCAGTAGTATATGTAATGTAGGCCAATTTAGACTAGGCTAAATATTGAGTATTCATAATATTTAGACGGCTGTTAGGAAAATAGATCATGTTTACATGGAGATATCAGTAATTTTACATAAATAATATGCTTACTACAGTTGTTTTCAGTAACATGAGGTTTTATTACAATCGAAAACGCGTTATTATGGTCCAATAACAATAAAATGTCCCTCACGCCCACCGGTGAAATTATTATGCAGCGATGGTGGAGAAGAAAATAGCAGGTAATGTTTGGTGGTGTTTTTATTCTTAAACTGATTGATCTACTCTGCTGTTGGTGATCAATTAAAATGAAAAAATTACTCGCAGCATGTCCTTACGCTACACTAGTGAGATCCCATTAGCACACTCTCCAACTAGATATCACAATGAAAATAAACGGCATGTTGCTCATCCTCCGCGCGCATCTCAAGACCAGTAACGTTAGTAACGGACCGGTGCAAATTCAAAACCCACCATTGTAATTTACAATACTTTATATATTTTATATATTTATTGTACCGTGTCCTCTTAATTGATTACAACAATTCATACTGAATACGTTATTTTTGCAAATTCATATTTTGTTTCCTATCACATATTTTTTTTACAGTGCGATCCCAGGACCCAGGCCAGCGGCGCGTTTTGGACTGCGCTACGCGCCAGCGACGCTTAACCAGACAGCTAGAGGCACTTGAAAAGGACAATTTCCAGGATGATCCTCATGCCAGCCTACCCCAGCTGGCCAAGAGGCTCCCTCAGTTTGATGACAGCAATGAGTCTGGTAAAGGAAACATAATCAGATCAGAGATATAATATTACTAATATTCCAAGACGTTTTGCAATGACTGCTCTGTCAATTCATGACTCACTCCACTCATATCTTCAGGCAAGAAGAGGAAGAAGACAAGAGGAGATCATTTCAAATTGAGATTTCGGAAGAACTTCCAGGCTCTACTGGAGGAAGAGGTGAGGTCCATAAGTCAGCCCCCTCTGCAGCTATGCTTTCCTCCCCTCACTTCAATCATCTGCTCCGTCTCTTTACAATCCTTCTCAGTTTCATTCCCTCTCCCACCTGCTCCCTGTAGGAACTAAGTGGGAATGAGGGACCTAACTACCTGACTGCTTGTGCCGAGCCCTCCAAACTGCCGCAGCGCCACTTCTGTGCCGTGTGTGGCTTCCCGTCTCCCTACACCTGCATTTCCTGTGGGGCACGCTACTGCTGTGTCCGCTGCCTGGGCACACATCATGAAACCAGGTAAAACCACTGACGCTGCAGAGGGCTCTTCTCTTTTGGTTTAGTGTTGTTAGTGCTATGATGGGTAGAACTTGTGAGAGTTATTCCACTCTTAATTTAGCACCATTTTCCATGACTCCCTCTCTCCCTCCTTCTCTCACAGGTGTCTGAAGTGGACTGTGTGATGCTCTCAGTTGGTACGTGTGAATGGCTGCCTCATTTTATTGCTTGATCATATGTCATCCTGTCATCAACTGAAGGACAGGTTTCTTTTTTGTGCAGCATCAGAGTATCTGAATGAGCTGTATGACTCCCGTCCAGTCAGTCTGTATGAGCTATATGACTCTCATCCAGTGAGTCTCAATGAGTTGTTTGACTCCCAGTCAGTCTGAATGAGCAATATGACTCCCGTCCAGTCAGTCTGAATGATCTGTATGACTCCCATCCTGTCCGTCTGATTGAGCTGTTTGACTCCCGTCCAGTCAGCCTGTATGAGCTATATGACTCTCATCCAGTGAGTCTGAATGAGTTGTTTGACTCCCAGTCAGTCTGAATGAGCAATATGACTCCCGTCCAGTCAGTCTGAATGAGCTGTATGACTCCCATCCTGTCTGTCTGAATGAGCTGTATGACTCCCATCCTGTCCGTCTGATTGAGCTGTATGACTTCCGTCCAGTCCGTCTGAATGAACTATATCACTCTCGTCCAGTCAGTCTGAATGAGCTGTATGACTCCCGTCCAGTCAGTCTGAATGAGCTGTATGACTCCCGTCCAGTCAGTCTGAATGAGCTGTATGACTCCCATCCAGTATGTCTGAATGAGCCATATGACACCCATCCAGTCAGTCTGAATGAGCTGTATGACTCCCTTCCATAGCACCAGACAGTGGCTGAATGGGGACAGTGCTGTTGCTATCGCAACAGGCATGTGGTGATCTAATGGGAGCCCCTGCATGAGATAGCGATAACTCAGAAAGTGAATGGTGTTCACTCCATAGAGTGAGTCTGCACTTTAGCCTAGGCCTGAATTTGACAATCATATACTGAACAAAAATCAAAACGCAACATGCAACAATTTCAACCATTTTACTGAGTTAAAGTTCATAAAAGGAAATCAGTCAATTGAAATCAGGTAATTAGGCCCTAATCTATGGATTTTACATAACTGTGCAGGGCACAGCCATCGGTGAGCCTGGGAGGACGTAGGCCCACCCACTTGGGAGCCAGGCCCTGCCAATCAGAATGAGTTTTTCCTCACAAAAGGACATTATTACAGACAGAAATACTCCTGTTTCATCAGCTGTCCGGGTGGCTGGTCTCAGATGATCCTGCAGTTGAAGAAGCCGGATGTGGAGGTCCTGGACTGGCGTGGTTACATGCGGTCTGCGGTTTTGTGGCCGGTTGGACGTACTGCCAAATTCTCTAAAATGACATTGGAGGCGGCTTATAGTAGTGAAATTAACATTCAGTTCTCTGGCAACAGCTCTGGTGGACATTCCAGCAGTCAGCATGCCAATTGCATGCTCCCTCAAAATTTGTGGCATTGTGTTGCGTTTTATAGAGTAGCCTTTTATTGTCCCCAGCACAAAGTGCACCTATGTAGTGATCATGCTGTTTAATCAGCTTCTTGATATGCCACACCTGTCAGGTGGGTGGATTATCTTGGAAAGGAGAAATGCTCACTAACAGGCATGTAAACAAATTTGTGCACAAAATTAGAGCAAAATATTATTCATGTGCGTATGGCAAGTTTCGGGGATATTTTATTTCAGCTCATGAAACATCAGACCAACTCTTTACATGTTGCGTTTATATTTCTGTTCAGTATAGATTCAAATCTGGATTTTATTAACAGGGCACTTTTGACGCCTCAGTGCAATTTTTTTATTTATCAACAACAACAAAAAATACCTTGTATGAGTGATATTTGTCTAAAAGCAAAAAAAGGACAATAATTATTAAAACCTTAAACCAGCACTTGGGCCATGAATATTTTTTAATAGAAAGACGATATATTTACAAACACTTTAGACGGGCTACTTTTGAGCAGTAGCCAAAAAACAAATTTCTGAACTTGTGGCAATATCCTGTGGTCTAAGTGGACCCTGACCACAAACCATATTTATTGAAATGGATATTAGCAGTAAGTCATACTTTCAATATATTACTCTATTACAGATAGTCAGTACTCGGCAGCTCTACTGCGGAAGTTATTCCATAAAAAGGTAGAGTTATTATAAGTGAAAGAATGTTATGATCACAGATAAACTGCTCAGATGCTGCAGGTGGCTACGAAGTCTGATTGATTGTACTCAACATGTATGCACAATATTTATTTTATTTTATAAATCCTTAGTCACACAATCAATCTCTGTTTGTTAGATAATGGAGAGTGCATCTTAGAGTTATTCAGATTCATGGCTAAGTTATTGCTACATATTAAGCACATGCACTGTTCCCTTGTAGTCATTCTTACAGTAAATTCAGTCAAAAACAAATTGCCTGGCAGCGTTGTATATTCAGGAATCGATGATTGGGACATCACTGGATCAGATCCTGAGTTGGAATGCGTTCCTTTCATTCAAGTAGTCTCACTGTGGAGATTGGTAGGCTACAGTATCTGACTGATAGGGACAGAAGGGCATCATGACAAAGTAGGTAATTCACATAGTCCTTGTGGGAGCAGTTTTAATGATTGGCCTTCATGCTCTGCAGCTCGTGGCTGTCTGAGAGTCCACAGCTGGCCTTGTGTCCATCCATGAGCTTTGCTAGGGCCTCCATGTAGAGGTCATGATAGAGGTCCACTTCCTCCTGAGTGGGGGAAGGCCATTTTGGCACTGGGATAGGACCACCCACTGAAGAGGAATACACAATGAAAAAATGGGTGAAGCAGAGTGAGATATTTAACACAATGTTGCTGTACATACTGTACACCATAGAGAATGAGAGCATTTGTTCAAATCTACACAAGCACTGCGTTCTACAATCAGATTACTCAAAGCGTTTTTCTGTGAATATGTGAATTGCAAAGGTTTCTATCAACTTACTAAATTACTTCTGAAGCCACTACTTCTGCACACTACTGTGTAACAGAAAAAAACAAACCTCAGTTACCGAAGGCGACTCTGTGGAAGAGATTGTGCATCATAAGACATTTTCAAAATTACAAACAGTGGTGACAGGGCAGTGGTAAGAAATCCAGAACCAGTGTTCACCCATGAACAGACACTGGGCAAAGCCCATTATCTTCTTAAAGAGTTGCTGTAACCTCCAGCACACATTGCCATCTGAGAAGATCACCTTGTGGAAGATATTGTTCTCCCCATACGAGTAGACGAGCATCAGATCAGCACTGATGAACAACGAGAGAGATTAGAACTGACCCGCTGAGTTATTATGGGTCTCTATCTAATAAATGTACAAATAAGTCATTCATAAACCCAGCCTAAAGCAGTAAGCCAGGCAGTTTGGTGGACCTAGGGCTCAATAATGTAGCTATGGGATGTATGGTTGTATTATTTTATAACTACAACACTGTGCTTTCTTGTGAATTTGTGGCCTTTCACTACAGGTCCATTCATAAAATAGATAACTCACCCAAACTCCAGAGTCACCCGGACAAAGCCTTTCCTCTGCTTCATAACCGCAGTGTTGACCCCAAGCAGACTCAGAAGAGACTCAGCAGCGCCCCCTATCACAATCACTACCGCATTGCCTTTCTCACTTTTAGCACCTACTGAGCAGAGGCAAAGAGAGATACAGATTGAGGAATAGAAGCTGGGACATTAATGTGTAGAAACAGTGTTCAATGCTGTAAAATGAATAGAGGGGTGTTTAAAATGATTAAGACCAAAAATAATCCTGTCAGTTTAGAAAGTTTGGCATATTCACCATACATACACTATACATACAAAAGTATGTGGACACCCCTTCAAATTCGAGGATTCGGCCACACCAGTTGCTGACAGGTGTATAAAATCGAGCACGCAGCCATGCAATCTCCATAGACAAACATTGGCAGTTGAATTGCCCTGCTGAAGAGCTCAGTGACTTTCTGTCATAGGATGCCACCTTTCCAACAATTCAGTTCGTCAAATTTCTGCCCTGCTAGAGCTGTCCAGGTGAACTGTAAGTGCTATTTTTGTGAAGTGGAAACTTCTAGGAGCAACAACGGCTCAGCCGTTGGTCGACCACACAAGGTAATCTATAGGTGAAAGAAACGCAGGTGAGGTGCTGGCTAGCGGAGTGGACACTTTTAAAAAGTAAAGGAGAGCTGCACACTCTAGGAGCTCAGATGCAAAAAAAAAAAATATATTTTTATGTCCAACGTTTCGACAGACAAGCTATTTCCATCATACCCTGATAAAGACAGCTTGTCTGTCGAAACGTTGGAACATTATTTTATTTTTTTGCATCTGAGCACCTAGAGTGTGCAGCTCTCCTTTATTTTTTTAAGTAGACCATACAAGGTCACAGACTGACGAGTAAATATCATCTGTCCTCAGTTGCAACACACTACAGAGATCCAAACTGCCTCTGGAAACAACAAGCACAAGAACTGTTCGCCAGGAGCTTCATGAAAGGGGTTTCCATGGCCATGCAGCCGCACACAAGCCTAAATTCACCATCTACAATGCCAAGCGTCGGCTGGAGTGGTGTAAAGCTCGATGCCACTGGACTTCGGAGCAATGGAAACGCGTTCTCTGCAGTGACGTATCACGTTTCACCATCTAGCAGTCCGACGGACACATCTGGGTTTGGCGTCTGCCAGGAGAACGCTACCTGTCCGAATGCATAGTGCCAACTGTACAGTTTAGTGGAGGAGAAATAATGGTCTGGGGCTGTTTTTCATGGTTCGTGCTAGGCCCCTTAGTTCTAGTGAAGGGAAATCTTAATGCTACAGCATACAATGACATTGTAGACGATTCTGTGCTTCCAACTTTGTGGCAACAGTTTGGGGAAGGCCCTTTGCTGTTTCAGCATGGCAATGCCCCAGTGCACAAAGCAAGGTCCATACAGAAATGATTTGTCGAGATCGGCGTGGAAGAACTTGATTGGCCTGCACAGAGCCCTGACCTCAACCACATCAAACACCTTTGGGATGAATTGGAATGCCGACTGCGAGCCTAATCGCCCAACATCAGGGCCCGACCTCACTAATGCTCTTGTGGCTGAAGAGAAGCAAGTCCCTGCAGCAATGTTCCAACATCTAGTGGAAAGCCTTCCCAGATGAGTAGAGGCTATTATAGCAGCAAAGGGGGTACAAACTCCATATTAATGCCAATGTTTTTAGAATGAAATGTTCGACGAGGATGTTTCCACATACTTTTGGTCATGTAGTGTACCTTAATTGGGAAGTAGTCCCTAACATGCTTTGCTCTTTCCAGTTTCTCACAAATGCAGTTCTCCTCCCCCTGGTGGTGACAGTGCAGTACTGTCACAGAATCAAATAAAGTTACACACAATCAGGAATTAGATTTTTGTTTACTGTTTACTTGAGAGTTAAAGATGCAGTCCTGGATCTTAATTAAGCACAGCAAATTCGTAACATATTGTACGATTGGATTTGTAACATGCAAATTGCCATACGAAATGGCCGACGTAGTACATAATTGGATTACGTGGTACACAATTGGATGATGTGGTACACAAAAAATGGGGATCCGTTTTGGCTTTTGTGCCATATGAAGTAGAGAGTAGACAGCGGGCACAGAGACTTTCTAGCTAATAGGCGATGTTAGAGTTTCTACTTTCTCTTCCAATTATAATTTGGAGGTCAAAATAATTAACTGTCTACCAAATCTATTCATTTTAAAATGTTTATTACTTCTCCTTGCCATTATCATTCACCTGATGATAAAGACAAGATGTGAAGCACTTTTTTTTTTTTTGCTAGGGTCTGGTTTGCCGGTTTACCTGGGAGGGGGTCCCTGGGCAAGAAAAGGTTGAAGACCCCTGCTGTAGGCCTACACCCTGTAGAGACAGAAGGGCGCTTCCGAAGGGGTGTTTTGAACACCACATCTGGCTTTCAGAGGTTGTGAAATATGAAAAACAAGGTGTAGACTTATCACCAAATATGAATCCATTTTAAAAGGGACTCACTATATGCTACATTATCTTGTACATGATTCTCATTAATTTGACTACTCATTATCCTCCATATAACTCTGGCGCAATTCTCAAATAGGCAACTGGTGCTCTACAGGCCTAGCGTTACCTGTCGTCCTTCAAAGAGAATAAAGCACTAAAGGTAGGCCTATAACTATTTTATCTATCTAGAAAGGGTATTGCACTTATACCCTCAGCTTTCTCAAATTTCTTCCATCTCCCTGCTTTGGAGCTTAGCCATACACAGTACATAATGGATATGATTTCTCCAAGTGATATTTACATATAATCATGGAGAATCTATGGCTACATACAGACAATGAAAACACTTTAAAAAACTTATCAGGAGGAACCAGGTAAAGTACTACAATTTTCTCTGGTAAAGACTATTTTCTCTGGCAAAGACTATTTTCTCTGGTAAAGACTATTTTCTCTGGCAAAGACTATTTTCTCTGGTAAAGACTATTTTCTCTGGCAAATACTATTTTCTCTGGTAAAGACTATTTTCTCTGGTAAAGACTATTTTCTCTGGCAAATACTATTTTCTCTGGTAAAGACTATTTTCTCTGGTAAAGACTATTTTCTCTGGCAAAGACTATTTTCTCTGGTCAAGACTTAGAAAACATGTAATGGACTGATGCCTGCATGACTGGAATCTGAGGCCGAGATTTTTTTTCATTCTTAAGCCGTAAAACAATACAGGTTTTTAAAATGCTCCACTACATGGCAGTGCCTTGATTACTTCTGGAAGTTTGTTTTGCACAAAGACTTTTCCGACATTGTTCACTATCCAGCATCAACTTATTTTTGTTCCATTTTTGTTCCATTGCCAAGGCAGCAGCTACTCTTCCTGGGGTCTGGCAAAATTAAGGCAGTTATACAATTTTAAAAACATTACAATACAATCATTACAGAAGTCACAACACACTAAGTGTGTGCCCTCAGGCCCATACACCACTACCACATATCTACAATGCAGAAATCCATGTGTACGTGTGTGTGTATGCATGTGTATTGTGCGTATGTTATCATGTGTCTGTGCCTATGTTCTTGTTACTTCATAGTCCCCGCTGTTCCATAAAGTGTATTTTTACCTGCTTTTTAAATCTGAGAAGTGTGACTGTGAAGAGACCTCTGGTGGCATGTCTTGTGGGGTATGCATGGGTGTCCGAGCTGTGTGCTAGTATTTGTACCTTCAGCATGTCAACACCTCTTACAAAAACAAGTAATGATGAAGTCAATCTCTCTTCCACTTTGAGTCATGAGATTGACATGCATGTCATTAATGTTAGCTCTCAGTGTACTTTTACTTTTAAGCCCTGCTGCTCTGTTCTGAGCCAACTGCAATTTTTCCAAGTCCCTCTTTGTGGCACCTGACCACACTACTGAACAGTAGTCCAGGTGCGACAAAACCAGGGCCCGTAGGACCTGCCTTGTTGATAGTGTTGTTAAGAAGGTAGAAACCAGGGCCCGTAGGACCTGCCTTGTTTATAGTGTTGTTAAGAAGGTAGAAACCAGGGCCCGTAGGACCTGCCTTGTTGATAGTGTTGTTAAGAAGGTAGAAACCAGGGCCCGTAGGACCTGCCTTGTTGATAGTGTTGTTAAGAAGGTAGAAACCAGGGCCCGTAGGACCTTCCTTGTTTATAGTGTTGTTAAGAAGGTAGAAACCAGGGCCCGTAGGACCTGCCTTGTTGATAGTGTTGTTAAGAAGGTAGAAACCAGGGCCCGTAGGACCTGCCTTGTTGATAGTGTTGTTAAGAAGGTAGAAACCAGGGCCCGTAGGACCTGCCTTGTTGATACTGTTGTTAAGAAGGCAGAGCAGCACTTTATTATGCACAGACTCCTCCCCATCTTAGCTAATGTTGTTTCAATATGTGTTGACCATGACAGTTTACAGTCCAGCGTTACTCCAAAGCAGTTTAGTCACCTCAACTTGCTTCATTTCCAAATTATTCAGTATGATATGTAGTTGAGGTGTAGGGTTTAGTGAATGATTTGTCCCAAATAAAATGCTTTTATTTTTGGAAATATTTAGGACTAACTTATTCATTGCTACCTATTCCGAAACCAACTGCAGCTCTTTGTTAAGTGCTGCAGTCATTTCAGTCACTGTAGTAGCTGACGTGTATAGTGTTGAGTCATCCGCATACATAGACACTAGACACACTGGCCTTACTAGTAAGGCTTGAAAAAGGGCAATACCCTGGGGGAATTCCTGCTTCTACCTGGATTATGTTTGAGAGGCTTCCATTAAAGAACATCCTCTGTGTTATGTTAGACTAGTAGCTCTTTATCCACATTATAACTGTGGGTACAAAGCCATAACACATACGTTTTTCCAGCAGCAGACTATGATCGATAACGTCAAAAGCTGCACTGAAGTCTAACAAGACTTTAATCGTCATTGATGTGCCCTACCGGCCCACAAGCATTCAGAAAAATGGTCAGTTGCTAGTTCAGCTCAAAGAAAATAAGTTATTACCTATTCAGTAACACGGCAACTGAACAGGGCAGCGCCTAGGCCCACAAACATTCAGCAATATGGACAGTACCGCGACCAGTGTGAAATAAGGTAGCCTAAACAGGAGACTGACAGTTTATTCAGCACCACCGTCACTGAACAGCGCCTTGCCCTGACAGCTCATATAGCCAGAGAGGAAGAGGCGAAACAAGTGTTTACTCTGCCCCAAATCTGTCTACGAAAAGACGACCACGAGGTGAGAAATGTCTGTATGGTCAATGAGAATGTTAAATTTGGTCAACAACAGAAAATCATTTCTAACATGCTACGTGAGGCTTATTTGATCAAATATAAGTTTAGCAATGGTTAGGTTGTTATGAATGCACTTATATGAGTGGAAGCGCATGGCATTTCGGCAACTTTGAAAAAAAACTACTTTATATTGGAAATGTGCCTGTTATTCACACGCCTATCTGCCTTCTCATTGGCTAGAATGGTCCCACCTGATCTCTCCTCCTGGTCACTCAACTATGTTGTCAATATAATAGATAACTTTTGACAGCCTAATGAGTGAACCTCTTATTGCAGGCAGAAGGCAAGGAGAAACATGAATGGATTAAAATAATACCACCACGACAGACAGCCTAGAACTTGTAGCATAATAGGCAACTGTTATAAAGTGGTAATTGAATAGACATGATATCTGTTTTTCAAAATGATCGTGGAATGTAAAACAGTTTTTGGACAGTTCCACCGCGAATAAAATCCCAATTTAACTCACTCTGCTCACTATTTAGTTTGCAGTTCTCAATATGAAAACAGACCTAAAGGGGCGCAATAGGAAGAACCCAATGAAGTGATAGGGTGAATAACTATGTTTAACATAACTGTTCATAACATAACTGCCTATTCAGATAAATTGATGAATTGCTTAAGTCTTGAAGTGGTTGAATGTATCTCTGAATATTTTTTTTGAATCTGTCTGTTAGTGTTCAATGAGTTTCATGTAAATATGTGTCATGTCAACCGTAAACATTGTGCTTTTTCCAAGCCGTGTGTGATTGTATGTGTGAATTAATATATGTTGTAGCCTCTGTCATTTTCTAAGGTAAAAAGATGTGCTGCTGTGAACCTCGGATATAAAAAGCACACGCTGCCAGACTGCTTACGTCTGCAATGAGACCGCAGACGAAATTGTAAATACTACTCAACCTGAGTCGATAGAGAGAGGCGGGGAAAAGGGCAGACATAGAAATGTAGAAAACAAATACTTAGAAAATGTATAATCGGTAAGGCGGTCAGATATGTCGACTCGACAATTTAAAAAAAAACAGAGCGTCACATCGGTTGAGCGAGACGCGCATTATGGAATCTTCATAAACCTGCCTCGTTGCATCCGCTATTTGATCAACCAATGGCCTCCTCTGGAGAACAATTATTAATATTAATATAAATGCAAATATCTGGTAGCGCACCGCTTGTGTTTATTTGTGCAGTTGTTCATTTTTTTAATTTAAGCCATCCATGTTTTATCGGATGGTTCAGATAACGTGCAGAATTTAGGAGCGTTCCATTATTTTATTTGTGAATGGGTTTTTTGGGGGGGAGAATAGCATTTTGTAACGTCGCAATGAACTGCACCATGGATTTCAATCAGAATTCTTAAAGGGTAGCCCATAGTGCCAATTTAATCGGTGAACAAATAGAAACGCTGTGCATGTAAACAAGAGCCAGCAATCTTCTAAGATCCGCCCATTTCGATATTCTATCTTTCAGTATTTCTCGACACATCTGGAAAAAGTGTATTAATTTTACCGTTCTTCCAGGAAGACGGCAATGTCATCATCAACATCCCGGCGTGGTTTTGTTGTTGTCTGATTTTACTACTGGATATTGGCACTTACCCCTGCGCCAAGCCATACCTCCGTTGTTTTACAAGGTAATGCCTTTACATTTATTTCCCTTAACATGTTATAGGAACAGCAAATGTTGCCTCTTATTTGAATAACCAAACGTCATCGATGAAATCATATTCCCTTGATATGCAATTGCATGTGATATACCCTACGGTTTAATTGCATGTGAAGTCAATGTTTATAGGAGCGAGAGGTGTAAGTGTTTTTCCACAACAATTTACGCACTTTCTGCTGTAGCACAAGTAGCCTAGTCTACTAGAGGCCATATCGTGTGTTTGTAGGCGATGCAATTTTCCACAAAAACTGTAGTCAGCATGTCTGCTTTATTTGCCACAGAAGTATAAAGATAACGTAGCCCAGCTCTTAAATTCAGTAGTGGCTAGTGCTCGTAAATATTTCACAGGATAACAAGAAGTCGATCAGCTGACTTGTGATGATGGAGCCCATGCATGGCATCGTTTTAATCATATGAGCGGACCACTGTGTCAGAAAACCACTCGTCAGACGTTGTCGTCACGTAAAACATACCGATAGTTTCATTGGAAATCATAATAATTACATGGTTGATTTTGTTTATGTGGATAAATATTCTGGTGTAGACATTAAGCACGCCTGTGCGCGTTGTTAGGTAAATTGGTTTGCCATTTGGGCTGTTGGGTTGGGGATGTGCTCGTCTGGCTGGGATGATAATTTGTTTTCAGGAGTTCGTGAAGCTATTTATATTATTGCTTCAGATAATATCATTTAATCTCAAATAAATGTAATGCCAACGTGAGAATGCATATGCTACATGTCATATCCACGGTCGTTGAATTGGACAAACATAGAGGTGGAGGCGTGCCGGGTTGTGTGTGTAGCATTTCAGTGCTGGATACGGGCTCAAACGTGACTCCCGCTCACTCACACACATACATTTTAGGCAGATTTTTTTTATGTTGTTGAGACTGACAAATAAGCACCAAATGTAGACCTACTAAATTACCGGAGGGGGGTTGGTGGGGTGGGTGATTTCAAGGCTTTTTGTGTGACTGTGACTGCAGACATGTGTCCCCACCCTTGTAGAGCAATGTAGAGCATTTCTACACACACACATTCTATGCAAATAATTATAAGCTTTTCATAAATAATAATCATAATTACATGTTATTTGTATGAGCGTAATGAGGAGTTTTAGTTAAGAAGCTCAACTCCACATGCGCAATGGTGTCTACACCACTACTAGGCTAACAATTTATTTGACTGAATCCAATTCCCAACCTGGTCTCAGAACATTTCATATTATTCTTTGTGTAAATCGGAGATACTCCATTTAGTATATGTTACATTTCGTATTGTATATATTAATTTGTGCATGTCCATTTCGTATGATGTATTACGAATTACAATTCATATGATATGTTACGAATTTTCTAAATGTACAATATGTTATGAATTTACTAAATGTACATTATGTTACGAATTTTCTAAATGTATGATATGTTTATGAATTCCAAATTGTTGTGGCTAATGTTAGCAAGGTGGCTAATACTAATGTTAGCTAGCTGACTAACGTTAGCTTGGCTAGGGGTTAGGGTTAAAGGTTAGGGTTAGGGGAAGGGCTAGCTAACATGCTAAGTAGTTGCAAAGTAGCTAAAAATAATTAAGTAGTTGAAAAGTTGATAAAATGTTCAAGTTGTCCGTGATGAGATTCGAACACGCAACCTTTGGGTTGCTAGACATCCGCGTTATTATTATTCATTTTTGCCTTAAGTAGCCTTCTGTCTTATGCACCATACCAAACGTTACATATCATACTAATTTGAGTGTGTCCCTTATTGACATTTACTATGTTGCGTCTAGTCTGAGACCAGGCTGCAATTCCATATCCTGTCAAACACACTCAGGTTCACATACACTCAGGTTCAGGAGTGTATGTGTGTAATATGTGTCCATTGAATTTCTGGTCAGTTGAATTTACTGCAACTTCCAGTGCAATACATGAATTGACTGGCATCTAGATGGCACCCACCACTCCTTACTCGCTTCTATGTTTGTTTTATGATTTGCTTTTATAGTGAAAGCTTACTTACATAGTGGTATTATACTATAGATGTACGTGTATATGTTGGGGTTGGATCATATTTCTGTTTGAAAATAAATCTCCATATAGAGATTTCTGTGTGTGTTTGCATCTCTGTTAGTGTCAGTGTGTCTATTAGAGAGTGCTTTAGGTACCAAGGTGTCCTACAATATTGTTTAAACAGAAGTTACAAGCATCATCATCCTCACCCAATGTCCCTGAACTCCTTCAAAGTTCAGTGATTATAGCAGACAGAGAATCTCAACTACTAGTGGTGGTGGACAAGAACACAGCACCAACGTCTTTCTCCTACTACAAAGGTGGCCAATGCAGTAGTAACGTACAAATTCCCACCGAACACTTTCTCCCTGAAGGTCACACAATTCAGTGCTTTCATTGCTAATGCTATCTTCCATCTAGGAAAGGACAGTTGGTGCCAATGAACCCAATGAACCCTCTATATTTTGAGCAGCTTCTCACTCAGGAAACATGAATGAAAAACACACACGTTTCAGCAGCATTGTTGGAAACCTCACATAATTCTGGTATCCTTTATTTCAAGATATCAATGAGTAGGATGCAAACAGCAACACCGGCGTGGATAGGTGTGCAAGTGGGGATGATGACTAAAGGAGGGAAACGAGGGTCCACTGCAATGAACGAGAGAGGGAAAGAGAGAAAGGCAAACACTATCTAGCCATTTTCCTTTGATGAGGGCTAGTCGTTCCAGACAAAGACGTGGTGGGATTCCAGAGATGACGAGTGATTGGAAGATGGAGGGATACTCAAATGAGCCCAACAGACAGGGGGCAAGAAAAGGCATACAGAGGGCGAGAGAGAGAGAAAGAGAGACAGAGAGGGAGACGGAGGGAGGAACTGGCGAGTGTCAGACAGACATGGCAGATGCTCACGTTTAAAGCTCATTTCTCCACTAGAATTCTGGCATTGCCGGGCTCCCGATCTGGCTGATCTGCGATGAATCTTTTACCGCAGCTTTCCTGAAATCTCAAAATTGTATTTGACTGGACCAGAATGTGAGCAGTATGATTATATACAGTATGCTTTGGAGCCCTGTTTGTGGGGAGGGAGGGAGCGAGCGGGTGAGTGAGAGAGAGGGAGGGTGAGAGAGAGAGAGAGAGAGAGAGAGAGTGTCTCTGAGTGTGGGTTAAGGAACCAGAGCAGGTGCAGTAATATTAGACTGCAGAGTGACTGTGGAGTCCAGCTGTAGTCCTCTCTAAAGCTGGGGATGGATGAGAGCTGGAGCCTGGTGCTGGGTGCTCACAGGATGAAGACCTATCCCAGATTTGGTAGTAGATTAGTGCAATCTCCACAGTACCATGCATATGAACGTGATGAGACTGACAGCTTCTCTGAGCCAGGCAAATTCATGTATCAGGATCATTATAATGGATATATCCAAATGAATGGCAATAGAAACAAAGGTAAAACAAACTAAATTGCTGTCATTTCAGCTGCTTGATGCGTGTAAGATTTAGTTGGCTAGATAGCAAAGGAGAAGTAGCTAGCCTGCATAACTACATGGCAATTATTTGTTTACGCAGAAACTCCTCAGTTTGTAAGGTTCTGGAAGTATAGATCAATCATAATAACTACCATTACACAACTAATAAACACGACAGAGATGAGTGTTTCAATAAGAGACTGTGCTGTGTGTGTGTCTCTCCTAACAGCCCTCTCATCTCCTCATAGTACTCAGCTTGTGTTGATGAGCTCCTCTCCATCTGATCGAAACTCACACATGAATTTACTAAAAACTCAAAAAAGGGGAAAAGGTTAATTGAGGATTTATACTATAGTAAACAAGAGAGGGAGGGAGACAGAGAAGTAGAGAGTTGGATTTCGAATACAATCCCTGCTCATCAACAGAGGCGGTTGAAAGGAACAGAGGAGGACAGCGATAGGGAAAAACAGATAAGCGACGTAAATGGTTCAAATAAGTGGTTTAACGGAACATGAATCATACACAGCAGAGCAGCATTGCTCCCTCCAGTAGCATCCCTCTCTCCTCTCTTCCACTGGCTGGCCCAGAAACAGCAGAGCAGCAGAGCTCCCTCCAGTAGCATCCCTCTCTCCTCTCTTCCACTGGCTGGCCCAGAAACAGCAGAGCAGCAGAGCTCCCTCCAGTAGCATCCCTCTCTCCTCTCTTCCACTGGCTGGCCCAGAAACAGCAGAGCAGCAGAGCTCCCTCCAGTAGCATCCCTCTCTCCTCTCTTCCACTGGCTGGCCCAGAAACAGCAGAGCAGCAGAGCTCCCTCCAGTAGCATCCCTCTCTCCTCTCTTCCACTGGCTGGCCCAGAAACAGCAGAGCAGCAGAGCTCCCTCCATTAGCATCCCTCTCTCCTCTCTTCCACTGGCTGGCCCAGAAACAGCAGAGCAGCAGAGCTCCCTCCATTAGCAGCCCTCTCTCCTCTCTTCCACTGGCTGGCCCAGAAACAGCAGAGGTAAACATGTCAGACAGGCTGCTCCTTGCTGCTCGCTCCACTTCAGGGGCCTCATTTATCAAAGTGCGTGGGCAGAGAAAAGACTCTAAAACATGCGTGTGCCAGTTTTCCCGCAAAGGTTCTAGGTTGTTGTCAATTTTGAACTTGTCTGGAAAGTGAGCATATCTCCACACAAAATCTCAGACCATGCGTACTCACAACTTCTAGTGGTTGATCAACTGTAATGCAAGCAAATATTGTTCTTTTGAGGGAAATGGAGGTGTTTGATGCATGGGAATTATAATAATGGTAGACTAAAGAAAACCTTAAAACGTATAGGCCTAATGATAAAACTGATTCATTTGGCGTTGGCAAGAAGATCACATAGCAGCATGTCTGTTAACCCTAATGTGTTTATTTTACTTGTATTATATAGGCCTACATCTTTATAATATTTCAGGACATGTCTCTCCTTTTCTGACATGACTGATTTATTCCTGCAACACAACAAATATTAGTCTACCATTTATCCATTGCTCATTACTCGAAAGTAAATAGACCGGTAGCCTATTTAAATGTGATAGTATGGGTAGGATAAAGTATTGCTGTGCGATTGGAGTGCACAACATAGCCTATTTAAAGTAGCTGTCCAGTGTTTCCAGATTTCTATGAAATATAATCTATAATTAATTACAATATGAGTCAAATAGTTTGGCTTACAAAATATGGTAGTAAACTCTTAAGTGTAACTAAATGTAATCGAAAATGCAATCTACATAATACCCCAAAGTAATGATTTATTATGAGAGGGCCATAAACAATAACTAGTAATGCTGCATACTCCAAGAAAGGTTCAAATCTCACCTTTCTGGTAGAAATAGTTCTACATTTCTGAGGCGTAGTCACTTTTGAGGACACAAGCTCAAGTACACAGTACAAAAATGATAAAATATGACATATTTTATATGATGTATTTCCTATTGAACAAAACTGGTTGAATAAGGCTTGGAATTACATATTTGTTCTAAAGGTAGTATAATCAATTAACAAAACAACTAACTATAAGATTTCACCTTCGTTATAACTGTAAAATACATATTTGTATATTTAGGGTTAGAGAAAATGTGCGTATTTTCTTAAGGTCTCTTGATCACAATGTCTGCCCCATTCGCTGTGAACTTCAAACAGAGCTCTAGCTTGGCTTCATCCATGAAGAGCACACTTCTCCAGCGAGTCAGTGGCCATTGAAGGTGAGCATTTGCCAACTGAAGTTGCTTACAATGCCGAACTGCAGTCAGGTCAAGACCCTGATGAGGATGACGAGCACGCAGATGAGCTTCCCTGAGACGGTTTCTGACAGTTTGTACAGAAATTCTTCAGTTGTGCACACCCACAGTTTCATCAGCTGTACGATTGGCTGGTCTCAGACCATCCCGCAGGTGAAGAAGCCAGATGTGGAGGTCCTGAGCTGGCGTGATTACACATGATCTGTGGTTGTGAGGCTGGTTGGACGTACTGCCAAATTCTCTAAAACGATGTTTGAGGCGGCTTATGGTAGAGAAATGAACATAAAATTATCTGGTGGAGATTCCTGCAGTCAGCAAGCCAATTGCACGCTCCCTCAAAACTTTAGACATCTGTGGCATTGTGTGACAAAACTGCACATTTTTGAGTGGCCTTTTATTGTTCTCAGCACACGGTGCACCTGTGTAATGATCATGCTGTTTAATAAGCAGGGGGACGGCTCTATCTTCTCCTTATACCATGCTAATTGTCATGGATCTCATCTGGGTTTGCAATACAGTATGTAAATATATTCCTCTCAGTAATAGACCCCAACTACAGTATTTGTTGTCACTCTTAGACACTGTTGTCTTCTCAGACAAAATATGCGTTAGCAATTTGGGGAGATGTTAGACTACCATTATAAAGTTAAAGGGGTTGGTACACTCTATCTCTCTCTACCGCACCTGCCATGTCGACCTCTGAATGCTATGAAAAGCCAACTGACATTTACTCCTGAGGTACTACAGGACCTGTTGCACCCTCTACAACCACTCTGATTATTATTTGACCCTGCTGGTCATCTATGAACGTTTGAATATCTTGAAGAACGATCTAGCCTTAAAGTCCTTGTACTCCTATAATATCCCCCGGCACAGTAAGAAGAGGAGTGGCCACCCCTCAGAGCCTGTTTCCTCTCTAGGTGTCTTCCTAGGTTCCTGCCTTTCTAGGGAGTTTTTGCTAGCCACCGTGCTTCTACATCTGCATTGCTTGCTCTTAGGGGCTTTAGACTGGGTTTCTGTATAAGCACTTTGTGACATCTGCTAACGTAAAAAGGGCTTCATAAATACATTTGATCGATTGATGATTGTATTCATACAGTCCTGGTTCATTGCTTCATAATGCTACTAAATATCTTCAATGATATCAGAGGCATTGTAGGTTTGCCTAAAAATAAATGTGCTTATTTTATTGCCATGCAATTTTGTTTGCATATAAAACAAACAAATGCTCTGCATTATACAATAGAGGAGTTCAGAGCAACAAGGAGGGGGCAGGGCAATGTTGCAGGTTAATTTGCATAAAATACGAAAGGATAGTCAGATCCTGTTTAGAAAAGGATGCTGGCTTCGTGTTCTGGAGTGTGTGCGTCTTTAAGCTTCTGCCCCCTCCTCCCTGAGGAACTGCATTTTTCCCATTGTCATTACTGCTACCCTCCTCTCTCTCTCCTCTCTCTCTCCTCTCTCTCTCTCTCTCACTCTCTCTCTCACTCTCTCTCTCACTCTCTCTCTCTCCTCTCTCTCTCTCCTCTCTCTCTCTCGCACACACACACAAACACACCTTCCCTCTTTCTACACACACATGCCCTCTCTATTCCTCAGCTACCCAGAGGGGAGGGATGAACGCAGCAGCACAGACAGCACATGACAGTAGACAGACATAGCCAGCCAAGATGATCCCCAGAGATTTAGAAGTGGGAGGGATATCAGTGTGTGTGTGTGTGTGTGTGTGTGTGTGTGTTTTTGTTTGCATGATGTGTGCTGTTTTGTTTGTTTATTTGTGTGCGTGCATGTGAGTGAGTGATTGAGTTTGTGTGTGTGTCTGTCTGCCTTCCTGTCTATGACATGATGGTGGCTACCAAATTTCCCATGGCAACGCGGGACACCAGCAGCAGGTCATGCTGGCCTTTCCGTTTAGAGTGTGTGTAAATTCAGGCTCACAGAGCCAGCCGAGGCAGAGTGTGTCTGTGTCTGTCCCTCGAGGGCAGGCTGTCCTGTTGGATGAGAGACTCAGCAGCAGCCCAATGGTATCACCAAGGAGTGTGGTGTGCTGCTGTGCCGCTCCTCTCATCATGGCGCGTATGCTGCACATACTGTACCACACATGCTGAGGTTCCAGTGCCGGTATATACGCTCTCTCTTCCTCTCTCTTTTCCTCTCTCTTTTCCTCTCTCTCTTCCTCTCTCTCTTCCTCTCTCTCTTCCTCTCTCTTTTCCTCTCTCTTTTCCTCTATCTCTCTCTCTCTCTCTCTCTCTCTCTCTCTCTCTCTCTCTCTCTCTCTCTCTCTCTCTCTCTCTCTCTCTCTCTCTCTCTCTCTCAAGCACGCACGCACAAACAAACACACACACACACACACACACACGCAGAGCAGAGCAGAGCAAAGCAGAGCTAAGGTATTGTCTGGGACTCCTTGCTGAGGGTGTTTGTCTGAGACAGTAGAGGTGGTTGTGTGTGTTTGGCCTCTCCTTCATTAAAAATGTTCTTGAGGATAAGGTGTGTATGTGTGTGTGTGAATGCGCACATGCTTGTACGTGTTTGTGTGTTCACGTGTGTGTTGTTAGCCCGTGAATGTTCATGTACTGAGTGCACTGAGTCACCTTGGTTACTGAAGATTCCAACCAGAGATGATGAAGCCAAGAGCAGGTTACTGAAGATTACAACCAGAGATGATGAAGCCAAGGGCAGGCTACTACAGATTCCAACCAGAGATGATGAAGCCAAGGGCAGGTTACTGCAGATTCCAACCAGAGATGATGAAGCCAAAGGCAGGTTACTGCAGGAGGGAGGGGGGGAGATGGAGGTCACTGAGTGCCTTCGTATGTTGACTGCACCATAGAGAGAGAGAGAGAGAGTTGAGAGAGTATGCACAACTAGTTTACTGTAATTTTCTTATGCTTGCAAAAATAGAAAATAATTATAAGGTAATATACAAAAAAAGTAATACAAATTTACTATGCACGCAAGTGTACACACACATAAACATATATATAAACGTAAAATATACAGTACAAGTTAAAAGTTTGGACACAGTTATTCATGGGTTTTTCTTTATTTTGACTATTTTCTATATTGTAGAATAATAGTGAAGACATCACAACTATGAAGTAACACATATGGAATCATGTAGTAACCAAAAACGTAACCAAAAACAAATCAAAATATATTTTATATTTGAGATTCTTCAAAGTAGCCACCCTTTGCCTTGATAACAGCTTTGCACACTCTTGGCATTCTCTCAACCAGCTTCATGAGAAATTATTTTCCAACAGTCTTGAAGGAGTTCCCACATATGCTGAGCACTTGTTGACTGCTTTTTCTTCACTCTGCTGTCCAACTCATCCCAATCCATCTCAAATGGGGCTCCCAAGTGGCGCAGCGGTCTAAGGCACTGCATCTCAGTCCTAGAGGCATCACTACAGACATCCTGGTTCAAATCTAGGCTGTATCACAACCAGATTTGATTGGGCGGTGCACAGTTGGCCCAGCGTTGTCTGGATTTGGCCAGTGTAGGCTGTCATTGTAAATAAGAATTTCTTCTTAACTGACTTGCCTAGTTAAATAAAAGTTACATAAAAGTTGGGTTGAGGTCAAGTGATTGTGGAGGCCAGGTCATCTGATGCAGCACTCCATCACTCTCCTTTTTGGTCAAATAGCCCTTACACAGCCTGGTGGATGTGTTTTGGATCATTGTCCTGTTGAAAAACAAATGATAGTCCCAAATAAATCACTGACAGTGTCACCAGCAAAGCACCCCCACACCATCACACCTCCTCCTCCATGCTTCATGATGGGAACCACACATGTGGAGATCATCTGTTCATCTACTCTGCGTTTCACAAAGACACGGTGGTTGGAACCAGAAATCTCAAATTTGGACTCATCAGAACTAAGGACAGATTTCCACCGGTCTAATGTCCATTGCTTGTGTTTCTTGGCCCAAGAAAGTACATTCTTCTTATTGGTGTCCTTTAGTAGTGGTTTCTTTGCAGCAATTCTACCATGAAGGCCTGATTCACACAGTCTCCTCTGAACAGTTGATGTTGAGATGTGTCTGTTACGTGAACTCTGTGAAGCATTTACTTTGGCTGAACATTCTGAGGCTGATAAATCTAATGAACTTATACTCTGCAGCAGAGGTAACTCTGGGTCTTCCTTTCCTGTGGTGGCCCTCATGAGATCCAGTTTCATCATAGCGCTTGATGGTTTTTGCGACTGCACTTGAAGAAAGTTTCAAAATTCTTGATATTTTCCGTCCGCATTGATTGACCTTCATGTCTTAAAGTAATGATGGGCTGTTGTTTCTCTTTGTTTATTTGAGCTGTTCTTGCCATAATATGGACTTGGTCTTTTACCAAGTATGTCTATCTTCTGTACACCACCCCTACCTTGTCACAACACAACTGATTGGCTCAAACACACACCTTAACAAGGCACACCTGATAATTGAAATGTATTCCAGGTGACTGCCTCATGAAACTGGTTGAGAGAATACCAAAAGGGTGCCAGGCTGTCATCAAGGCAAAGGGTGGCTACTTTGAAGAATCTCAAATATAAAATATATTTTGATTTGTTTAACACGTTTATGGTTACTACATTATTCAATATGTGTTATTTCATAGTTTTGATGTCTTCACTACTATTCTACAATGTAGAAAATAGTATAAAAGTCCAAACTTTTGACTGGTACTGTATATGTAGCATATTAATGTGTTATTGGCAGAATACTCATTAGATAAATGAAAGTTATCCATATTATCATCCTCCATTAGCTGCTGCCAATCAGTTATGTGTGCTAGTGGAACAGAAACCCAGTGGTACGGCCGGGTGAGAGGAGGAAGGAGGACGTTTATTTGGAGTATATTTTCTGTTCCAACTCCAGGAAAGATTCATTGGTCACTCAGTTTGAACAATGCAGAGGAAGAGGAGCAGCCAATGCAGGGTGGAAGAGGGAATATACCAAACAAGGAGGGTGTACTACATGTGTGCAGTGTGTTTATCTGTATGTGCGCAGGCGCGTGCACGTGTGTTTGCGTGTGTATGTGTGTTCACTGTTAACATTTTAAAATATGAGACACCACCAAACCCATTCACAGGGATGGTTAACTCTCGAGGTTCCACTAGTCCGTACCGATCTGGATAAATCCACCTTCAGTTTAGTGCCCCCCATTTTTGGATAGAGGACAAATCTCCCTACATTTTGACTCTCTGGTGCCTCTAGGACAGTTTAGGACTTTAATGTTAAATGAATTTAATGAGAATTGCAGCGATTTGGATTGAATGTAAATCAGTGTACTTGTGGTGTTTGAAACTGTAGTGTTGATTCTGTAATTTGGTGAAGATTTTTAATTGTTGTACTGCTGTCCTCTGGGCACCTTTGTAAATGAGACCCTGATCTCAATGGGTTCCACTGAATAAATACAAATGCCTGTCACATGCATTCATTTTTCTTTTGGAGAAACCCAATACCACTCTATTTCCCAAGCTTTGCATGATTGAATGCTTTTTTCTGGGTCTTTGAATTCATTTGTTTTGGTGTAAGCAGCCCAGTGGTTGGCAGTAATTCCATGTGGTATCCCAGTAGGGTTCCTCTCTGACCATACATTACATCACAGTGACTCAACAACACACTGTATTCTCTTGCCTTGTTCTGTCATAAGAAAGGTACATTATCTATTCCTATAGCCAAACAACAACAACAAAAACAACAACAACCATACACACCAAATACAGCATGGTAACCATGGTTGCTCCCAATCTAATTTCATAGTAGGCCTATATGGATTTCCATAATGCATGTTTGTGTGATTGGCTGGTAGCCTGAGAGCTGACTGTCTATTATCTGGAGAATATATAAGAATGGCATCCATTTGTTACAGATATACCATGACAATTAAGACATGATGTAGGTGTACACAGAAATACTAATTAAGCAGGGTAAAATTGGATCCGTAGCATGTTAACTTTCCCATTCAGATAATAATGAACGACAGCGCTAACATCCCCCTTTGTGAATATTTAGTAGATGGAGAGAGACACATGCAGACAGTGTTGCTAGGAGACCACACACTCAGTGACTGGCATGAGAGACTGGCTGGTTTCACAGGCAGCCCTCCCCCAATTCTTACAGTCCAGCTTCTTCTCCCTTTTCACTGTTTGTCTATCGTCTCCTCTTTTCTCCCTTTTCTCCATTTACGTATCCCCTCTCTCCCTTCCTCCATTTCGATATCTATCTATCTATCTATCTATCTATCTATCTATCTATCTATCTATCTATCTATCTATCTATCTATCTATCTATCTATCTATCTATCTATCTATCTATCTATCTATCTATCTATCTATCTCCGTCCCCCTCCCTCCTCTCTTTCTCCCTCTTATCCTCCCTCTCCCTCCCTCCTTCCCAGTCCTTCTCTCCCAGACTGATTGGCTGCAGCGTGTCGGACTGCCACGGCGTACAGTCGGGCTTGTTAGAGTGTGGTGAGGGTGACAGTGTGGATGCGTGCGGCGCGGGGTCAAGCCATGATAGCACACAGTGCGGTGCTGTACAGTGTGGCGGTGTGGTGGTGCCCCGTAACAGGCCAGCACTGTGGCGTGACAGACAGCAGCCCCATGGCCCAATAGAGCAGACGGCCTGACAGCCAGGTGCTCTCTCTGCCACCACTGGGAGGCAGGGTAGGAAAGGAGGGAGGGGAGGAGTGGCAGGGGAAGACAGGGAGGGATGAGGCAGGGAACGAGGTGGAGAAGGGGGAGACAGGGAGGGATGAGGGAGGAAACGAGGGGAGACAGGGAGGGATGAGGGAGGGAACAAGGGAAGAAAGGGGAGACAGGGAGGGATGAGGGAAGGAACGAGGGGAGAAGGGGGAGACAGGAAGGGATGAGGGAGGGAACGAGGGGAGAAGGGGGAGACAGGGAGGGATGAGGGAAGGAACAAGGGGAGAAAGGGGAGACAGGGAGGGATGAGGGGAGAAGGGGGAGACAGGGAGGGATGAGGGAGGGAGAGAGGGGAGAAGGGGGAGACAGGGATCGGGAGATGGGAAGGGGGAGTTTATATAGGGCTCATTGTCTCGGGAGCTCCGTCTCCCACAAACAACCCAGATGGCAGCGAATGCGAAGCGTGGATTCAGAAGTCATCCAAGGTTGAGTTTAAATAGGAGATGTAGAAACAGCCACAGACACAGTCCTTTGACACCACAGATCCTCAATATACTGTAAGCCTGTAAGGTTAGCCACTCCCTTTTTACAACCAGAGATGATTCTCACAGTAATTATTGTTTGGTTAGTTCAAACTGTGGGCATATCTCATTTTCATATTTTCTCCACATAATTTACTGTTTCAGTTCTCTACCTTTTAATCAGTGAGCATTTGAGGTTATAGCTCGAAGGGTTTTGTGTGTATCCATGTGTCAGTGTGTGTCCATGTGTCAGTGCAGTGTGTGTGTCCATGTGTCAGTGTGTATGTCCATGTGTCAGTGTGTGTGTCAGTGCAGTGTGTGTGTCCATGTGTCAGTGTGTGTGTCCGTGTGTCAGTGCAGTGTGTGTGTCATTGTGTATGTCCTTGTGTCAGTGTGTGTCCATGTGTCAGTGTGTGTGTCCATGTGTCAGTGTGTCTGTCCGTGTGTCTGTGCAGTGTGTGTGTCCATGTTTCAGTGTGTGTGTCCATGTGTCAGTGTGTCAGTGTGTCAGATGGAGTGTGTCTCTCTCTCTCGCAGCATTGCATGCAGATCCAGTTATGTGAATCACACCTCCATCTGCCTCCATCTGCCTCCATCTGTCTCCATCTGTCTCCATCTGCCTCCATCTGCCTCCACCTGTCTCCATTTGCCTCCATATGTCTCCATCTGCCTCCATCTGTCTCCATCTGCCTCCATCTGCCTCCACCTGTCTCCATCTGCCTCCATCTGTCTCCATCTGTCTCCATCTGCCTCCACCTGTCTCCATCTGCCTCCACCTGTCTCCATCTGCCTCCATCTGCCTCCACCTGTCTCCATCTGCCTCCATCTGTCTCCATCTGCCTCCATCTGCCTCCACCTGTCTCCATCTGCCTCCATCTGTCTCCATCTGCCTCCATCTGTCTCCATCTGCCTCCATCTGCCTCCACCTGTCTCCATTTGCCTCCATATGTCTCCATCTGTCTCCATCTGCCTCCATCTGTCTCCATCTGCCTCCATCTGCCTCCATCTGTCTCCACCTGTCTCCATCTGCCTCCACCTGTCTCCATCTGCCTCCATCTGCCTCCACCTGTCTCCATTTGCCTCCATATGTCTCCATCTGCCTCCATCTGTCTCCATCTGCCTCCATCTGTCTCCTAGCTCCAATGAGGTGGATTTAAATGACTTCTGACCCTGTAAATGCCTCTTAAACTGATTTTAAAATCCCCAAATTGCTGCTTTAATGTGTCAGTGTGTGGGCTTTGGTTGCATATATAAATTGTGGGCTGCATACACAATATAGCCTATATTGTGTGTGTGTGTGTGTGTGTGTGTGTGTGTGAGTGAGTGAGTGAGTGAGTGAGTGAGTGAGTGAGTGAGTGAGTGAGTGTGAGAGTGAGAGAGAGTGCGCGTGCACACAAGTGAGTGTCCGTACATGTGTGCATGCATGTGTGTGCGTGCCGTGTGCTTATACTGTAGCACGTGTAAGAGCTGAATAAGACTGCATGTGAATGCTGCTTTTGCCTCCACGTTCATTTAGGCTCTGATAAGAACATGCTCTAGGAGTACATGGTGTGTATGGTGTGCTGCTGTATGGTGGAGTAGTGAACCTGATGAACCATCTCCCAAGCAGTGTCCTAATCCTCAGCAGCCTGGGTACTTGCACACTTCTCAACAGCTGTAATGCGACAATTGCAGGGCTGCCTGCTCAGCCACCAAATCCTGGAAGCCCAACTCAGTGGCCCTGTTAACAGAAGGCCGACCTACACTTTCTCAGCTCACTAACCTAATTAACACTCAGTCACACAGCACGCCACACCATACTACGCCACACCACGGAGGGTAGCCAGGCCGCAGCATGCAGCGGGGCATTGTGGGTAGGGAGGCCAGGGCTCTGGACAACAGGAATAACGGGAGCTACGATGACACACAGGGCCATCTCAGAACCATGATGGGATGACACCTCGTTCTGTATGATCTCTCAAAAAAAATGTAGTTGTTTCAACTTATTACTATTAAGTAATTGGTTCCACAGCCTTTTTTTTGTTTACTCAACTTTTCATTCAAATGTTACCTAAACTTAAAATTTGTAGTTGGCCCAAACTTATCACGGCTCAGGAGACGACCCTGATGCAGACAGTTCGAAGTAACAAAGGTTTATTACAAAAACAGGGGGCAGGCAAACAACAGGTCAAGGGTAGGCAGAGGTCAGTGATCCAGAGCAGAGTCCGAAAGGTACAGAACGACAGGCTCAGGGTCAGGGCAGCTCAAAATTGAGAAAACGTAGGCAAAAATTGAGTCAACTTAAAATGATTTGTTTGCGCAACTTATCTCATATGTTCATTCAACTAGAAATTATTATTATTATAACTTTTTTATTAACTAAAAAAGTCTGCAACTGGTTACACACACAAACAGTGCATTTAACATACACTGTTTTCATTTTTACAGTAGTCATTATTCAATATGCAATCTACTTGGGATTTGAACTCACAACCATGTGGTTCATGGCATTCCGATCTTCTATTAATCTGACTCTTCTCTAATTCTTACAGTCCAGCTTCTCCTTTTTCACTGTTTATCTATTGCCTCCTTTTTCTCCAGTTACTTATCCCCACTCCTTTTCTCTCTATCAATCTGTCCCCACTTCGTTTTTTGTCTATTCATGTTTATCTCTACCCTGCTCTCTTTATCGGCTTCCCTCATCTTTTCCAATACCTCCTCTCCTCTCTCCCTCGAGCTCCTGCCTGAGCTGTCTTCCTCCCTCCCGTTCCCTCTCCCTGTCTTTCTATGCATCTCTATCCATCCTACTCTTGAGGACTGTTTATCTCTCCCCTCCTCCCCACCTGTATCTCTCTCCCTCTCTCCCATGCCCACTCCTCCCTTTCTCACTCTCTATATCTCTTGCTATTTGTGTCAATTATCAGTTAATGTGACTATTCTCTCCTGATTGATTTGATTGACTTATTTCAGCATTTATGGTTTTCTGTATTAGTTGTGTAATGTTGGTGGGCATATTACTTTGTTTTAATTTGACTCCTTAATCGCTATAATAAATACAATTCTTTTACTTTAGAGTACTTTTAACAAAGCTGAGATTTACTTTGGATTGCAAGGTGTAAAAGTACATTTGGAATCCGTCGCTGACACAGACATGGTGGCGTAGCAGGAAGAATGACATGCCATGAACCAGGAGTTTGCGAGTTCAAATCCCAGGTGGTGACATGTTAAATAATAATTACTGTATAATGAACATGCACAATGTAGTCATGCATGTCAAATATGTATGTTGAAAGTGTTATAGGTCAAAAGCAGTGCATGAGTAGCTAGTTCCACAGCCTCTTTTAGTAAAGATATCCAAATAATAATTTCTATTTGAATCAACATATGGCTATTCCAACCTGTAAAAAAAGATGTAAAGTCCAACATGAACAACAACGTACAGAGACAGACGTACAATAAGTTACGTATAATCTAATGGAGTATATTTTGTTTAATTCCCTGTGCCGTTGGAGAAGGGCTGATACAGTTATGTGTGGGTGGATTCCTTGAGTGCTATATTAAATGTGTACTAGTCGACCATTATTGATTTTGTCCACATTGGATGTTGGCATACTTTTGATCCAGTGTTTGTGATGCTTCTCAAACCAAAACCAATAGCAAGGAAAGAGTCCCGTGCAGTATAAGTAAAACCACCAAAAGCCCCTGAACTCTCACACTGACAGCTGTGCTTTTCTTAGCCAATCGCAACACTGTGCTTGCATACTCCAATGCACACAACACTGTTGGGCATTCAAATATCTGCCTCACAACAAGCCTGACTCCTCATGTCATGTGCACGAAGCCTTGTGTGCGCTACATATGACCAACCACATTACTGCCTGGGTAGCTGACAGCTTTAGTCAGGCAACCCCAAGGCCCCCAGTCAGAGAGCAACACAGCAGTTGAGTTACCATGCTTACTCAGATAGTCATAATTGGATAATGAACATATACTGTAAATAGTGTTTTCATGTGATCCACTGTAGGTTGGGCATTGGTGTAAACAACACAGTGGCTGAGTAAACATACAGTACCTGTTCCTTACTGTCTGGCTGCCTGGGTGCCTGGCCCAATGCACAGTTTGTTTTAGCCTGGAGGACAGGATATCCACCATGACACAAGGAGCCTTATTAGCAACGTTTCCTGCATTGCAGTGTCCGTTTGTCTGGATGCTTTCCCATGTTTTGGTCAGGTATTTTGTCAGACATAGTTTATAATGCTGCGTCTCATCTCTGTTTTAACTTTCCCTCCTGATCAGAACTCCTACCCTGAATCCCTCCTGGTCTGTTCACCTGTATGGAAGACCCCAATCTGGTCTCGGAGTATTTCATTTTATTCTATATGTAAATCTGAGACACTCCATTTAGTATTATATGTGACGTTTCTTATTATATGTATTAATTTGTGGATGACATTTCATATGACATATTATGAATTACAACTCATATTATATGTTATAGATTTGCAAAATGTACTATATGTTACGAATTTGCAAAACGTATGATTTATTACGAATACTAGCTAGTTGGCTAGGTGGCTAACGTTAGCTAGCTGGCTAACGTTAGCTAGGATAGGGCTAGGGTTATGTTTAAGAGTTAGGTTAAAGGGTTAGGGTTAGGGGAAGGGTTAGATAAAAGGGTTAAGGTTAGGTGAAGGGTTAGCTAACATACTAAGTAGTTGCAAAGTAGCTAAAAAGTAGTAAGTAGTTGAAAAGTTGCTAATTAGCTAAAATGCTAAAGTTGTCTATGATGAGATTCGAACTCATTCAAACTGTTGTGGTTGCTAGACGTTCGCGTTATACGCCTACCCATCCACCACGACCAACCATCCTACCTTAATTTTAAGTCGCCATCTGTCTTAAGTAACCATACCAAATGTAACATATCATACTAATTTGAGTGTCCCGGATTTACATTTACTATGTTACGTCTAGTCTATGAGACAAGGCTGAGGAGCCAGGTACTATAATCGTGCTGTGACTGCTACTGCCCTACATACAGCATGTCGACATGAGAGCTGTGTAACTGTGTAGGGGAGCTGTGTAAAAGGAGAACTGGAAGTGACTGTAATGTCAGCTCAACATGTAGTAGATGACTATTAACAATGCCACTGTCTCCATCTCCTCTGTGTCTAGGTGATTGAAGTGTGGCCTGCAGTGACATCCATCCCCTTCTCCCTATTGGTCTTCTATACCATGAGCTCTGGCTCCGCCCAGGATGTGGCGGTGGAGCATTTCTTGCGTGACATAGAGAGGCGGGGCAAGCGGCTACATTGTGCTGTGATTGGTTGCGAGGAGCAGCGTCCCCGCGGCGACATGAACCTGCTGTATCGTAAGAGCCGGCTGGACTGGAGGCACAAGGACCAGGATGGCAATAAGAAGAGGTGAGGAGAGGTGAACTGATCTCAACTCACAGCAGCATGCTGGACTGGAGTGATGGAATGCGATTATTCAGTTGAGTTGAGGTGTAAATCTCTGAGCTGAAGTGGAAGAGTTTTCTCGTTCATATTTTATGTGTAACCATGTCGAAAGGAAGTAGAGAAACAAGAGAAGAGAGGATCAGAAGGGAGGAGCTTTATTGCCTTCATTATAGGGACAATGTGGCCCATTGGTGCCTATGTAGATTATGGCAAGCGTACACACACTTACACACCCGCAGGCACACACACACACACACACACACACACACACACACACACACACACACACACACACACACACACACACACACACACACACACACACAGAGCTCTGCTCTTGGCTTTTCTTCACGTAATGGAATGAGACAGAAAACAGTTGTATCTCTGTTCTCCATGATGAACAGGCTCAGTGCTGTTTTCGCTGCCTGCACTAGCTTCCCCTCTCTCAATAGGAAGGTGTACAATGACATTGTCTCCCTGCTGGTTCACTGCTTCATAAGGGAGGATGGCAGAGTTAAGGCACATCAGTAGGACAAGACTACTCATTGTGACCTATAAACAAGGCATGCATTTAGATGTGTGTAGTTTGTTACGTTTTATCGCTCTTGCTTCCTCTACCTCAAACAAACATGGCAACCTGCACTCAGGGATCATTCACAGGCAATAACCTCCTAAATGAGGCCTTTGATTGCATGCTCGGAAGCAAAACATCTCTTCCTCCTCTCCTCACACACGAAGAGACCCAGTTTACCGCTCTCTCTCTCTCTCTCTCTCTCTCTCTCTCTCTCAATCTCTCACTCTCTCTCTCTCTCTCTCTCTCTCTCTCTCTCTCTCTCTCTCTCTCTCTCATTCTAATACACACACACACACATCAGACACACACATATGTGTGCACCCACGCACTCAGTTCCCAGTCTTTCCCAGCAGGGAAACAAAAGGTGGTCGTCGCCTCCAGCTCCATTCCTCCGGTCCTGCTAGGAAAGTCAGATCTGACCCATTCATCCCCTTGTTCCTTCCTCTCCATGGATACCTCTCCCCTACTTTCCTCACCATGGCTACCTCTCCCCTCCTTTCCTCTCCATGGCTATCTCTCCCCTCCTTTCCTCACCATGGCTACCTCTCCCCTACTTTCCTCACCATGGCTACCTCTCCCCTCCTTTCCTCTCCATGGCTACCTCTCCCCTACTTTCCTCACCATGGCTACCTCTCCCCTCCTTTCCTCACCATGGCTACCTCTCCCCTCCTTTCCTCTCCATGGCTACCTCTCCCCTCCTTTCCTCTCCATGGCTATCTCTCCCCTCCTTTCCTCACCATGGCTACATCTCCCCTCCCTTCCTCACCATGGCTACCTCTCCCCTCCTTTCCTCTCCATGGCTACCTCTCCCCTCCTTTCCTCTCCATGGCTATCTCTCCCCTCCTTTCCTCTCCATGGCTACCTCTCCCCTCCTTTCCTCACCATGGCTACCTCTCCCCTCCCTTCCTCACCATGGCTACCTCTCCCCTCCCTTCCTCACCATTGCTACCTCTCCCCTCCCTTCTTCTCGGACTGGTCTTGGAATCGGAGAGACAGGTTGAAATGGTGATGATCCATAGTTGACACACTAAGTAGAGGCTTTTTAAATACTGTGCTATACAGCCAATATATCCCTTCTAGGCGGTTGTAGTGAAGAACGGTTTCCTTTTGAGGTCTTTTCATGGTAATTGCTGTGCAGTGTTTTTCTACTGACTTCAGCCACTGTTGTTATGGCTGAGTCACCTCTATAAAGGTTCATTTACAGAGCTATACCGTATATTCTATATGTAATAACTCCAGATTTGGACCATGTCCGCTGCAACTCCCCATCCCGTTTAATTGTCCGTTAAGGTACACCGTTGTATGTGTATTCTGCTCAAATGTAATCCATCATTAGTTTGATTGGTGAGATATTGATTTTGGTTTCTCCTATTAGGAAACCAAAGATGTTCTGAATCTGTGGCATTCCTGCATGATGGTAGTTTGGATGAGGTCATGATGACCTTCAAAAGATCTTCAGGGATTATCCATTTGACGTTTTTGGCTTTAGAAAGCAATTAAGAATTGAGTTGTCTGTTTAATCAAAGGAACAGTACAGTAGTTCATACATTCGATTCCGATGTATTTACTTTTCGTCAAGGAAACTCCAGTTGAGATTTTTATGGTGCACTGCCACACCTTTCTTCAGGCACTAAACGCCCCTCACACATGATATGTTTTAGGGGTGCTTTTTCCTTTGTGCTCTTGTTTGTAGTATGTTTAGTACTTTGGCAAGCAATACCATGTGCATTTTCTCAGGTTTCAGACAAACCACTAAACAAATAAACAGGCAAACCAGTTGCCATGGAAACAGATACAATACTTGGCAGAGGTCATGGTGAGTGTAGTAAAGGGACAATGAAATAAAACAGATAAAGAATTAGTTAGAGAAACCCAGTAACACGGTGACGTTACACACAGGAGGATTATAGTCAGAAAGGAGCAGCTAGATTTGGGAGGGTTTCAGGGGAAGCAATTTCCTAATTGAATGTGTTTGTGATCTAATGGAGCAGATGTGGAGGGATAGAAATGGAAGGATAGAAGAGTTCTGAAGAGGGAGGGGCCTCTCCCCCCCCCCCCCCCCCCCCCCCCCCCCCCATGCAGATACCGGCATGCACAGCTGCTGCACTGCCTCGCCCAATCTCTCATCACTCACTCTCTAACGGGAAACTACGCTCCCCGTGCCATCCATGCACGAGGTGCTGTGTGTGTGTGTGTGTGTGTGTGTGTGTGTGTGTGTGTTATTGAGAGAGGCAGAGGAGTAAGGGGAGCCATAGGACTGCAGATTCAATTGAATGTAAGCTATGTAGAGACCATTTTTTAACAGAAAAAGAAAAAAGGAGAGAGGCAGAAAAGGGGAAGGCAACACAATGGGAACGTCCTTCAATGAACGTCCTTCAATAGGACGTGATTAACTGCTGAATGAGGGAATGTTGTTCTTCCTGTGTTGTTCAGCTCCAGCCAGAAGGACCCCTCCTCAGCCACGGTGGGCAAGGTCCGTGACTTGGCATCCTTCCGGCGCCACTTCCGCATGGGCTTCATGACCATGCCTGCCTCCCAGGACCTGTCCCCTCACTCCTGTGCCTCTGCCATGGCTCCCCGCTCCCAGTCCTGCCACGCCGTGAGCGCTGGAGACACAGGTCTGGAGAATGGGGAAGATTACTCTGACACCCAGTCACAGCACGGCGGGCGCTGCCCCCCTGCTAAACCCAAACGCCATCCCAGCACCCGTCTCAGCTCCTCCTCGGACCCCAGAGCACCTCACGCCCCACCGGACGCCCCTCCGCCACCCCCGCCCACTCACCCACAGGCCAAACACTCAGAGAAGAAGAACGGTAGGCTATGGAAACAGTAATGAGGGCAGTGAAGTGGGGAAGTGTGTGTTAATATAATTTTTCCTGTTGTAATTATTGAATTATCTCTCATTCATTGCTCTCTCCCTTTCCCCTGCAGCCATGAAGAAGTCTGACTCAGGGGACATGTCCAAAAAGGTGCCGCCTTTGAAACCCAAACGAAGCCCCAGTACTCAGCTCTCGTTTGAGCCCCCAACTCCCTGTGTGCCCCCTCTTACCACGCCCATCCAGGGGGGTGAGGGTCAGCCTCAGGGAGACGATGAGCCCGTCTACATAGAGATGGTGGGCCAAGTGTTCACCAGGGAGAGCCAGACTGCCACCCCTCACCCTGTCACACCCGTAGCCACCACGCCTGATTCAGACTCAGATCAGAGCGAGGCCATCTATGAGGAGATGAAGTACCCACTGCCAGAGGACAGAGAGGGACACAAACGCCTCCCTCTCAAACACGAGAGACTCAAATCCTCCAAACACCACCACTCCTCCTCTGGCACGTCCGCCCATCTACCTCGCCCCTCCTCCTCCCCCTCCTGCTCCAAACCTAAAGCCACAGTGTCCATCTCCCACTCCTCGCCCCTCCCCTCCTCCACCTCCTCCACCCCTGTCCCCCAGCCCCTCTCCTCCAGCCCGCATCCCCCACGAGCCCCTACGCCCTACCTCCTCCAGGGAAACAAATCAGAGACAGAGTCCAACAGTAAGATCCCGGCCCCCTTCCCCAACCTGCTGCAGCACCGACCCCCGCTGCTCGCCTTCCCCCAGCCTGCTGCTGCCTCCAGTGGGGTCGGGGTCCAACACAAGGCTGCTTCTGCCAAACTGGGGACCATCAGCATTCAGACCTCCTCCAGTATGACAGCTCCGTCTAGCACCTCCTCCTCCTCCACCACCCCCTCCTCTAACCTCCCTGTGCCCCTGTCAGGCTCTAAGGAGTCTAAGGACAGAGACAGAGACAGCCAGCTCGGCCCTGCACCAGGGCTAAGGGCCAGGAGCCACTCCACACCCCTGCCCCCTTCCTCTAAGTCCACCTCCCCCTATTCCCACCACCACCACCACCATCCCCACCCTCACCACCGCCCCTCACACTACCACCACTACCGCAAGCCAGAAAGAGGAGACTCGCCCAACCCCAACACCAACAACAAGAATGGCTCGGAGACCTTCTCCAAGTCCATTGCCCAGACCCAGACCCAGGGCTCGGGCAAGGAGGGAAAGTCTGTGAGCTTCTGCTTGAAGTTAGACAAAGCAGAGAGGGACAGGGACAGAGAGAGGGATAAGGACAGAGAGAGGGACAGAGATGGTCACAGGGACAGTCACAGAGACAGAGACAGGGACAGTGACAGAGAGCGACACAGGGAGAGAGACAGAGAAGCAGGGTTCCACTTTACCTCCTCTCAGGCTGAGAACACCACAAACAACCTTTCATCCCAGACCAGTGCCAGTTCAGCCACAACCTCGTCCTCGTCCTCTTCCTCCCACTCTCGCCCTCACTCTCGCTCCCAACTCCACCGCTACCACACCCCCCACGGCCTACCCGCCTACAAGCCCCCCTCCTCAGACAGCCCCCTGCTCTGGACCTACCCCTCGGTGGGCTTCCGGAGACCCCCGGCGTACGACAGCCTGCGAGGAGGGTCTCATCTGCCCTCCTTGCACCACCAGGGTCACGGTGATGTGGCCTCTAAAAGCAGCACGGTGCCTGGGCCCGTCCAGGGGAAGGCTGGGTTCATGCCCTGGGATAACAGTGGCTTTGGAGACGACGGGTCTTACTTGCCCATGCAGAGGAAACTGTCCTTCAGCCAAGGCAGCAGAGAGACAGAGAGAGAGAGTAAGTTAACATGTGCTGGATGGCATCGTGGGTTTGAATTGAGTATTGAAATGTATCAGACGTTCCTCAGATCCCTGGGGAAGGGATAATCAGACTATTAGACTGTAGCTAAGTGACATCTGTCACTACACTATACTTTGTCAATAGACGATTATTCCATGTTTACTCAACAATTCCCTCTGACATTCCCCTCTCAGAGGATGAAGGGCGGGCGTGGAATGGCAGTGCCGATGCCCTCCTGAGGATAGACAAGGAGGACCTGGGCCCTGGACGTCGAGGAGGAGGAGGCCACTCTGGGATCCCAGTACGCTTCACTGGAGGGAGGGGGCTGGGCCACAGTGAGTCCCTGGCTGGGATGGAGGGGGGGTCCTTGGGGTTCCGAGCCCTGCCTAGAGGGGGTCTCCCCCTCCCGTGCCAAACCTTTCCAGCCTGCCGCAATGGAGGTAAGCACTAAAACACCCAGCACAGACTCCTTCACCCAGAATATTTTCAAGGAAAGGGGTATGTCTAGGATTTCACTAGCACACAAACATCGCTTTAGAAAAGAGACGACATCAGCAGATTTATCTGAAGATCCTATTACGTGCATTTCTTAAATCCACAGTCGCATCATCATGATGTTATGGGTTAAGATCATCAGTGGCAGCATATGTAGTACCAGAGCTATATATACACACACACAGTCAGGCACATCATACCTCCCCCACATGTAAGCATAGTTGCACATAGATACATTAAATAATGCAATCCATTTTATACGCACAGCCATTCTCCCTGATAACATGAACAGCACAGTTGATTTGTGGTTATAGACAGCTATATGAACAGTGCTTGTTTTTTCTGTTCCAGAACTGGGTCGATTGAGCCGCTCATCATCCACCTCTGGGGTGAGACAGGTGGGTGGAAGCGACGTTCAGCGGCAGAGCAGCCTGCCCCATCGAGAGGTACTGAATCAGGTGAATAATACCTATTATTATAATGACGATGATTATTATAATGACGATGATCTTTGGTATTACTGTGATTACTGTCATCTGTACAAGTAGTAGTATTGGAATTATTCTGAAGAATATGGCCATTCTTATTATTCCCTGTGCTGATAGCAACAACACTCCTCCTGAGCTATTTATAGTGTGGAGATATGTTCAGTGAGCAGAATAAGGTTGCGCCTTAAAGAATAAGTCCAGGGGAGAGCGATGCTCTAATTGACGCATGCAGAGACGCGTGGATGTAAGAAGTATGCTTCTCTACAGTGTTTTGGGGCAGTGAGACACTGTCCAATAGCGTTGCATTTTGCCCAGTCACTTGGCTGCATCTCAAATGCTGACGCAGTTTGAGTGTGCTGTGCTGTGCTGTGCTGTGCTGCAGAGACTGTTGGCGTGTTGCTGCGTAACCCTCCCTTGCACGCCACGGGAGCTACAGGCTCTAATATGGTGTCACGTTGCCGCCTGGTGGCAGGCTTGGGTGCAACACGTTCTTATGGCTGTTGTGGTTGCTGGGCTTGGTCTTCAGTGCTACAACAGAGATTCAGTGTTTACAGCAGGGATGGGCAACTTTGATGGGGTTGGAGGCCACAAAAAAATCTGAACTCATCATGAGCCACAGTGGCTCACGGGTCTACGTACCCACATCCATACCCACATATGCAGTCTACTGATTTGTGCAGTTAAACTACTTAACTCTCTTAACTAAATGCTTTATACCATTAGCCAAGGCCAGCCCTAGCGTTTTGGGGCCCCTAAAAGAGATTTGGTTGGGGGCCACCTCCACCTTGAGGGCAAAACATTTTACTGGCCCCGTCGTGACGTCGAAGAGAAAACATTTTATTTGCAGTTCTACACATTTTGCCATGTGGCGGAGACAATATATGTACATTTTCTAACACATTTCATGCAATTATACTCATTCTGACATAACTTATGCCATGTTATTATGATATCTGAGTGAGAGTGACTTAACAAAATCAATAGGGCACATGCCCTGCATGCCAGATTGCTATTTGGCCATGATTACTACAAGTTTAGATAGCGGGCTAGACTTAACCTTTTACTGCAGTGGGTCTTTCTTGGTAGTCTTAAACAAATCTACTTTGAAACAAAAGTATACACCTCACACACATTGTTATGGGCTTAAACAAATACATTTCAGATATAGAGTTGAAAGTATAACATTTTGAGTTTGCATCACGATATTAGTCTTTATAGACATCACAGAAGACTGAAATATAACAAAACCGTTTGACATAGAAACACCAGATTTTCAGTGTGTTTTATTTGTTTGTTTTATTTGTTTTAATTAACATTCCACCCATGATGCCACTAGAGGGAGATTTGGTTCATTGACCTCACCAATCAACAAATTGTTAGCCCACATGGCTAATTGAGTGACATAACATGTAACACACTAAGACAAACTGTATTCATGCATACCCCACATTAGATTTTAGGTAAAAAAATATTTATTTAACTCCTCTCTTTCCACCCTCCCTGCCCCTCTCTCTGTCCAGTTGCATGGGCTGTCCCAATCCTCCCAAACACCCTGCAGTCCTATCCTGTCCAGACAGCAGCAGCAGCTCCAGCTCCATCAGCAGCAGCTGCAGTTACAGCAACAGCTCCAGCAGCTGCAGCAGCAGCACCACCTCCAGCTGCAGTTCCAACACCTGGCCCAGCTGGCCCAGGGACAGCCTCCCACCACCGGGGGCGCTGCTTCGTCCGCAGCCCAAACCCAGAGGGATGGCAAGCTGCTGGAGGTCATTGAGAGGAAGCGCTGCCTATGCAAAGAGATCAAGGCCCACCGCCGCCCAGAAAAGAACCTGTGTAAGCAGGACAGCATGCCCATCCTGCCCAGCTGGAGACGGACCCCTGAGCCCCGGAAGACGGGCACGCCCCCCTGTCAGAGGCCCCAGGCTGTGGTGTGGGACACAGCCATCTGAGTGGGGGGTTGTTGGGGCAGCGGAGGTACAGTAAAAAAACAGGGGCAAGTAAATAAGTACTATTGGTACGATTGTGGTGAGAATCAAGAAGTTTACACATGGAGAGAGATGGTGACAATCCCTCTCTACAAAGGAAAAGAGGATGGAGGACTATTTCCTCTCTTAGGAGTGACAGTGTGATTACCGCCGACCTCCACAGAAGGGTGAAAATATACATGAGAGTAAGATGAGAGTTTTGTGCTCTCACATAGTAAAATAAACTTTATTTGGATCTGATACAAGGTCTACAAGGTTAATAAGATTTTTTGAGGTGTGTGGGCCAGAGAGATAATGAACTGAAACATAAATCGTTATTTTGCCAAGAGTGATCAACTCTACTTTGTAGAGATATACAAAGATTGGGAAGATTCAGTTGAGGGATATACCAATCCAATTTGAAACCAAGAAGAGACATATGTACAATCTTTCAGTACAGTGTGATTTCTTACACTTTAGTTTTAGTATTGTACAAGCCCTTCCTTGACTCTTTATTCATTTCTTAAACGCCAGTCAACTCAGACTTTGTTGAATCAAAAAAAGGGGAGAATTTAACCTATAAGAGCAATGCTGGTTTAAATAATTAGGCCTAATTTCCCCTAACTTAACTGCAGTTTACATGAATTTTCTCTCCCTCCACTGTCACAAATGACTGTTGGTAGGGAGAGTTTGAATGAGACTTCAGGTTGATCCTCAGCAAGACACATCTTATACAAACTTATGTTCAAGCACACGGACACAGACACTTTAAACACACACACACACACACACACACACACACACACAGTATTGTACAGCTAACCTTGTGGGGACACACAATTTAGTCACATTCAAAATCCTATTTTCCCTAACTCCTAACCCTAATCTTACCCTAACTCTAACCCCAACCCTAACTCCTAACCCTAATCTTACCCTAACTCTAACCCCAACCCTAACTCCTAACCCTAATCTTACCCTAACTCTAACCCCAACCCTAACTCCTAACCCTAATCTTACCCTAACTCTAACCCCAACCCTAACTCCTAACCAAAACCCTCAAATTAACCCAAGCTCCTAACCTTAACCCTTAACATAATTCTACCCTAACACTAATTCTAACCTTAACCCTAAACCCCCTAGAAATAGCATTTGACCTCATGGGGACTAACAAAATGTCCCCAGTTGGTCAAATTTCTGTTTTTCTACTATTCTTGTGGGGACTTCTGGTCCCATTTTATACGCGCGCACACACACACACACACACACACACACACACACACACACACACACACACACACACACACACACACACGCACACACTTACAGTTGAAGTTGGAAGTTTACATACACTTAGGTTGGAATCATTAAAACTTGTTTTTCAACCACTCTGAAACGTTTCACTCAAATTAAACAATTTAAAGGCAATGCTACCAAATATGAATTGAGTGTATGTAAACTTCTGACCCACTGGGAATGTGATGAAAGAAAGAAAAGCTGAAATAAATAATTCTCTCTACTATTATTCTGACAATTCACATTCTTAAAATAAAGTGGTGATCCTAACTGACCTAAGAAAGGGAATGTTTACTAGGATTACATGTCAGGAATTGTGAAAAACAGAGTTTAAATGTATTTGCTAAGGTGTATGTAAACTTCCGACTTCAACTTTATACTCTCTAGCCTTTGATAAAAATGAGAAAGGATACTTATTATTAAAGAAACATTGAAACATGTTGAATGCATATGAGATGGTTTGGTTTGCCTTGTGGTCTGGGTATCAGTAGATTGTTATTGTGGAGATGAAGTGGGGGAAAATACTACCTAACTGTTTGCATTTTTGTAATGTAAATATACAGACTTTCTCAGCATTCCTGCAATTTTACAGCAATATGTTCCCAATGTGAGCGTAACATTCATATTAAAACATGTCAGCTGGCCAAAACATATCTCGGACATGAACTCTTAAGTCATAGTTAACATGTAATATCATGCATGTCATTGAACAGGCATAAAGTACTGTATAAAACCATATCAATGAATCGACTACAAGTTATCGTGTGGAGATGGTCATGTGAGATTGTCCGATTTTCACATAGAGCTCGAAGATGCCATTATATCACTACATACACCGTGAAAGGTCCTGCTGAAATGTTATGTTGTGGTTGTGTAAAGAAGATGAATGTGTTGCCGGGGAAATCTTTTGAACAAGTTAATATAATGGCAGATGGCACTTACTGTACACTCAAACATAGTAGGCATGCTGAGGGTTTAATATTTTGTTATTAGTAACAAAAGTAGTGCACTGGGAATTTACTAGACTTGTATTAGTGGACTGATAAAGCCGTCTGTAGCGCGGGCTAAGGAATCTGCACTCAAATCATACTGTACACTCAAATCATACTGTACACTCAAATGAAATACAAACGGAAAATTGTACAAAAAAACATCGCCGGTCGAAAAAAAAAAACACCACCGGTCATGCGGACTCACAGTAACTTATTGATGAGTGTCCCATCCCACAAAACAATAATATCAACACAGATAGTAGGAGATGCTGCAGTTGATGAGGCAGTGCAACACCATCACACACACACACCTCAAACAGAATGCTGGAAGATCCTGCCCAAAAACACAGAATATCCCTATATAATATGTAAATAGATATGTACAGCTGTATTGAAAATGTAGCAATTATTTCCACTTTCATACTTGTAATCAATAAATATAATGTAGCATATAATGTATAAATGTATTTGTTCATATATTTTTTTTAAAACTTTTTTTTAATTGGGTACTTAATCTGTTGCAACTGGTCCACACAGACATTACTGTACGCTTTTACCAATACATGACAAGCCCTCAAGACAAAGGCAGTCTCACAATTGTTGTATCATATTTATGCAAGAGTCCCTTTAAGCAGTACATACAGTTGTTGTATTTATGCCCTTTTCTACATACATTGAATTTATGTACAGGTTTGAACAACTCAGTTTTACCATTTGTTTGGACATTTTCTGAAATACTTTGCTGCTATCTCAAACTACTACTAGCTACTGTTGTTGTTTATTGAATTACAATGGCATTTGTGACCATATCTAACATTACTACTCTTGTGCTTATTGTGACATACTTTTAATTGATTTACTGAAAACCATGTGAGATGAAGTTTGTACTGTGAAGAGTCAATCTCTCTGTACTTGTATTCTGGCACTTGAATGTCTCCTGGTTGATGTTGTTGTTTTACTAGTTAGCACCAACCTGTACAGTTCCAGTGCCACCCTGTGAAAAAGTATCCAAAGTGACATTGCACCAATGTTACCAAGATACTGCTTCACCTTTTGCTACTCAAGGTTATTATCACCCATTGGACTATAATTTCAACTAAACAAACAGAGATGAGGACCATGTTGAGGGAGAGAGGGGAAGTGCAATGCATTCCTTACGTTGAAAACGTCAGAGTTTGGATTCTATCCCAAACCCATTGATAAGTGTGCCCAATTGTATTTCAGATATACCAAGTAGTCATCTTTTTAAACATTTATTACAACAATTGATAACTTAGGCATCATTTACAAACTAGTTTACAGAAGCTGTCAGCTTTGCGTGTCGCCTAAAACAGTGGCCATTATATGAGTGCCATACTATATTGATATGGTAAGATACGGTGTACCTTGGAAATCACTGTAGTGCTATATTCACATTGATATTGTCATTAAATCAGTTTTATATAATGAACAGGATTTTTTGCATGTCTTTATGTTTCATTTCATGACAAACAGAAGCAGACAAATATGATCTATTTGCTTTATCTCTGCACATCTCTTATGTATCACGTTCAATAGCATTGGTACGATAAGTAGTGGTGAATGTAGAACATTGTCTCTGGTTAAAACATTGCAGACAGACAGAATGCACTCTAACAGGATTCTGCTGCAAGGCTTTGAACCCGGTGACACCGCCCAGACACAGACGTGTTGTAATGTCTTAGATCTCCAAGTGAGGGCACCATTCACATACACTGTACCGGTTACTATTCTCTCTCTGAGATTCATGTACCTATCATTTCAGTATATGTACACGCACACACGCACGCACGCACGCACACACACACACACACACACACACACACACACACACACACTGAGATGCGAATGAATGCTGGTGGCACATCCTATGGCACCAGAAGTACAGCAGAGTAATCTAACAGCCTTTAGACTTGACCTCTGCACTGCTATGAGACTGACTGGCAGACCAGACGCCCCTGCCACACAATGCATCAATTTAGCTAAGGCAACTCAATTTAGCTAAGGCAACTCCCTCGAAAATAAGCAGTGAGCTACATTCCCTATTTCATAGACATCAGTTGCCAGTTGTGTGCAAATAAGCATCATATTGATATTGTGTGAGGCAGCACCATATGGTCCTTCCTCCTTCTCCTCCTTCCCTCATGACAGCCGGGTTTAGAGGACTGCATGGGAATTAACCGCAACATAATGAATAAATCCTCAGAGGAATCTGCATTATTCAACAGTGTGGGTTTCAGGGAGGGGATGCTGAGGGGGGAGACATTTTGTTTAGATGGATGTTATTATATGAGCTATGTTCAAGAGCCTAATTTCTGAGCAGCACCACTGTCTTCACACACATGCACGAGCTGCATGAGGAATCCCAAGAGCTTATATCATTTGCTGGAATGCTTTTCACTCAAATCCTTGTTCTGCCATTAAGCGAGCAACACAGGTTGTAGCGCGCATATGATTGGTTAGAGAGGCAAGCTGGTTGGCTGCTGGTGTTCTCTGGTGAGAGGGGAGGAGGATGATTGTAGCTTTCTCCTCCGATGGGTTGGAGTGATGGGTAGGGGAGGGGGTGATGCTTGAGGGGTAAGTGAGGGTGAGCGAGACAGAGGCTGGTAGAGAGAGAGAGAGAGAGAGAGAGAGAGAACGCTTTACCGCAGTATCACTACATTTCTGCATCACTCATCAAAACTCTGCGGCATGCTAACTAGATCTGGGGGAGGGCTGATACCGGGTTTGTGCTGAGTGTAGTGTCAACACCACCGTCGTTTAGTATAGATTGACTGTAATTAGATACAGTAGCACGGAGCCGCCGGATTGTTCATCCTTTTCTTTCAAACAGCTCGTCATTTGTGCGCTCGCTAACGACTTTCTGCATCCTATCAGAGTAAAACATTTCACATCTCACCAAAACGCCTATTACATTAGGTTATAACGCCCGGTAACAGTCCGTGGATTAAACAAATTTAGCAAAATGGCAAAGGATGCTGAGAAGAGCACTTGGAAGGACTTCATATGGAACTCCAGGACCCGAGAATTTTGTGGCAGGACAGGGAGCAGCTGGGGTGAGTCTTCTACTTAGTAATGGTCGCCTGCAGCAATGCAGTACAGATGGCCCCTCTACATCTAACACAGGGATGGGCAACTCCAGTCCTCAGGGACCGGAGTGGTGTCACACTTTTTCCCCATCCCTAGCAAACACAGCTGATGAAACTAATTGCATTCTAAACTGAATATGATTCGTTTTTATTGGAGTCAGGTGTGTTAGCTGGGGCTAGGGCAAAAGTGTGACACTAATCAGGCCCCGGAGGAATGGAGTTGCCCATCCCTGCTCTAACATAATTGCAGGTCCGTAGCACCTTCTAGTGGGCTACAGGTTTCACAATGATGTCATGAGCACCCTTTATTTGTGCTGCTTGAATACTTATGAATGCGTAAAGAGTAAAATAATGTGACCCAGCAGAAATGTAAAATGTGTGCAGCATTCAATGCGCAATTTGAAACCGCAGCCTCACCCGAGCGATCGCTTAATGAGATTGGTCGCTTTCCAGTGCAAGGCGGTGCTGAAATTCAAATGCGGGCATTATGTGTGGATTGCCCTTGTGGGAGCGGGCAAAATGTTCCCTGCATTATTCTTTTTCATTTATTAATTTATGCCACTGAGTTTTCCTGCGCAATGCGTCTGGACATAAGGGTGGAGGAGGCAGTGCCAATATTTTTAATGAAATTAATATGCCAGTGCACACCATTTAAATACCATTCTCTGTTGTTGCCTACTTTTTAAAGGCTACAGTAGGCCTCTTTAGATTTAATGGTCTTTACTTAAGCTGTCTTCTGGCGCAGAGCACCCCTTCCTGAGATGTGAGGGCCAGTTGTTACTTCAAATAGCTTCAGAAGTTATTAACCTGACCTGTTATTAAAGTTACTTCAATTGGCTTTACCAAACACAAATGTAGTGGGTTTGCGGTATTCACTTCAACTATAGGCTATTTGCAATCAGTTACAATGTACGTTTTGTTTCAATGAACAATCAAATGTATAAGATTAAAGTTGTATCGTCTGCTTAGTGTCAAGATCAGCATAATAATCTGCACTGACAAGATCTGAAATAAAATAGGTAATGTAGTCTAGCATCCGAGATTTTAAGCGATGACCACAACGCCCTTAATAGCCTGCAACTATTTCAAATAGCTCTTTTCTAATGACATTGAGGCGTTTTAATCTGGGTAAAGCTGAGGGCCACATTCTATTTGTATCACCTCCAACCCCCCAGCCCTCTCCTCTCTTAGTGTGAGTAAATCTGTGCAGGATTTAATCCTAATCTAATGACTTCATTGGCTGGCTAGCGGAGTATCAATTGTAGTTGTCAAATCAAACTGTATCAATTTCAGAACATTCTCTTTAATTGATTGTACAGCTAATCAGAATGGTTTCGGATGTAATCTGTCTTTAATGTAAATGCAATGATTTGAGATGTCACACACACACCCACACATACTCACACACATTGCATTTCGCATTTCCACAAGAAACCGTGCCCTTGCTACGATATTGATGAATGGAGAGAAATGTAAGTCATAGGTCTACTGAGTGGTGTGTTCACTGACTGTAGTTTCCTTTGCAGTAATTCTCCCAGAATGCACTCCTTCATCCAGCTCAGTGTGTCCCATATGCTTTGAGGACTGGTGGCCTGGTTAAGCTGCACTCTCTAAGGCTTGTTAATTAGGCTATTTCTGTAGTGAGCCAAAACGTTTATAGCCTATACATGGTCCCTGAACTTAGTACATCCTTATTACCTGTCTGCGCCTAAGTGACCCACGTATCCAGCTAGTCCACATGTATCTGTCTTTTAATCAGCTCTGACCTCCTCCACAGCCCACAGAACAAAGATGGAGACGTATAGACGAACCACACCAATCTTATGCACACAGTAATCTAGCTAGTGTAATGGCCACTTTTCCACTAATAGTGCACACTGCTCAGATAAGACGGGGTAGAAAACCAGCCCAGTCATGGTGGCACTGCTGTTCCTTGTGGAAATGCAAGTGTGTGTGTGTGTGTGTGTGTGTGTGTGTGTGTGTGTGTGTTTCACAATTATGGAAATAGTTCTTAGATCCATCGGCAATTTCAAAAGTACATGAATATTAAAACAGCCATATCACATGCATATTCTTTTATCCTTACCACATTTTCCATTCAAAGCCTCTTGTTTCATAACCCAGCTTCAAAACAGTGTCCACCGCGTTTGAACGCTAATCAAACAAACAAAAAGAAAAGAGACATCCATGTTGCCATTGTAGGAGGGAAAGCACAGGATGCTACCGGCCTATTCAGCCCCGCCATTTTGTTCTTTGCTTTCAACTCTCCCGGTGATGGGGGGGGGGGGGGGGGGGGGGTGAAAAGAGATGCGGAGGAAGAGTGAAAGAGAGAGGGCACGGTGTCCATCATCGGCCGGGACATGGTGATGAGAGGTCAAGCAGGACAGCCAGTGAACTGGGTGTGGTCAGGGGGAAGCTGACCCTCTCTACACTCCTCTTGACCCTCTCTCTGGGTTTGCACACAACACCCAGTCTGTCTCCCCACAGGGATAGGGATGGGTGGTATCTGTGGTTACCATGACGCCCCATAATGTTAGATCAGATAAATAATGTCAGGTTCCCCTCCCTGATGGTAGTCCCTCTTGGCATTGGTTGTACCAGAGCCAGGGCTAGACCCAGGGCCTGTACAGCAGAGTTTGTCCTTCCAACACACTATGTAACACAGCTCCTGCTCCATCCCTATCTCTCTTCACCACATCTCACCCCACCCCACAGGATGCCGCTCTGCTCTCCTCTCTGCTTACGATCCTCTCTATAAGGTTACATGTCTACGTAGATCCCCTCACCCTGGGGACTGGCAGACAGACACACTTACACATTCACTCTCACTCACCAAGAAGCTCCAGTGTTCGTAACTTTATCCCATGGAGGAGATTCCCCTTGCTATTTGGTTATGGATCCCTGTAAGCCTGGCTGTGCTGTGAGGCCCATGGCTCCACACAGCTCTAGGCCTGCTGACAGAGGGAACCCTCATGCTGTTCTTTGACAGGGCCCAGGTGTGGAGCTCCACATTGGGGGCCATCTAGCAGAGACACAACAGGCCTACTCCCCAGGACTGGTCTCAGGTGACAATGCTGAGATGGCAGATGGAAGGGAAGGAGGGCTACTGATAGGCTCAGTCAACTCACCTGTTTTATTCATTATATTCATTATATGACCATATAATATTTAGCAGCTGTGGTGATTTTATCTTATCAACCCAACAGAATGGTTCAATAGCCACCCGTTCCCTTTGGGCCCAATGTTGATATGTTACCGTGTTGGTTTGGTCTCCATACGGTTTGTGTTAGTGGAATACTGTGCATGGCAGCTAATCCCCTGACCCTCTGCCCTAATCTCCAGGGGTCTTCTCTCCTCCTCCCCTTTCTACTTCTGTCACCACTCCTCCCTCCCTCTCTTTTACCCTCCCCCTCATCGCCGGCTCACTCCCTCATTGTTAGTGTTACTTAATAATTCATTAGGACAAAGACCAGACATTCATCCTGGATTAATCAGCCTGGTTTAAGACTGGGGGAAGGGCGTGTGTCTTTATGTGCAGGTTGTGTGTTGTCGGCAGTGTGAGTTCAGACATGTATGGAGAAGGGTGCATGTCTAATTACTGTTTCCATAACTAGATAGATATTCAATATCCATTCATTGAAACATTTTTTTGTAGTGTATGTTTGAGAGAGAGAGAGAGAGAGAGAGAGAGAGAGTGCGATATATATATATATATATATATATATATATATATATATATATATATATATATATATATATATACACTATATAGAAGGAAGTAAAGGCTTCTAGTTTGAAGTAAAGAGGATTACTCCTTACCTCCTGTGTCTTTTCATGTATTTGATCGTCGGCACGGTATAGTGTGATAAATATAGAGAGAGTGGTATAGTTTGATAAATGCAGAGAAAGTGTCCAAACATTGACTTGGATCATAGACAACATAACACCTACTCACATTACATTTTCACTTGTCAGCATTTCAGGCTTTGTTATAACACAGGGCAAATAATAAATGGCACCCTATTCCGTATAAGTGGGGAATATGGAATGGCCATCAACTGAAATTGCCCCACTGTATAGGTAGTAGAGTGCCATTTTGGGAATAGCCATATTTTGTTGAATGTTCCCTTTCCTTTGATCTTGTGTGATGTTAATGCTGTATCTGTTTGCTGGTCGTCTCCCTCCCAGGCCTCATCCTGCTCTTCTACCTAGTGTTCTACATCTTCCTAGCAGGCATGTTCTGCCTCACCATGTATGTCATGCTGCAGACCTTGGATGACTACAAACCCACCTGGCAGGACAGGCTTGGCACACCAGGTAGGATGAACTATTACACCAACACACCAATACCACATTCTAAGAGGTTTTGATACACTAAAACCTCAGAAATCAAGCTAACATTTTGGCAAGTCTCTTTACAACTGCTACTGTATAGTCAGTAACAGCCCGGACAATCACACATAGTGTAGTATACATGTGATGTTGGCTAAAAGCCCTCCCCATCTTCTCTCTTCTCTGTTCTGCAGGCATGATGATCAGACCCAGGGGACAGGCAATGGAGATCTCCTACAACACCACCAACACTGAGACCTGGGACATGTACATCAAGACACTGGACAACTTCCTCTCCCGTGAGTCTGTCTGTCTGTCAGCTTGTCTCAGCCTCTCTGTGTGTCTGTCCCACAAAATCACATTTCTATTGTGGAAAACAACAGGGTGAAACTGTATTTCTCCCCCATCCAGCCTACAACAACTCTCTGCAGGCTGAGAAGAATGAAGAGTGCACACCGGACCAGTATTTTATTCAGGCAGACAGTGGTGATGTGAAGAACAACCCCAAGCGCTCCTGCCAGTTCAACCGCACCTTTCTAGAAAAATGCTCTGGCCTTGATGACCATACCTATGGATACCAGGCTGGCAAACCATGCATCATCATCAAGCTGAACCGGGTATGGGAGAAGCAGAGAGCAGAGAACGGCTGGGGAGGGAAGAACTTGGCATGTTGCTAGGAGACGTAAGGGAGATGGGGATGGAGCAGTCATGTGAATGGTTGGGAACCTGGAAGAAATCATACTAATTAAATACAAACAATGTTGGCCAATTTTGAAATTGTTATATCGACAATCACAACAATGATCAGTTGACTGGATCCGCTTTAAGGAGGGATGAAGTGGGGATGGTGGTGGAACTCCCAGGTTAACGCATGTCTGTCTGTTGGTCTGTCTGTATTCTAGGTCATTGGGATGTTGCCAGGAAAGGATGGCCAGGCTCCATTTGTCACCTGTGGAGCGAAGGTGAGCCTCTCTCTCTTTCAGTTCTCTCTCTCTCTTTCTCGCTCTCTCTCTCTCTCTCCCTCTCTGTCTCCCTCTCTCTCTCTTTCAGTTCTCTCTCTCTCTCTCTCTCTCTCTCTCTCTCTCTCTCTCTCTCTCTCTCTCTCTCTCTCTCTCTCTCTCTCTCTCTCTCTCTCTCTCTCTCTCTCTCTCTCTCTCTCTCTCCCCCAGAATGAACCCATCATGTCTCTTGTTCTCATCTATGTCCCCCATTACCATCCTTCATGTCTGTGTCTTTCTTTGCTCATCTGTGTTGCATGACACAATGTCATTTCCTCATTTCAAACCCTATGTGTATGTTGTTGTTGTTCTCTTCTTTTCTATTACCGTCCATTTTGTCCTTACACTCTCAGAGGTACAAGGTTGGCAAAGATGAATGGGTAAGGGTGCCACTGTAGTGATCTTAGTGACAGATAGAGAAGTAGATATGTGGTGTATAGTTGCTAGCGCTACGCTAGCACCCTCGTCATTTTATAATCCAAGATATAGAGGTTCAACAGCTTTATTCCATAGCATATTCAGGTAGACACAATGGCTAAAGTAAATGTAAATACATAGTATACTCTAATTGTCATGGTGTCCTTTCAAAGCTCATCCAGTCCTTCAGATTGGGCAGTCTTTCCCTGCTCGCCCACACACTTCCGACAGAACACGCTCTAACATGCTCTAACTAATGGCCTTGATCCTCTGCCCCTGCAGAAAGAAGACTCTGATAAGATTGGAGAGGTGGAGTACTACCCTGAAAATGGCACCTTCAACCTCATGTACTACCCTTACTATGGCAAGAAAGCTCAGGTGAGAACCCCCCATATACCAACCTGGCAACACTCAGAAATCATCACTTATAAACCTTTCTTTTATGGTTAGATTAACTCATCTTTTGTTCCAATGTCATTTCTAATGTTATTACACATTATGTTGCCTGTGCTTTCAACATGTTATAGATCAAATGTTGCTGAAAAAGAATGCTTAAAGCTTACGTAACAATATCTTGAAAATGGTTAACTGCTCCCAGGTGAACTACTCCCAGCCGCTGGTTGCCATCAAGTTCCTCAACATAACCCTCAATGAAGACATCAACATCGAGTGCAGGATCATCTCCAACAACATTCCTCCTGGGAGTGTAAGAGACAAGTTTGCGGGGAAAGTGTCTTTCAAACTGAGGATCAACACTAAAGGCTAGATGTACATTCTCTCTCACTAACATGTCCACCCACCTCTACCTTCTGTACACAGGTACACACACACACACACACACACACACACACACACACACACACACACACACACACACACATACACACATACAGAGACAGAATTAACACCCTCCGTTTGTCGAATAGAATATGTTTACAACTTCAATTTACCCTAGATGTCGGGCATTGTATGTCCAGTGGAGTGATGATGTCAGAATGGTGGAGTTAAACGGGTGGTAATTCTGTCTCTGTTTCTGTGTGTGAGCTTTGATTCTTTTCTGTAAATTAGTTTGAGGTGAAGTCTGTTTATACTGCATGACTAACTAGGGGATATAGTGGACATAAACATGAATGATTTCAAAGTTTGCAAGGAGAAGCAACGCCTCTTACCAGTTTACTGTTGCTCCTTCATCTCTGCCTCCCTATAGAGTGCCCCTCTATATACAAATATACACAAAATACAATACAACCGTGTATATCTATTTATATATCATAACCTTATATCAGTATGTCTATTTTGTTGCGCTTAAAAAATAATCCAACAGCTAAAACATACGATGAAAAAACATATTTTTGTGGATGAAGGGAGAGATGGAGACATTTTGCATGTGTGTACTGTCTTTAGTGCCCTAAGAAGGCGGGAGGCCCCATGTCTCAGCTCTCTGCTCTGCTATGTGGGAATTATAAACGAGGCTATGTTAAACTGCTGGCCACCAGGAGGGACCACGCTGCACTCTGCAGTGATCATCCAATTTAACCCATAAGAAGATAGCATCTCCAACATGGGGAGCTACAGAGGTCAAGACCTTTGAGTCTGTGTGTGCGTGTGTATGTTTGTATGTGTGTGAGTATGTACTGTACATTTAATTTGTATGACCAAATTCCATTTGCAAGACAGAATGCATACTGTAGGTCGGGAAGATGCATATGCAACGTGCAATATCAATTAAGAATGACACATCATGCACATTATACACATTCAACAGGACTCTTTTGTCATAAACACTTGAATTGCACATGGTCATAAATCGGATTAGGCTTCCATAACATGAATATACACTTCATTGTCCTTACATGGTTTATGTTCACATCGGTGTTCCTACAGCTCAAGGCTTAGGGCTAGTTTGTTTGTTCATAGTTTTTTGCATGTGCATCGCATCTATTGACATGCTCGTATACATATAAGAAAGAGATGCTGTTCTTCTATTTTGTATTGATTTGCACTGGTTTGTGTTTTTCTTGTGAAGAGGAGATGCTTATGGTTCTGTGGAGAAGGAAAAATAGAGAGTTTGTTTTGTTTCTACGTTTGTTGAAATGTATATTCAAACATGTGGTACCATTTTAATCAGTTGTACATGATTTGTTACTGCTGTAATAGTGCATCTCAGTTTGAAGGCTGTCTCCAACATCTGATTACATTGGCCAGAATGTCTGTACGGCTGGTTTGGTGATAACGGTAATCTGTTTGATTTATTTTTATTTTGGTAGGAATCTCTACCATTACATTGCTTTAAAAAGGGTGCAACAGACCAACCAACCTTGTAGTTGGAGGGTGTACTATAACTAAAAGCAGCTACAGTTGAGCATGTGCAAGAGAGTTTATGAACTTGCTCTAGAATGATGGTCAATGTGCTGGCGCACAGATGCCCTGGATGTGCTGCTGACTTGGGGCTGGATTCAATCCGTAACGCTAAACTTCGGCATACAGATTGAATCCAGCCCTTGATTCTGTACACATAATGAGAAAAACCAGTTGAGGAATCTATGGATCTGAGCGAGTGCTGCTGAACACTGGCTGTGACATTGTGGCAATGTGACTCTGATCCTTCTTCAACGTCATAGCGACACTTTTAGAACTCGAGCATCTGTTCACTCAGCTTAAGGGTTGGGTTGACTTTTAGGACCTTTCTTCGCTCAGTCAGTATAAGGTGTATATCAATCAATTTTCCTTCATTTTGGTTGAAGTTGCACCTCAGTAATATCATCATCATGAACACTTGACAGTATAACAATAATCAGTATATAAATAATCTGTTTAGTTTGATAGCTGTATAATACACGTTGAGGATGACTACACAAAGTCAATTGACTCCATGCTAAACATCCATGTTGCGTGTGGCCTACCAATAATCCTTGTTTTTGACATTGTGAGACAATGGAGTGAACAGTGCTATTTCCTCGTTAGCATTCCTCCTCCACTCAGTCTGTTTCGCATGCTGAGATTTCACTGTAATCTCTTAATCTGGTCAGATAATCTAGAGCAGGTACTTTATTCTCTCTTTGTAGTTCCTCCTTCCTGTGTCAACCCCCTCCTTCTCTCTTTTGTCCACACACACACACACACACACACACACACACACACACACACACACACACACACACACACACACACACACACACACACACACACACACACACACACACACACACACACACACAGAATCATCCACCCTTTCTGTTAAAAGATGTCAGGTGAGGAATGACTGTGCTTGGTTCCACAGTTCCTTTAAGGTCTATATTATTATTATCATGGTTTTATCCATGTGACCCATGTATTGCCATGTTGTATCACAAGATGTTTTGTCCCATGAGCCCATTCCATTCACAATTCAATCTACAAGTAAATGTGTATCCATGGTGTGTGTAGCCACACAAATACATATATGTGGATATATTCCAATTGTAAAATTAATGCTTTCCTTTTCTGCCCACAAAAAAGTAGTCCTGCCACATTCCCTCCAACCAAAGATATTCATGATCATTTTAACAGTATGAAATAATCGTGCTGCATCTACAGACCACAGATCTCTAAGAGAAAGGGTTTAATTTATGAAGGATGAAGGAAGTCCTATTCTTCTATAATGCTACGCACAGAAGGAGCAGGTGTCACTAAATAACAACAGTGCCTCCTGGTGGGTGGACAGATGTGTTGTTCCCCAATATCGCCGAATGTTATTTAATGTTGTCTCCATATATCCGTTTTTATATGATCATTTGGAGATGTCTTCAAAAAGCAATATATTCATTTCCTGTGTTGCTGATGATGTTTTTATTCTTGGAATGGCTGTAACATGTTTATAGTAGCATTAATCATCATGAGCGTGAGGAAGAAGACAGAAAGAACGTGTAAATATTATGTTCACAAATAGATATACAGTTATATGTCTGCCAATGCACATCTTCAAGATTGAACAATAGAAACACTTAACAGTTTTGTTTTCAAAAGAGATCAAGTATTTTTATTGTTATTTTGTTGTAAAGAGGAGATTATGTATTAGCTTTGGATTGTAAGAAGACAGGGGTGCTACCTGGTAGGTGTTTGACCTGTAAACTCTTGACTCTGGTTGAACACATACCAAGTATGGTTGAATGTAGAACACGTTTCTTTTTTGGTTACCATCTTTCTCTATTTTGTTTTCAACCTTGCAGTATGGAATGTTTGCAATGATGAGAGCTCCACTCTTTCTCAGTCATTGTCTACTGGATACTCTTTCAGATGAACAGTGCATGTCTTTATATGGGCCACAGTATGATGAGATGAAGGAGGGTATCATCTTGGTTTGATCAGTTACACTGATTCAACAGAAAGCTGCATATTTACAGTAACTGCAATGGATTTATCCTCAAACAGCACAATACTCGCCTGTGACCACTGCATGTGGCAAACTAGTGTGAACTACCTATTTGTTTCAAACTCACTTCTGAAGCAGCAAGACACAGCTTTTCACAAAGGTCCACCCTGAAAAGATTAGCAAACGTATCCCTGATTTAAGACTATCTTGAATCAGACAGATAATTCAAAATGATCTAAGGCAGAAATCCTTTGAAACACATTGGGATAGTCTCACCAAAAAATGAAAATGGCTGATAATTCTATTTTCTTTGGATCTTTTTTTGCTGTTATTGTATTTATATATATTTTTTGCTCATGTTCGTTGTAAAAAATGATAGAGAAATCAATAAACGTGATTGAAAGAAACACAACCGGACTGTCTGTTTTGTTACCTTTCTTCATTTTATATAAGTTATTTATCTCAGTTCAGTGTGTCTGTCTATCCTCATCCCTCCTTCAGTCACAGTCAGTCAGTCAGACATAGAATACCCAGGATAATATAACACTGACATAAAAATAAACTCTATTCTAAGACTTGACAGAGTAAAAGCAGACATCTCCCACATTATTTTTTTCATTACACTTTACTATAAAATACTACAGTACTTACTATATAATTCTGCAGTAAAGTGTTGTATACTGTAGAATGCTACACTAGACACTGTGGTATCTCTCGATAATGTGTAGTACTTACTATAGAATGGTGGAGAATACTGTAGAATACTACAGTAAATACTACAGTAAAGTCTGTAAAACCCCACAGTCCGCAAAAACACAGCACTTTTTAACTATAGTAAATACTACAGTATTTAATTAGCATACAGTGGCTTGCGAAAGTATTCACCCCTTGGCATTTTTACTATTTTGTTGCCTTACAACCTGGAATTGAAATATATTTTTGGGGGGTTTGAATCATTTGATTTACACAACAGGCCTACCATTTTGAAGATGCAAAATATTTTTTCTTGAGAAGACAAAAAAACGGAAAACTTGAGCTTTTTTCTGGCCTCTCTTCCGTAAAGCCCAGCTCTGTGGAGTGTATGGCTTAAAGTGGTCCTATGGACAGATACTCCAATCTCTGCTGTGGAGCTTTGCAGCTCATTCAGGGTTGTCTTTGGTTTCTTTGTTGCCTCTCTGAATAATGCCCTCCTTACCTGGTCCGTGTGTTTTGGAGGGTGGCCCTCGCTTGGCAGGTTTGTTGTTGTGCCATATTCTTTCCATTTTTAAAAATAATGGATTTAATGGTGCTCTGTGCCACTTTCTTGGTGGTGCCCCTTGCTTAGTGGTGTTGCAGACTCTGGGGCCTTTCAGAACAGATGTATATATATATATATACTGAGATCATGTGACCGATCATGCGACACTTAGATTGCACACAGGTGGACTTTATTTAACTAATTATATGACTTCTGAAGGTAATTGGTTTCACCAGATCTTATTTAGGGGCTTCATAGCAAGGGAGGTGAATACATATGCACACACCACCTTTCCGTTTTTTATTTTCTATAATTTTTTTAGTTCTTTTTTTCATTTCACTTCACCAATTTGGACTAGTTTGTGTGTGGTCATTACATGAAATCCCAATAAAAAATATTTAAATTACAGGCTGTAATGCAACAAAATAAGAAAAACATTAAGGGGGATGAATTATTTTGCAAGGCACTGTATACCCTGCCCATTCCTCTTACCCAATTCGCAATTTGTGCCACTCATAAGTGAGAAACCTGCATGCCAAGTACAGACCCTATTGTGTTCCCTACAGGTTATAGAATAGAGCAGAAGCGCTGTACTATCCATTCAGACCGCAGTATTTCTCTAGTTGGTTTTCTGAAGGAGGAAGCCTCCACTTCTATGACAAAGATAATAAAACAAAACACTATAGTAAATACTACAGTGAAGTCTGCAAAATATCTACAGTAATTTCTACAGTCTGCAAAAACACTACAGTAAATACTACAGCTTGGTACAGTCCTAAAAAAACACTACAGTAAATACAATAGTATACTACAATCAGCAAAAACACTACGTTAATTATTATAGTATATACAACAGTTTTATTTTACTAACTGTTAATACTTCAATAAACTACAGTATACTACATTCAATACTACAGTAAAGTCTGCAAAATAGTGTTTATACCATGGTATGTTATAGTATTTGTTATTGTGGGCTGTAACAGAATCATTCACAAGTCAATTGTCAAATATTTCAACAATGAGTTCTGTAAAGTCAACAGCAATTTAACAAAACTATTTGATGATCCAAACTAATTTTGTATAAAGTCGAAGCTACCCAATACTGAGGCTCTGGGGGAACTAGGTTTTCAACCTAGTGGGGAAAGGGGAAGTAAGGTACCGGGGGAGTCAAGAGGTAGCGTCAGGCAGATGGATGTAATCTAATGTAATCTCATTCACCATGATAATCCCTATGCAGCTCCTCCAACACTCATGTATCCTATTCTCTGCTCTCCTCTGGCAGATGATGGCCACTTACCTAGCCTGACATCAGGACAAGGCATCTAGCCAAGTACCCAGAGCATAAATTCCTGTCATCCAGGCCTTGTCAGAGGAAGGCCCTAAAAATGGCCAAAAACTCAGGCCATCCTAGTCATAGACTGTTCTCTCTGCTACCGCACGGCAAGCGGTACCGGAGCGCCAACTCTAGGTCCAAAAGGCTTTTGAACAGCTTCTACCCACATACCCACTGCTGAACAGCTAATCAAATGGCTACCCAGACTTTTTGCATTGACACCCCTCCCCACCTTTTTTTATACTGCTGCTACTCACTGTTTATTATCTATTATCTATGCATATTCACTTTACCCCTACCTACATGTACATATTACCTGAATTACCTTGTCTAACCGGTGCCCCCGCACATGGACTTGGTACCGGTACCCCCTGTTTATAGCCTCATTATTGCTATTTTATTGTTGCTCTTTTATTTTTTACTTTAGTTGATTTAGTAAATATTTTTTTCTGAACTCTTATTTTTCTTAAAACATTGTTGGTTAAGGGCTTGTAAGCAAGCATTTCACAGTAAGGTTTACACACCTGTTGTACTCGGCGCATGTGACAAATAACATTTTATTTAAATACCTTTCATGGGAGACATTGGCTTGTACTGCAGATAACCTAAATTACAATGTATAATTCGAACCTCGAAACAATTGAACAAACACCACTACATTTTAGCACTTTCTTGATAAAAGGTGCAAGATAAGTAAATGTGTTAGAGTCTGACTGTCAGACTCGGACTCTGTTCTCAGATTGGACAGTGCTTCATGATGTTAAAATGTCATAGTGGTTCTGACTTGTCTACCCTGCTCTGACCACTTTACAAGTTTATAACAGAACTCGACACCCAGTCGTTGTCCTTCACCTCAACTCTCACCACCCTTCACATTCTCTCTCTCTCTATCTCGCTTTCTCTCTGGCTCTCTCTCTCTCTCTCTCTCGCTCACTCTCTCTACCTCACTTCCCCCTCTGTGCTATGCCCTTTGGCTCTCTCCTTGCCTCTCTCTTTCCGATCATCCTTTCTGGGAATGAGATCCAGTGGAGGACGACAGGGAGAGAGAGAGCAAGGATTACATAGCATTAGAGGTATTTGTGGGTTTAAAATAGTGTGATCAAGTGTAACGCAGGTGGCTGATATACTGTGCATGCAACAGCTCTCTCTCTCTCACACACACACAAACACAGACACACACACACACACACACACACATACTGACACACACACACACACACACTGATACACACACACACACACACACACACACACACACACACACACACACACACACACACACACACAGAGAGAGACTCACAGACATACAGTGATTTATGTCGACTCTTTCCATTAACAACCTAAAGCAATATTTCTGTCTCCATTATCAATCTCAAGAGCATTTTTCGTTTTTTCTAACCATCAAAGTACTGTCAGACACTTGGTGGTTATTAATAGTTTTTTTAATTACAGTTCATTCGCCCAAATATATTCTGAGGTCAAAAAGTCATTGTAGCTTACATTCAGAAATCTCTTCAATGGTGGTATTATGCCATTCACAGCATGTGTCCAAGTGAGTGGTGAGTGCTTGTGAGGTAGAAGGGATTATGTCACAAATGCTCATTTAAATGACTTAGTCACTCACTTCAGGGTTGAGTGAGAGTGATGTGCTTCTGTAGTATAGCACTGTGACCTCTAGTGGAGATAGACCAGTACTGCAACAGGAGATCAAAAAAAAATCATATTTGAGTAAAAGAGAAGATACCTTAATAGAAAATGACTCATGTAAAAGTTAAAGTCAGACAGTACTTTAACTACCCGAGTAAAAGTCTAGAAGTATTGGGTTTTAAATATACTTAAGTGTCAAAAGTAAAAGAATAAAGTCAAAGTATAAATCATTTCAAATTCCTTACATTAAACAAACCAGAAGGCATGTTTTTTTTAAGGATAGCCAGGGGCACACTCCAACACTCCAACACTAAACAATCATTTACAAACAAAGCATTTGTGTTTAGTGAGTCTGGCAGATCAGAGGCTGTAGAGATGAATGGAGATTTTCTCTTGGTAAGTGTGTGAATTGGACCATTTTCCTGTCCTGTTAAGCATTCAAAATGTAACGACATCTTTTGGGTGTCAGAGAAAATGTATGGAGGAAAAAGTACATTATTTTCTTAAGTGATGTAGTGAAGTAAAAGTAAAAGTAGTCAAACATATAAATAGTGGAGTACACTACAGATACCCCCAAAACTACTTAAGTAGTACTTTAAAGTATTTTTACCTAAGTACATTATACCACTGCATATCATTGTGTGATTGCTTCATGCCATGCTCCTCCAGGGCCCCCTGAGTTCTGTCGTACACCTCTCCAATGACCCGGACCACCCTGTTCAGCCCCATTCTGGTGGCCATCTCCTGGTTCATCACACACACCAGGCTGTCGGTGAAGAGGGAGGGGGAAAGGGGGAAAAAAAGAGTAATAGATTCATTTGAGTAAATTTGGTTATCCATATTGAGTCCATTCATATAAAACCCAGCTGTACAAATAAGTTTAGAATTGTTTTAATTGTATTTAACCATACATCTCTCTCTCTCTCTTTCGTTGATTTACCCTGTTTATCTCATTTTAACATGTATGACACAAATCCCATTGGAAATCCAAATATCTGTAAAGAGAAAGATTTCAATATTTCAATATTGTTATCACTATGCTTTCACCCATCTAATATCACAACCAAATGGAAAAACAATGTCTGATTTTTGGTTTAGTTGTCATCTAAATGTGTTATCACTGCACATTAAACCATTTGAAAGCACAATGTTCAAATGGTAATACAGTATCTGATATTTTGTATGTATACAACAACTTAAAACCTTTAACTACAGTGGGCTAAATCACGGTCACACAGAGTGTTTCTTGGCAGTCTTAAACAAATCTACTTTCAAACAAAGGTACACACCTCACACACATTGTTATGGGCTTAAAAAAAGAAGACACCTGTACCATGTCAGATGTAGAGTTGAAATGTATAAAATATTGAGTTTGCATCCCAATTTTACACTTTATACACATCACAAATGACTGAAATGTAACAAAACCATATCTTTGTCATTTAAAAAAAAAAAAAAGTTTATTAATTAGGAAATGATGACAAATATGAATAACATTCCACCCATTTGACTGCAGACAAGGGCTACTGCGTTATCACTGTGCTTCATCTAATAGCGCAACCAAATGGCCTGGATTGCAGTTGAGATTACATTAAAAGTACATGGTGCAAGTGATCAATGCTGTTCAAGATTCTGTGCAGATTATTACAGAAATTGTGAAGATCTCCACAGACCTGTGACCTGTGCATGCTATCTTGAACATGCATGCTGTCTATGAATACATAAGAATGTATAGTTACTCTAGACTAACTCAAAATGTGACCATGGATGTGGTACTCATTTTAAGGTTGAGTACTGTTACATTAGTTTGTAAGATAGACTTAACTTCCGGCGATTTGACAACCCAACCAAATAACAACATTCCAATATCTAATGACTGTGTATACTCTTAGAAGAAAAGGTGCTATCTAGAACCTTTAAAGGGTTCTTCGGCTGTGCCAATAGGAGAACCCATTGAATAACCCTTTTCGGTTGCAGGTAGAAACATTTGATTCAAAGAAGGACCCTTTAGGGTTCCATGTAGAACCCTTTCTACAGAGGGTTCTACATGGAACCCAAAAGGCTTTTACCTGGAAGTTCAACCTGGAACCAATAAGGGTTCTCCTATGGGGACAGCCCAAAAAAGGGAATACATTTTTACTGTTAAAAGCGCGTGCACAAAGGCAATCCAGTGAAAAAAATGAGCCCGCCGGAATGTCACGAACTGTAAAACATAGTGCAACCAATACATCTAACCCTTCAGAATAGTGACAAAACCTCACTCTGTTAGACAGGCAGACGTGATTTATAATCACAAAGTTATTAGATTATGTCCTTCTTCCTGACCATTCTACCAAGCTGTCACACACTTTCATGACCAGTAGGCCAGCCACCCTACTGATCTAAATAAGATTCAAGATCAAACTGATAATTGCAAACGTGTGTATAGCACACATCCTTGCATCGTGAACTGAAGTTAACTGCTTGGAAATTGAATATTTCTTTGTGCTTCACTCCTATCTCCTTCTCTATTCTAATACCTTTGTTAAGTCTATGTTTTCCTCACTGCAACGAAAGTTACGGTGCTGGATGAAGTTAGAATAGAGGCAAAGCTTGCCCTGATTATTGTGTAGAGTAGCAAGATGTGGTGGTGTGTGGTGTTAACCCAGCCTAACCAGCAACCTAACCACCACAGGAGGAAATCCAAACTTCTAGAGATTCCTAGGTTAGCAGGTGTCACGGATCCCTCTGGAACATTCATTACGGACACCTGTCCCCTATTCCCACTGATTAGTACTTGTATAAGTGTGCCCTTTGGTTTCCATTGGGCTGTCGATTATTGTTACAATGTCTGTTAGTGCGTGTGAGTACCTGTGCTGTGTGTTTTGACTTTCGTGCACATGTGGATTGCACAGATGATAATCATTGTGCGCCAGTGTTATTTATTTGAGGTACTCCTCGCTCTTTTGTTTGGGTTTCAACCCTGTGTTTTTGTTCCGTGTTTGTTTGGTCTTTGTCTCCGTGCCTTTACACGGCGCGCCATAATTTGGGGCTTAATTAAAAAACTATTACGCATTCCTGCGTCTGTCTCCCGAATCTCTTCATACCAACGTGACAGCAGGCACCATGTAATATTATTATATACATTGCAAACAAGTGAGGCATGTGTAAATCAATAAAGCTACATTACATAGGCTGGCTAACACATGGAATGTTTATTATACCGGACACATGCTCAGCCACACATACAGCCTCCCCTCAGTGTTGGATTGAGACAAATACGTTACTTTTGGCGTTCGTGCCCTTTTGGCTTTCGTGCCCTTTTGGCTTTCGTTCCCTTTTGGCTTTTGTAACCTTTTGGCTTTCGTGCCCTTTTGGCTTTCGTAACCTTTTGGCTTTCGTGCCCTTTTGGCTTTCGTGACCTTTTGGCTTTCGTGACCTTTTGGCTTTCGTGCCCTTTTGGCTTTCGTGCCCTTTTGGCGTTCGTGCCTTTTGGCTTTCGTGCCCTTTTGGCTTTCGTGCCCTTTTGGCTTTCGTGCCTTTTGGCTTTCGTGACCTTTTGGCTTTCGTGCCCTTTTGGCTTTCGTGCCCTTTTGGCGTTCGTGCCTTTTGGCTTTCGTGCCCTTTTGGCTTTCGTGCCCTTTTGGCTTTCGTGCCTTTTGGCTTTCGTGCCCTTTTGACTTTCGTGCCCTTTTGGCTTTCGTGACCTTTTGGCTTTCGTGACCTTTTGGCTTTTGTGCCCTTTTGGCTTTCGTGCCTTTTGGCTTTCGTGCCCTTTTGGCTTTCGTGCCTTTTGGCTTTCGTGCCCTTTTGGCTTTCGTTCCCTTTTGGCTTTCGTAACCTTTTGGCTTTCGTAACCTTTTGGCTTTCGTGCCCTTTTGGCTTTCGTGACCTTTTGGCTTTCGTGCCCTTTTGGCTTTCGTGACCTTTTGGCTTTCGTGCCCTTTTGGCTTTCGTGCCCTTTTGGCTTTCGTGACCTTTTGGCTTTCGTGCCCTTTTGGCTTTCGTGACCTTTTGGCTTTCGTGCCTTTTGGCTTTCGTGACCTTTTGGCTTTCGTGCCTTTTGGCTTTCGTGCCTTTTGGCTTTCGTGCCTTTTGGCTTTCGTGCACTTGCCACATGGAGCTGAGGAAGAGCATTAGAACTGCGGTGGCCACAGCTGCCTTGCCCTTTACTCCCATGCTACCATGCTCACAGTCAGCCTGGCCCTCTCTCTCACCCCTCTCTCCCTGAATATGCTACTACGCCTGCCAGCCTCTATCTATCCATACCGCTGCCTCTTCCTCATGTGAGTGAGTTCTTTGATCTCTCCACTCAGATTCTGTTTCTGTCTCTCTATTGGCCCCTTTATCTCTGACCCCCACTGTCTTCCTAAATCTGTCACCCTAACTTCTCCCTTTTCTCTGTTTCAAAAACCATCCTGGTCCTGCTCTCTTTCTCTATGCTCTGTCCTTCTCCTTTCCTGGCTCCCTCTTTATTTGCAAAACTGTTGATCTCTCTGTGTCAGTCTTCAGCTTTGTTGACCAATGGAAGAGTCAATCAGCCGCTAGCTGATTAAGCATGTGTGGTCTGTCCCATCAAAGCAAAACCCATTCTCCATTCTCCAGCCCATTCCCCATTCACCAGTATGTTTATATATCAGAGGGGAGGTAGTGTAAGAGAACACATTGACCACAGAAGTCACAGTTCAGTAAATAAAGGCCAGGTTAAGTAAATAAGTTGTTTGTTGTTCCTGTCTGTTGCTTGTTTATCATCCAATGTGGACTCTATACTCTGACAATGTTATCATGCCCTCTATACTATTCAAATTCCACTATTGATCCAATGGCAGGTCAACACAGTCCACACACTCATCGTGCACTACCGAGTCCCACGGTCATCTACATACTACTGAATTCAATGTTTTGGGTTTCCAAATATATGCGCCAAGACCAATCAATTGCAGATACATGTAAATGAAAGCAGCGGGTTCACTTAGATGTTTTTTGCTGCCATGGTGATGTTAACTAACCATGTTAAAACCCACACACAACAAAGGAGGTTTGTCATAGGATATTTTCTTGCAATTGATTAAATTGCAGAATTTGCCAATGAGTTTGCCAAATGAGCTTGTCAATCAATAACTCCACAAAGTCTGCCCTGCCCTTTTATTGGTTTTATTCAATCAATCCCTATCCCAGTCTGCTGTCCCCACATGCTTCAAGATGGCCACCATTGTTCCTGTTCCCAAGAAAGCTAAGGTAACTGAACTAAATGACTATCGCCCCGTAGCACTCACTTCTGTCATAATGTAGTGCTTTAACTCTAGTGACTCCCCATCCCGCATGAGGGAGCGTAATCATCGACTGACACTAATTAGCATAACGCAACGGACATAAATATTCCTATTCATGAAATTCACAAGTGAAATATATTGAGACACAGCTTAGCCTTTCGTTAATCACCCTGTCATCACAGATTTTCAAAATGTGCTTTACAGCCAAAGCTAGACAAGCATTTGTGTAAGTTTATCGATAGCCTAGCATAGCATTTTGTCCAGCTAGCAGCAGGTAACTTGGTCACGGAAATCAGAAATCAAATTAAATTGTTTACCTTTGATGAGCTTCGGATGTTTTCACTCACGAGACTCCCAGTTAGATAGCCAATGTTCCTTTTTTCCAAAAATATTATTTTTGTAGGCGAAATAGCTCCGTTTGTTCTTCACGTTTGGCTGAGAAATCGCCCGGAAATTGCAGTCACGAAAACTCCGAAAAATATTCAAAATTAGCTCCGTAATATCGACAGAAACATGGCAAACGTTGTTTATAATCAATCCTCAAGGTGTTTTTCAAATATCTACTCGATAATGTATCCACCGGGACAATTGATTTTTCAGTAGGACCGATTGGAATAATGGCTACCTCTGTATTTTACGCGAGAATCACTCTGGGAGCATCAGGTGACCAGTTGCGCAATGTAGCCACTTAAGGGGATTCTTCAACATAAATGCGTAAAACTACGTCACAATGCTGTAGACACCTTGGAGAATACGTAGAAAAAGTAATCTGGTTGATAGCCCATTCACTGCTCAATAGGGACGCATTGGAACGCAGAGCTTTCAAAACATGAGGCACTTCCGGATTGAATTTTTCTCAGGCTTTCGCCTGCAATATCAGTTCTGTTATACTCACAGACAATATTTTTACAGTTTTGGAAACTTTAGAGTGTTTTCTATCCTAAGCTGTCAATTATATGCATATTCTAGCATCTTGTCCTGACAAAATATCCTGTTTACTATGGGAATGTTATTTTTCCAAAAATGAAAATACTGCCCCCTAGTCACAAAAGGTTATGCCCTGCCTAGTCAAGGATCAAATCACCTCCACCCTACCTGTCACCCTAGACCTACTTCAATTTGTTTACCGCCTCAATAGATCCACAGACGATGCAATCACCATCGCACTGCACACTGCCCAATCCCATCTGGACAAGAGGAATACCTATTGTAAGAATGTTGTTCATTGACTAAAGCTCAGCATTCAACACCATGGTACCCTCCAAACTCATCATTAAGCTTGAGACACTGGGTCTGAACCCCGCCCTGTGCAACTGGGTCCTGGACTTCCTGAAGGGCCGCCCCAGGTGGTGAAGGTAGGAAACAACATCTCCACTCCGCTAATCCTCAACACTGGGGCCCCACAAGGGTGCGTTCTCAGCCCTCTCCTGTACTCCCTGTTCACCCACGACTACGTGGCCATGCACGTCTCCAACTCAATCATCAAGTTTGCAGACGATCACAACAGTGGTAGGCTTGATTACCAACAACGATGAGACAGCCTACAGGGAGGAGGTGAGGGCCCTCGTAGTGAGTGTCAGGAAAATAACCTATCACTCAATGTCAGCAAAACAAAAGAGATGATCGTGGACTTCAAGAAACAGCAAAGGGAGCACCCCCCTCTCCACATCGAAGGGACAGCAGTGGAGAAGGTGGAAAGTTTTAAGTTCCTCTGTGTTCATATCACCGACAAACTGAAATGGTTCACGCACACAGACAGTGTGGTGAAGAAGGCGCAACAGCGCATCTTCAACCTCAGGAGGCTGAAAGAATGTGGCTTGTCACCGAAAACCCTCACTAACTTTTATAGGTGCACAACTGAGAGCATCCTGTTGGGCTGTATCACCGCCTGGTACGGCAACTGCACCGCCCACAACTGCAAGGCTCTCCATAGGGGGGTGCGGTCTGCAGGCTGATTGAGGTAGTATGTACATGTAGATATGGTTAAAGTAACTATGCATACATGATGAACAGAGAGTAGCCGTAGCGTTAAAGAGGGGTTGGCGGGTGGTGGGTGGCGGAACACAATGCAGATAGCCCGGTTAGCCAATGTGCGGGAGCACTGGTTGGTCGGCCCAATTGAGGTAGTATGTACATGAATGTATAGTTAAAGTGACTATGCATATATGATAAACAGAGAGTAGCAGCAGTGTAAAAGGGGTGGTTGAGGGGAGGCACACAATACAAATAGTCCATGTAGCCATTTGATTACCTGTATAAGAGTCATATGGCTTGGGGGTAATAACTGTTGTGAAGCCTTTTTGTCCTAGACTTGGCACTCCGGTACCGCTTGCCATGTGGTAGTAGAGAGTAAAGACTATGACTGGGGTGGATGGGGTCTTTGACAATTTTGAGGGCCTTCCTCTGACACCACCTGGTGTAGAGGTCCTGGATGGCAGGCAGCTTAGCCTTAGCCCCAGTGATGTACTGGGCCTTACACTACCCTCTGTAGTGCCTTGCGGTCAGAGGCCGAGCAATTGCCATACCAGACAGTGATGCAACCAGTCATGCTCTCGATGTTGCAGCTGTAGAACCTTTTGAGGATCTCTGGACCCATGCCAAATCTTTCTAGTTTCCTGAGGGGGAATAGGCTTTGTCGTGCCCTCTTCACGGCTGTCTTGGTGTGTTTGGACCATTCTAGTTTGTTGTTGATGTGGACACCAAGGAACTTGATTTCTTTCAACCTGCTCCACTACAGCCCCGTCGATGAGAATGGGGGCGTGCTCGGGCCTCCTTTTCCTGTAGTCCACAATAATCTCATTAGTCTTGGTTACGTTAAGGGATAGGTTGATATTCTGGCCCTTCTTTGGACACTGTGTTAACTAACCTCTAGATGAGCTTCAAGGCCATACAACTCTCCTTCAGTGGCGTCCAACTGCTCTTAAATGTAAGTGAAACTAATTGCATGCTCTTCAACCGATCGCTGCCCACACCTGCCCACCTGTCCAGCATCACTACTCCGGATGGTTCTGACATAGAATATGTGGACAACTACAAATACCTAGGTGTCTGGTTAGACTGTAAACTCTCATTCCAGACTCACATCAAGCATGTCCAATCCAAAATGTAATCTAGAATCGGCTTACTATTTCGCAACAAAGCATGCTTCACTCATGCTGCCAAACATACCCTCGTAAAACTCACCATCCTACTGATCCTCGATTTCTGCAATGTCAATGACAAAATAGCCTCCAACACTCTACTCAACAAACTGGATGCAGTCTATCACAGTGCCATCTGTTTTGTCACCAAAGCCCCATATACTACCCACCACTGCAACCTGTACGCTCTCGTTGGCTGGCTCTTGCTTTATACTCATTGCCAAACCCACTGGCTCCAAGTCATCTACAAGTCTTTGCTAGGTAAAGCCAAGCCTTATCTCAGCTCACTGATCAACATAGCAGCACCCACCCGTAGCACCCGCTCCAACAGGTATTTTTCACTGGTCACCCCAAAGCCAATTCCTCCTTTGGTCGCCTTTCCTTCCAGTTCTCTGCTGCCAATGACTGGAACAAACTGCAAAAATCACTGAAGCTGGAGACTCGTATCTCCCTCACTAACTTTAAGCACCAGCTGTCAGAGCAGCTCACAGATCACTGCACCTGTACCAGCTGCACCAGCTCACGTGCTTCTACACCTGCATTGCTTGCTGTTTGGGGTTTTAGGCTGGGTTTCTGTACAGCACTTTGAGATATCAGCTGATGTACGAAGGGCTATATAAATACATTTGATTTGATTTGATTTGATGACCTGTACATAGCCCATCTGTAAATAGCCCATCCAACTACCTCATCCCCATACTGTATTTATTTATTTATTTATCTTGCTCCTTTGCACCCCAGTTTCTCTACTTGCACATTCATCTTTTGCACATCTATCACTCCAATGTTTAATTGCTATATTGCAATTACTTCGCCCCCATGGCCTATTTATTGCCTTACCTCCCTTATCTTACCTCATTTGCACACACTGTATATATACTTTTTGTATGTTTGTTTATTCCATGTGTAACTCTGTGTTGTTGTATGTGTACGGCTTTGCTTTATCTTTGCCAGGTCACAGTTGTAAATGAGAACTTGTTCTCAACGAGCCTACCTGGTTAAATAAAGGTGAAATAATAAAATAAAATAAAAATAGAGGTAATTATGTACATGCAGGCAGGGTTATTAAAGTGGCTATACATAGATAATAACAGAGAGTAGCAGCAGCGTGGGGGGCGGCAAATAGTCTGGGTAGCCATTTGATTAGCTATTCAGGAGTCTTATGGCTTGGGGGTAGAAGCCTCTTGGACTGAGACTTGGCACTCCGGTACTGCTTGCCATGTGGTAGCAGAGAGAACAGTCTGTGACTAGGGTGGCTGGAGTCTTTGATAACTTTTAGGGCCTTCCTCTGACACCGGCTGGTAGAGGTCCTGGATGGCAGGAAGCTTGGCCACGGTGATGTACTGGGCCGTACGCACTACACTCTGTAGTGCCTTGCGGTTGGAGTTGCACTCTGACAATTTTACTCATCAGTTATTCTGCACTCTGGCAAGTTCGATGTATTAGTAGCAAACTAACGTTACAGTAGGTAGCTAACATACCCGGTACATTACTGCTGTAATGATATGCAATGCAGTTCGTAAGGATAGCATAGCTAACAAATTGTCAGCCAACATGACATGCAACGTAACTTATTTGAAAAGTCATTACTTTATTACATTGCTGAACCTTTTCTTAACATTTGTCATAATTAGTTAAAGCAACAGATTTGTGTGCGCTCTCGTCGGACTTCGGCTGCATATTTTCCACCATTCTCTTCAAATCTGAAAACGTTGTGAAGCCATGCCAATTTTCTGAAACATTGTGTTATGGGCCCCAAAAGCACGGAAATAGTGTCCATTGCTTGTATACTTCAAACTTTGGCGAATGTTCCCAACATCTGGGAACCTTTGGCATACTAACTATATCCATATTGTGACTAATAAGCATACTACATACTCACTTTACATTAGTGTGGTTAGTATGAGTATTCGAACACAGCTACAGACTAATCATACTCATGTGCTAAGGAGAGGATGGGGGAGGCATAATTGTGCATTTTTTGGTGTGTGTGTGTGTGTGTGTGTGTGTGTATGAGCGCACGCGAGAGAGAGAGATGGGGTGTGTGAGAGAGAGTATGGGGTCAATCAAAGTATAAATATAATTTAGACAATTGCAACATTGAAGGTAGGTGTGCATGATAATAGTCTATGTTATGTGGGACATGTGGAACATGTGTCCTGCTCTGTGGCTTGCATTTGTGAACTCTGCGACCGTGAGATACGTATCGGTCTCCCAGATACAGAGGTCCCGGTTACCTCAAAGGAGCGCATCTCCGTTTCAGTCATGTATTTTTAGAGGCACTTCGCAGACGGCGGAATTCACACGGAACACATTATACAAGGCATAATTGTCTTCTTGTCTTGTTGTTTAACATAGACAACTTCATCAACATTTTCTTAACATCCAGCTAGCTGCATGATCAAATTTGAGGGAAAAAATCGAATTGATCAAAAGCTGCAACAAATGTCGGTTTATACCTCCCGGTATCGACAATAAATGTTCATTAGACCTTTATTTTATTTATTCAATGGAAATGTTAATTAACGTTGGTTGACGTCGTTATCAAATACCAACGACAATTGTATGCTGATATGCTGATGATTGGATTCTTACCTCTCGACTGCTGCCACTGGCTGGTGTTTTGTCACTCAACGAAATGTAACAGGCGCATCCGGCGTCTCCAATCTGAACACACACACACACACACACAAAACACACACACACACATGCCCTGGTACATAATTCATCTTCACGGGACCCCGTCCTATCTGTCGTCTATAACCAGCCGTCATCGTGACAAAATCACCCCACCCAAATCCCCCAGAGATTGTTCCCGTTTCACCAGAGCCCCGCAGTGCAAACTGCAAGGAGCGCAGCATAGACACTATTTATTTATACCCTCCCCGGGTAGAGAGTGGGGGCAGTGCAATGGAACGGCTTCCAAACTGGATCCCCGTCACCTGTTCACCTTGCTCACCAGTAGCGTCGACACACACACGCACACGCACACACACACACGTTTTTGAGGTGGTCAGCAGTGGTCTAGGCATATTGGGCCTCTAGATGCAATATTTGTAAAACAGAGATAGGCTACTTTGTTAAATGGACACTATCCCATTCCATCCTACATTCAGAACATTGTGGGCTATTACTAGTTTTAAACCCGCTGACATATCAAGCAGAAAAGGTCCCCTTCATAATCGGAGTATTGTCATAACTACCCCATAGAATAATGATAATGATTATTATTATGAACGACCCGAGTGTGACTTTAAGACCGAGTTTAGCGCTTCCCGGTTGGTGTGTAACCCGAGCCAAGGGTAGCGACAGCTGGAGGAGCGAGACGAGGGGCAGCGGGAGAAGGGAGACGACGAACCATTCGGAAATAACCTCTCGCTTTCTCTTTCTTTGAATTTGTACTTCACTCAAATCTGGAACTGTGCGTAAAGAGCAATGAACTTTGCGATGGCAAGGCACTCCTTTTGGACGTGTTTGATTGCAACTGCAGGCCTACTCTGGGGTGTGACAATACCAGGTAAGTGCGTATATTGATTATTTTTTCTCATGGCCAGGATCAAGGCTCTTGGCAATGGCACCTCTCGGTGTTGACTATTAATTCCGGTCTCCATGCCAAATGTGTCTGCGACTGTTGTTTTGGTGTTTCTAGGGGCTTGTTATTATTGTTCCTGTGAGGCAGATGTCATGTTCATGTTTTTATAGGCGCTGTAAAAACTTTCACAAACATTGTTACAACTTTTGGTGTTAGGGTTGACATGCCTAAATGTCAAACATGTTAATTGAAAAGGGTTCAATGGGTGATTTTAGCAAAGCAATCGGTCACTGACCATTTAAGGTAATTTGGCACTTTAAGTGTTATGGGTCGTTTGAAATGGTAAGTGTTATGTGTTGCAGTCCCTATGGGTTTTACTCTACCCATATCTCATCATATATTGCCATGAAACTCTGCTGTGTCCTCTTGCTCACTCACTCACTCACTCTCTCTCTCTCTCTCTCTCTCTCTCTCTCTCTCTCTCTCTCTCTCTCATTCTCTCTCTCTCTCTCTCTCTCTCTCTCTCTCACTGCTTTGTGCAGTGAGTTGTAATGAAGAGTCTAAGCTGATTGGGGACCTGTTCAAAGGCTACAACAAGAACATCCGTCCAGCGGCGCACCCCACTGACAAGGTGGAGGTGCAGGTCAAGCTGATCCTCACCAATCTCATCTCCCTGGTGAGAGACAGACCACACCTAATGCAGTATAACGCCAACAACACTTAGTACACACACACACATTACACACATTACGCATCTCAATAAGAATTTCATTGTACCAAGCATTTCATTGTCCTGTTTAACTTGTGTATCCTGTGCATCAGAGGAGCGCTGGTGGGAGGAGCTATAGGAGGGGCACATTGTAAAGGCTAGAATGGAATAAATGGAACACATCCAACATATGGAAAGCACATGTTTGACTCTGTTCCATTTATTCCATTCCAGCCATTACGATGAGCCTGTCCTCCTATAGCTCCTTCCAACAGCCTCCTCTGCTGTGCATATGCAAATAAACTTGACTTGACTTACTGCTGCAACATAACAATGTCATATAACAACACACAACACATACCAAACATATTACACACACATATTACACACCTGCTGCAACCCAACAACATTCCATACACATTGCCAAACAGTCCTGTGCTTCAACCATGCGAGCTGTGGTGATCACGAAATTTTGTCAGCCAGTGAATGTCAAGCAAATAACTGTCGGCCTCACGGTAATTGACCTTTAATTAACAAAAACACATTTAGTATCTCCTGGCTTCCACACACAAACCGTTGGAATGTGTACATTTAAAACAAAAAAAGTCTAATAAATCCATGTAATATAGCCTACACCTTCACAATAAATCCATGTAATATAGCCTACACCTTCACAATAAATCCATGTAATATAGCCTACACCTTCACAATAAATCCATGTAACATAGCCTACACCTTCACAATAAATCCATGTAATATAGCCTACACCTTCACAATAAATCCATGTAATATAGCCTACACCACAATAAATCCATGTAATATAGCCTACACCTTCACAATAAATCCATGTAATATAGCCTACACCTTCACAATAAATCCATGTAATATAGCCTACACCTTCACAATAAATCCATGTAATATAGCCTACACCTTCACAATAAATCATTACATTATTTATTTCAGACAGGTCTAAAGAAGCATGATATGAAGAAAATGTAGTCTATTTCAGAAGAAAAGAATAGTATACTCTGAGTTGTCCTTATGTTAGGTCCTGATCCGGCTATGCCAAATGGCTGTGGGTTACACTAGTTCATTTAGCAGACAAGATTTGCCTAGAATTCTGTGGCATTATTTTATAGTATGAAGAATACAATTGAACAAAGCTGAATAAAATAGAAGGGACATTTTCTCCAAACTATTTGAGGGAGTGCACACATGCGGCTATTCTGTGCTGAGCGGTTAACAAAGAAATAGGTACTCCTATATGCTTAATTTAGAGTTATTCATGTAACTTTAGTTGTTCTACAAACGTTGGGCTATATGTTTTGATTTTTAATTCATTGTAAGGCTGCATGATGTGACTCTAATGATATTTTGAAAAGATCTTAGTCCTGTATTGACACTTTGCCTGTTTGATGGTTCGTTGGAGGTTATAGCGGGATTTCTTATAAGCGTCCGGGTTAGAGTCTCGCTCCTTGAAAGCGGCAGCTCTACCCTTTAGCTCAGTGTGGATCTAGCCTGTAATCCATGGCTTCTGGTTGGGGTATGTACATACAGTCACTGTGGGGACGACGTCATCGATGCACTTATTGATGAAGCCAGTGACTGATGTGGTGTACTCCTCAATTCCATCTGAAAAAATACCGGGACATATTCCAATCTGTGCTAGAAAAACAGTTCTATAGTTTAGCATCTGCTTCATCTGACCGCTTTTTTACTGACCGAGTCACTCGTGCGTCCTGTTTTAATTTTTGCTTGTAAGCAGGAATCAGGAGGATAGAATTATGGTCAGATTTGCCAAGTGGAGTTCGAGGAAGAGCTTTGTACGCATCTCTGTATGTGGAGTAAAGGTGGTCTAGAGTTTTTTCCCCTCTGGTTGCACATTTAACATGCTGATATAAATTAGGTAAAACGGGTTTTAAGTTTCCCTACATTAAAGTCCCCGGCCACTTTAATGCCAGCTGTATGTTATTCATGTCGTCGTTCAGCCATGGCTTGGTGAAACATAAGATATTACCGTTTTTAATGTTCTTTTGGTAGGATATCTGTGCTTTTAGTTCGTCCAATTTATTTTCCAGCAATTGTACGCTGGCCAGTAGTATGGATGGCAAGGGCAGATTAGCCACTCGTCGCCGGATCCTCACAAGGCACCCCGATCTCTTTCCGCGATATCTTTTCAGTCTCTTTCTCCTCCGAATGACGGGGAGGAGGGCCTGTTCGGGTGTCTGGAGTAAATCCCTTTCATCTGATTAATTAAAGATAAATTCTTCATACAGTTCAAGGTGAGTAATCACTGTTCTGATTTCCAGAATCTCTTTTCGGTCATAACAGACGGTAGCAGCAGCATTATGTACAAAACAAATGACAAAAAATTAGAAAAACTAACAGAAAGGCACGGTTGGTTAAGAGCCCACGAAATGGCAGCTATCCTCCCCGGCGCCGTCTGTAGTTGGAAAGTTGAGAAATAAATATGGTAGGCCCAGCCTATAGAAAGCTGATGGCATCCTTTTTATTAGTGGTCTCATCACTGTGTTTTCTCCTGCAATTGCATAGCCTATATAAATGTTGCACAACATGAGCTCATGGGCTCTCATGAAGTGTTTGATTATATTTTTGAATACATTTGAATGGATGTCAGAGTGATTAGAGGGACAATAGAGTGCTGAGTACCAGGCAGTTAGCAAGTTTGGTAGGCTACTAATGACCAGCAGCAGCATCAGAGCTTGGAGAAGCCTAATTACCATGACTAAACGGTAATGTGGAATTTGACTGCCTTCATGACTTGTGACCGCTGGTATGGTGGCAACCGTGTGGCCGCAACAGCCCTAGGTGCACTACAGTACTATCACATATCAAACTGTCCAGCATAATCCCATAGAGTTGCCACAGTTACCAACTACCCACAATCTCACTGCACCTCCACATGTATTCCTGTAAGCTTATGTAGGCTACCCAAATAAAGTAGACAAATGTCTGCATCAGACCATTATATATGTCCTCTGTTACAGAACGAAAAGGAAGAGACTCTCACGACTAATGTCTGGATTGAGATCGTGAGTGTTTCTCTCATTGTTGACCAAATGTTTTTTGATATTATATCTTCTCAATTAGTTTATAATGTGTTTTCTGCATACGTCTTTGACTAGATTATTTCAGTTTTTTTTATTTTCTCCTACTTTTACCTGATTTCTAGCTGTGTGTCTTTTATTTCCCTCTGATCCTATCACGCTCTCTACTCTGCCTACACCCTTTGCTCCCTCCCACAGCAATGGAATGATATTCGCCTGGCCTGGAACACCTCTGAGTATTTTGGCATCGAGGTTATCCGTGTGCCTTACAACACAGTGTGGCTTCCTGACATTGTCCTTGAGAACAAGTGAGTCGGTAGAGGAGGGCTTTCAACTTCTTTTTCCTTTGGCTTTTTTCCTCATTCTGATTTCCCCCCTTCTGTGGCACTGCTATGTTTTGACCAATAGACTCTTGAACTCTTTTCATCTTCCCCTCCTCCGTTCCCTCTCCTCTCTCCCTCCTCCTCTGCAGCATTGATGGCAAGTTTGACGTGGCCTACTATGCCAATGTGTTAATCTACTCCAGTGGCTACATGTACTGGCTGCCTCCAGCTATCTACCGCAGCACATGTGCCATAGAAATCACCTACTTCCCCTTTGACTACCAGAACTGCACTTTAGTCTTTAGGTCCCAGACATACAGTGCAAATGAGTTGGAAATCATGCTGGCTGTTGACACGGAGACTAAACAGCCCATTGAGTGGGTGGACATTGATCCTGAGGCCTTCACTGGTATACACACACTAATGTTGCAATGTTTTGTTTTTATGGATTTGAATACATTCTATTTCAAAACCTACTACCCCACCTTGGTAGTTTCCCACTACTACTCTGGCCCTGCATGTGTGACCAAAATACAGCATATGAAACTTTGTAGTTCCTCAAAATCAATCTGTAGGCCTACACCTATCTGCAAACAACTGACACAACCCGTCAACTGGTCAAATCCTAATGAAATGGTTTCTACTCATCCCAGTGTCTTTGTTTCCAACCTGTTAGAGAATGGTGAGTGGGCCATAAAGCACCGGCCGGCCAGGAAGCTGATCAACTCACGCTACACTCCTGATGACCTGGAGTACCAGGAGATCTCCTTCAACCTGGTCATCCAGAGGAAACCTCTGTTCTACATCATCAACATCATTCTGCCCTGCTCACTTATCTCCTCCTTGGTCGTCCTGGCCTACTTCCTACCTGCACAGGGTCAGTGGCAACGTTGCTGCTGATTGGTCAGTGGTATAAGGGTGTAACTTAGGGTTAGTGAAACAGGAAGATGATGCAGTATGCCATCACCAACTGAAGTTAGCAGTTGTCCGCTAGTGTTGCTAGTGTTGCTTTGTATATTGACTATTATTTCAAATGATTTATATTTAAGAAATGCTCCAACATAGATATAATGGTTTTGAGTTTCAAACTAGAGAATGCACTGTATGTGTTTGGACTTTAGTTGGATTCGGTTAGCCTGTGCGATAGAACGTCAATAGGTTTCTGCATCCCAACTAAAGCACTTGGAAGCATTTGGAAACACTAGAGCACTCTCGTGTTATGTCTGGAATTGCTAGAGTACAGTATAATATGCCTGTTGTCATCTATGAGGATGATGATGGGAAAAGCACTGCACTCCTTTCTGTACCCCTCTGACTCTCCATTGTCCCCTTCACAGCTGGGGGACAGAAGTTGACTGTGTCCATCTCTGTCCTGCTGGCTCAGACTGTCTTCCTCTTTCTTATTGCTCAGAAGGTCCCTGAGACATCTCTCAATGTCCCTCTCATTGGCAAGTGAGTAAGAATTTCTCCAGTCTCTTGCTTACTGCCTTCCTCCATACACAGTATTTCTGTAACACCATAAGAGAGCTCAATCCCGTCTCCATCCACATCTGTCTGTTCTTCTCTTCCCAGGTACCTGATCTTTGTCATGTCTGTGACAACGCTCATCGCCACCAACCAAATCGTGGTGCTCAACATCTCCCTCCGCAGTCCCAACACCCACACCATGTCTCACACTATCAAACACGTATGTATACAGTAACTGTGTAATAACATGGTAAGTTGAAATCAAAACCAAAGTCAAGGCTCCTGTAACACTGGCCCAAACAGACATAGAATGGACAAAGTAAAAGTCATCTGTATTAAGAAACAATACGATATGATAAAATGCTCATTTATCAGAACGAATATTCAACTTTTTTCTTGCCAAACTAATACCTATTCCACCGTTCCTCTCCTCTGTTCAGGTCTTCCTGGAGCTTGTCCCTCGATTCCTGGGTATGGACCCTCTGGTGGATGATGGAGAGGCGGAGGCAGAGGTGAATGGAGTGAGGGAGCGACGGCGTAGCTCGTTCGGCCTGATGCAGAGAGCGGAGGAGTATGTGCTAAAACAACCACGCAGCGAGATGATGTTTGACAAACAGAGAGAGAGGCATGGCCTCACACGATCCGTTGGTAAGATTAAGGAAAGAGATACTGGCAGGGAGTGAAGGGTAGCACATGGGGGAATGTTTATTTGAGGCGACAGTACAGAATGTCACCTTTTATTTGAGGGTATTTTCATACATGCTGTATCTGTTGTACCATTTAGAAATGAACACATTTTATGTATCTAGTCACCCCATCTGAAGGTGTCATAACTATTTGGAAAAATGCACTTATAGTGTATTAATTAAAGTAGTAAAAAGTGTAGTATTTGGTCCCATATCCCTGGCATGCAATGACTACATCAAACATGTGACACTACAAACTTGCTGCATGTATTTGCAGCTTATTTTGTTTTTGGATTATGTTGAATTGTGAATAATGATGAGTGAGTAAATTACAGAAGCATAAATATGAAAACACGAAAATGCTAACCTCCCCTGTTATTAGTAATGGTGAGAGGTTAGCATGTTTTGTGGGTATGATCTTTGTGCATCTGTAAATTCTTCACATTTATCATTATTCACGATTCATTAATGATTCTCTGTAATCAAGGTAGGACCCACATTATTCTAAAAGTGTTTAGAAACATATTATATTCTTATTTACAATAAAAGTGACTCCACAATAACACAATGCATTATATACCATTAATTTATATTGGGCACAAGATAATCCTAAACAGAAACTAAAAAAATTGCAAAGGCATCCAACAGGTTTGTAGAGTGACAAACGTGATGTAGTCATTGTGTGCTAGGAATATGAGAACAAATACTAAACCTTTGACTACATTAATACACTATAAATTCATTTGTCCAATTATGACACCTTCAAATTGGGGGACTAAATACGTAAAGTGCTTTCATTTCTAAACGGTAAAACAGATATGTATGAAAATACCCTCAAATAAAAGGTAACATTCTGTACTATCGCCTCATATTAAACATTTGATCTCAAATCCAAAATGATGGAGTATAGAACGAAATTAAACGTTTTAGCCTCCCTGTCCAAATAAATACGGAGTGGAATGTATGTGCATTATCCAGCAAGCCACTTTTATGAATAGATGTGTCTGGCTCAATTTGAATTGGTTTTAAAAAGCATTTTGGTTATATTTGCTATTATAAATATGTATCACAATCAATGGGAAAAGGAGAGGGGATAAAGATTAGCACTGTGCTCCATCATCAGCGTACCTTTAGGTAACTGTATGTGTCTCTGCTACACTAGTGGATGATATTGATGTGTCTCTGCTACCCTCTAGTGGATGGTATTGAAGTGTCACTGCTACCCTCTAGTGGATGGTATTGATGTGTCACTGCTACCCTCTAGTGGATGGTATTGATGTGTCTCTGCTACACTAGTGGATGATATTGATGTGTCTCTGCTACCCTCTAGTGGATGGTATTGATGTATCACTGCTACCCTCTAGTGGATGGTATTGATGCGTCTCTGCTACTCTCTAGTGGATGATATTGATGTGTCTCTGCTACCCTCTAGTGGATGGTATTGATGTGTCACTGCTACCCTCTAGTGGATGGTATTGATGTGTCACTGCTACCCTCTAGTGGATGGTATTGATGTGTCTCTGCTAGTGGATGGTATTGATGTGTCTCTGCTACACTAGTGGATGATATTGATGTGTCTCTGCTACCCTCTAGTGGATGGTATTGATGTGTCACTGCTACCCTCTAGTGGATGGTATTGATGTGTCTCTGCTACTCTCTAGTGGATGGTATTTATGTGTCTCTGCTACCGTCTAGTGGATGATATTGATGTGTCTCTGCTACCCTCTAGTGGATGGTATTGATGTGTCTCTGCTACCCTCTAGTGGATGGTATTGATGTGTCTCTGCTACTCTCTAGTGGATGGTATTGATGTGTCTCTGCTACCCTCTAGTGGATGGTATTGATGTGTCTCTGCTACTCTCTAGTGGATGATATTGATGTGTCTCTGCTACCCTCTAGTGGATGGTATTGATGTGTCACTGCTACCCTCTAGTGGATGGTATTGATGTGTCTCTGCTACCCTCTAGTGGATGATATTGATGTGTCTCTGCTACCCTCTAGTGGATGGTATTGATGTGTCTCTGCTACCCTCTAGTGGATGATATTGATGTGTCTCTGCTACCTTCTAGTGGATGGTATTGATGTGTCTCTGCTACCCTCTAGTAGATGGTATTGATGTGTCTCTGCTACCCTCTAGTGGACGGTATTGGTGTGTCTCTGCTACCCTCTAGTGGATGGTATTGATGTGTCTCTGCTACTCTCTAGTGGATGGGATTGATGTGAGCACCACAGCCAGCCTGTACAAGAGCCTCGCACAAGCTGCTCCTGAAATCAAGGAATGTGTGGATGCTTGTAACTTTATCACTGAGAGCACAAAGCAAGCAAATGACATTGGATCAGTAAGTATTGCTTTTACTCTGGGGATCAGGGGACAATTTCATCTGAATTCAGCCAGTGCAAGGCCGTGTTCACAAAGAGTGCTTATCCAGATTTATTTGTGATAAAATAAATAATTATGATTAAAAAGGCCTACTCTGAGACACTTTGTGAATACTGGCCCACGATGAGCTGAGAGTTGAGAAATCCTGATAGAACATTGTGGGTTATTATCTCCCCACTTCTACCCCCTTCTGACTCACTGTTAACTGTCCCATAGGAAATGGAGAGCTGGGTATTGATTGGGAAGATGATTGACAAGGTTTGTTTCTGGGTGGCCATGGCTCTCTTCTCCATCGGAACGGTCGCCATCTTCCTCACGGGACATTTCAACTCTGTCCCAGATTTTCCATTCCCTGGGGAAAACAAACGATACCTCCCCAGTTAGGGCGGCAAGGCAACCCCCCCCCTTAACCTGGTCACAGGTTATAGGACACATCATCATCGTCTTCATATCATTGAGAGCTAAGATTTATTCACTTCTTACTCTGACTTACTTATTTATTTGTCTTTTTAGCAGTAGATGACTGAAAATGGTATCGTCTTGATATGATGTAATCCTTTTTGATAAATATTTCATAGTGTTTTGAGTTTTAGCTTAACCATTTCTTGTTATGTGTGATTTACATGTGTGCATTTTATTTTTTATAAGGCCCGTGACATGAAAATGCCAAAAACCTTGAACAGTTAGTGGCAAAGCAGTTGTGAAATTAATTCAACAAGTCTGCTGTGGGCTTTTGTGGGCTTTGTTATGTTAGAACAAAATGAAAAAGTTAGATCTCTATTTTAGCCTTCAACCTTATTCATACCTTAGTCTTTACACACCACATTAGGAGGACGCTGCAGATCACCTACAGTATACCCTGCGGAATTCTTGTCTTTCTTGAATCTCACTGTATGGTGCACTCAACACACAAAACACCTGCTCTTTCCATGATATAGACTGACCAGGTGAATCCAGGTGAATGCTATGATCCCTTATTGATGCCACTTGTTAATTCACTTCAATCAGTGTAGATGAAGGGACGAGACAGGTTAAATAAGTATTTTTAAGCCTTGAGACAATTGAGACATGGATTGTGTGTGTGTGCCATTCAGAAGGTGAATTTTAAAGAAAATGTAAGAGACTTATGGTAGAGTATGGTAAAAGGAGTATGGTAATAGGAGTATGGTAATAGGAGTATGGTAATAGGTGTCAGGCACATTGGTTTGTGTCAAGAACTGCAACAGTGCTGGGTTTTAAATGCTCAACGGTTTCCCATGTGTATCAAGAAATCAAGAATGGTTCACCACCCAAAGGACATCCAGACAACTTGACAGAACTGTGGCAACCATTGGAGTCAACATGGGCCAGGATCCCTGTGGAACGCTTTTAACACCTTGTAGAGTCCATGCCCCGACGAATTGAGATGGATCTGAGGGCAAAAAGGGGGGTGTTCAACTCAATATTAGGAAAGTGTTCCTAATGTTTGGTATACTCAGTGTATATGTGACACAGGTCTTTACTGATGGATACAATGCAATGTAAGAAGACCATATACTGTAAGAATATTTGATTTAATTAGTTACTTTAATTTACACACAGTACATTTACATGGTTAAGTGAATTGTTCTGTTTAATATCTAAGAATGACACATTGACACAGAGACTTAATTAAAAGTTAGAAACAGAAGCCTTGCCTTCCTTTCGGTCCAATTTGTGCCTCATTTTTAAAATGTTATGTAAATATACAATTTATTTTTGTATACAATTACAATCCTACACAATTAAAACCCCTGTTCTGCTGATGATAGCATACACAAATCAAATCAATGTAATCATCATGAACAACAATGTATATAATAATTTGTGAATTTTTAAATGTATTTTTATGTTTTAATTTGAACCTTTATTTAGCTGAGCATTCGAATAGGCAAGTCAGTTAAGAACAAATTCTTATATACAATTACGGCCCACACCGGCCAAACCCAGACAACGCTGGGCCAATTGTGCGCCACTTTATGGGACTCCCAATCACGGCCGGCTGTGATACAGCCTGGTTTAACATTATGGACATTGAATATATTGAGTTTTAGTATTAAGAGGATGTGTTGGATGGTACATAGAGTCAGTACAAACTTTTGAGATTCAAACCATTACTTGAAAGTACTGTGTTGTACTTGTTTTAGACAACAACAAAAAATACTGTATAATGAGTGGTATTAGTATTTTATGTTATTAATACTGTAATAATTAAATCTAATAAATGTTTTATCGAAAGACTGTTGGGATCATTGTAGAGAGGGTGCACATACAAGATGTGGCTATTCAATCTTGAAATGGCAGTTTGAGATGGTTTTGAAATATCAGACAATGTTGAAGATTAAGGTCGCTCCAGACCACCTCCAAAACACTGCTTGTCTGAGTCCAAGTCTTGATTAGAATCAAATAAAATAAAATGTATTTATATAGCCCTTCGTACATCAGCTGATATCTCAAAGTGCTGTACAGAAACCCAGCCTAAAACCCCAAACAGCAAGCAATGCAGGTGTAGAAGCACGGTGGCTAGGAAAAACTCCCTAGAAAGGCCAAAACCTAGGAAGAAACCTAGAGAGGAACCAGGCTATGTGGGGTGGCCAGTCCTCTTCTGGCTGTGCCGGGTGGAGATTATAACAGAACATGGCCAAGATGTTCAAATGTTCATAAATGACCAGCATGGTCCAATAATAATAAGGCAGAACAGTTGAAACTGGAGCAGCAGCACGGCCAGGTGGACTGGGGACAGCAAGGAGTCATCATGTCAGGTACTCCTGAGGCATGGTCCTAGGGCTCAGGTCCTCCGAGAGAGAGAAAGAAAGAGAGAAAGAGAGAATTAGAGAGAGCACACTTAAATTCACACAGGACACCGAATAGGACAGGAGAAGTACTCCAGATATAACAAACTGACCCTAGCCCCCCGACACATAAACTACTGCAGCATAAATACTGGAGGCTGAGACAGGAGGGGTCAGGAGACTGTGGCCCCATCCGAGGACACCCCCGGATAGGGCCAAACAGGAAGGATAAATCACATGGGAATCCAAGCACAACCCCACTTACCCAGGGATTAAATCACATGGGAATCCAAGCACAACCTCACTTTCCCAGGGATTAAATCACATGGGAATCCAAGCACAACCCCGCTTTCCCAGGGATTAAATCACATGGGAATCCAAGCACAACCCGCTTTCCCAGGGATTAAATCACATGGGAATCCAAGCACAACCCCGCTTTCCCAGGGATTAAATGGAGCAGTAGCATGGCATCCTACCAGGCAACACAACAGTTTGAAGGTAGTTTTAATATTAAAGGCAAAGTAAATATTTCTTCAACCCCTGACCTTACCAACAACTCACATGCAAGTAAGGCTGTACTGATTAATTTTGTCTACTACTGTCAAGTACTGTAATGTTTACATTTTCTGTTTCACTTGAGTATTATTAAAACCTTTGGGAATGAAGATGAAGGTATTCTTAAGGCATATTAATGGGATACAGTTTCTGATCAGTGCGTGTAGTGTGTACGGTGAAAGTACACATGGGTGCTAGCCTATAGGGGTAGGCTCTACAAGTCTGAGACATTTCACACCACTATAATTATGAAACTTTTGAGTGACATAAGAATAGGCTACAGACCTTTAAGATCATGTATTGTATTTACAATATTAAAACAATGTAACCTGAGATAAAACATATTTTCAGGTTGAACACATTTTATTTACTACTTCCACTGAGTGTACAGGGTGTGCTCAGTCCGTCTGACCTTGAATGACTGACCATCATGTGAGCACTATGGCTGGACAATGTCTGCTGGTTCACCCTAATTTGCAGTCTCTACCCAAAGATGTTATGTTAAAAGTAGTTGTTACTTCAAAATGTTAAAGGCCTAGTTCAGTCAAAAACATGATTTCCCTGTGTTTTATATATATTTCCACACTATGAGGTTGGAATAATAGTGCGAAATTGTAAAAATAATTATGATAATGCACTTTTAGTGTAGGAGCTATTTGAGAAGAGCTGTTTTGGTGGGGTAGCGTTTTTGCCTGCCTGGTGACATCACCAAGCGGTACATTTGCTAATAGACCAATAAGAAAGAGATTTCCAAATTCCATACCTCTCTGCCAATAACAGCTAGTTTTCAGTTTCCCCCTCCCCACTCAGACCACTCCCAGATAGTCCGAGAAAAAATATTGCTTGGTAAATTGCTCTTTGCTAAGAAGTTATTTTTGTTTCTTTTTTTTTTGTTACACCATTTTAATAGAAAACAATCACAGTAAACAATTTGATATTGAGATAAGAACGGCTGCATTGGACCTTTAATAGAAGAATCGCAATGCAGGCGAATGTTGTGTGCTGACAATCACCGACAACCTGGCTACAACAGGAGCGCTGCTGTCTCCTATGCCAGCAACAATGCAACATTTTCTATGATCATGGGATAGGTCATGTGTAAGGAAAATGTATACATTATTGATACAATAATGCAATGTTTATGCGGACAACTAATCGCGCGCTATTGTATCATATTGAAACACCTTTATGACTAATTATGCTACAGTAGTATCTAGTCTCGGTGAACGATTTCATGAATAATGCATGAACATACCATGCAGCCAGAAGAAACATTTACGCGTGCATCATTTAGAGTGATTACGGTATCGGGCGTGTCTCTTCTCTTTTACTTAAAAAAAACTACTGTTAAGTGTACTAGGACGGAGGAACTAGAATGAAAAACGATAGAAGTTCATAGATTTTTTGATTCAACAATACGAAATTATTTGGAATTTGACCATCATCTTTCAGATGTTTCCCGTGTGACGCTTTAGTAAGTAGCATACGCCTCTGCCAAATTACCCCCTCTAACTTTTTAAAGGGAACTACGGTGATTTAGAAATTGTTTTAAACAACACGTAAATAGGCCTGCTACTACAAAGGGCCTATGCGACATTTCAACGGGACCCTTCATTATTGTCTCACATTGCCAAATCTGCTCCTACGCTCGCATGCCAAGATTTTAGTTTTTTCCCTGGAGTGTTTTGGAACTCTATAACTGCAATGGTGAAACTGGGATGGGTGGAGGCTATGACAAAAACTTTCCACAGGCAATAAAGGTGCTATGAAGAATTATGGCTTAAGCGGGGAAATCTTCTAGCTAGTCAGTCATTTTAATGACAAACTAGCTAGAATATAGAACCTTTTTAGAAAGTGTTGGTTATGGTGTAATAAATGAAGCAAATATCTGTCTGATCATAGATTTTGGTTCCATGGGAGTACTGGTTGTTTTACAATAATTATGGAGCCACCAGTTGTGTGAAAAATACTCAATTGTCATACTTAAGTAAAAGTAAAGATACAGTACCTTAATAGAAAATGACTCAAGTGAAAGTCACCCAGTACTTAAGTACAGTGTCAAAACTTGTCATACTTGAGAAAAAGTCAAAGTAAATGCTATAGATCAAACTCCTTATATTAAGCAAACCAGACACCAACATGTTATTGTTTTTATGTATTTATAGTCAGGGGCACACTCCAACACTCAGACATAATTTACAAATGTAGTATTTGTGTTTAGTGAGTCTGCCAGATCAGAGGCAGTAGGGATGACAATGTGTTATATTGATAGGTGTGTGTGAATTGGACCATTTGCTGTCCTGCCTGAGCATTCGAATTGTAACTAGTAATTTTGGGTGTCAGGGAAAATATATGGGGGTAAAAAGTACATATTTTCTTTAGAAATTATACTCTGCATAGTAAGAGACTTGTAGGAGACGGTGGTGCACATTTTGCCAATGCTTTCTCCCCCCCTCTCTATCTCCCTCCCTCTCTCGCTTTCTCTCTCTCTCCCCCTCTCTCTCTCTCTCTTACCCCCCCTCTCTCTCTTTCTCCCCCGCTCTCTTTCTCCCCCCCCCTCTCTCCCTCTCTCTTTCTCTCTCTCCTCCCCCTCTCTCTCCCCCCCTCTCTCTCTCTCTCTATTTCTCTCCCCCCCACCCTCTCTCTCTCTCCCTCTCTCTTTCTCTCTCTGGATTGTGTTCCACCTGGAACCTGGTTGCCCAAGAAACAAATCTTGTCAGCCAATCGGATCCCTCAACCCACATGCATTTGCACACACCCTTCTTCTCTCTCATTGTGTCCCAGGCTTCTTATGTATCACACTGTCGATGATAAACCAGGTAAACACCACCAACACATGATTGCGGTGATTGCTCTCTGTATTTGCTGTTCAAAGCTGTTATCTCTTATTTTTTCCCTCTTCAGCTCCTCAGTACCCACCCATATGTCATTGTGCACACATCATATTTAGCTGTTGACACTAGTCCCTCTACACCTGCTTGCTGCTGTGGTGTGATTGGTGTGAACTGTCTGGTTTACTGCGGTGTCTGAGGCACTTGAGCGGTCCAAGGATTATATTTAGACACACTTGAAGCCCCAGTTTCTCCTAGTTCATAGATCAATGTTCCCACTATTTATTACTTAGCTGTGTTATGTATCCTTTACGGTACTGTACTTCCTACATAACGTGTCTGAAAAATTGTTCTCTGCCTTATTGGCACAGGCCTGAAATTAGTCGAAATGACTCTGTCGTAGTGTTGTAGAGTGCCACTATTGGCCTGTTATTTAACCATGTTTGCTTTCCCCTCTCTCATAGAGAAAAACAATACTCCAACTAATCTTGCAAACAGTGTAGCCTCTGAAGATATATTTTGGCAGTAGCAGTCCTAACTTAGTCAAACTTCAACAACACTTTTGTTGAGACACCTGTGCTTTTAACATTTTGGACACCATAGCTAGATGTCTTGAAGATTATGATGATGGACTGTGATTCATATTTAGTGCTCCTTTTCTGTGTGATAAAAGGGATAGACCACCATGGCCAGTCCAGCACCAGCATGCTGCAAAACCCCTTCCAGTCCAGAGGGGGGAGTGGCGGAGACCCAAAAGACAAAGCGCTTCATCACGGACAACTATGAGCTAAGCAAGGAAGAGCTAGATGGTCTCATGAAGGAAGGAGGTGAGGAAACACAGACATAAGTTGTTGATATAGCCTATACATCTTTTTATTCCCTCCATACAAATAACTTTACATCACATCAGACTGATGAGAGACTCCAGTTGTGGTGTTTTATTAATCTCTGATGATGGATTGCTCCCCCCCCCCCCCCCCCCCCCCCCCCCCACACACAGAAGAAGAGCGTCCCTTCCTGGTGGTCCATCATCTGCTGGATGTAAAAGAGGCAGGTGTGCCGGTATTATTGCCTGGGACCCAGGTCATATGCAGAGTGGACAGCACTGAGAGATACACCACACGCTCCAAGGTGTGTGTGTGTGTGTGTGTGTGTGTGTGTGTGTGTGTGTGAACTGTAAATGTGTATATACAGTTGTAGTTGGACGTTTACCTACACCTTAGCCAAATACATTTAAACTCAGTTTTTCACAATTCCTGACATTTAATCCTAGTAAAAATTCCCTGTCTAAGGTCAGTTAGGATCACCACTTTATCTTTAGAATGTGAAATGTCAGAATAATAGTAGAGCGAATGATTTATTTCAGCTGTTATTTCTTTCATCACATTCCCAGTGGGTCAGAAGTTTACAAACACTCAATTAGTATTTGGTAGCATTGCCTTTACATTGCTTAACTTGGGTCAAACGTTTCAGGTAGCCTTCCGCAAGCTTCCCACAATAAGTTGGGTGAATTTTGGCCCATTCCTTCTGACATAGCTGGTGTAACTGAGTCAGGTTTGTAGGCCTACTTGCCCGCACACACTTTTTCAGTTCTGCCCACAAATTTTCTATAGGATTGAGGTCAGGGCTTTGTGATGGCCACTCCAATACCTTGACTTTGTTGTCCTTAAGCCATTTTGCCACAACTTTGAAAGTATGCTTTGGGTCATTGTCCATTTGGAAGACCCATTTCTGACCAAGCTATAACTTCCTGACTGATGTCTTGAGATGTTGCTTCAATATATCCACATACATTTCCTCCCTCATTATGCCATCTATTTTGTGAAGTGCACCAGTCCCTCCTGCAGCAAAGCACCCCCACAACATGATGCTGCTACCCCCGTGCTTCATGGTTGGGATGGTGTTCTTCGGCTTGCAAGCCTCCCACTTTTTACTCCAAACATCATGTTGGTCATTATGGCCAAACAGTTCTATTTTTGCTTCATCAGACCAGAGGACATTTCTACAAAAAAGTACGATCTTTGTCCCCATGTGCAGTTGCAAAACGTAGTCTGGCTTTTTTATGGCGGTTTTGGAGCAGTGGCTTCTTCTTTGCTGAGCGGCCTTTCAGGTTATGTCGATATAGGACATGTTCTTCTGTGGATATAGATACTTTTGGACCTGTTTCCTCCAGCATCTTCACAAGGTCCTTTGCTGTTGTTCTGGAATTGATTTGCACTTTTCACACCAAAGTACGTTCATCTCTCTGAGACAGAATGCTTCTCCTTCCTGACTGGTATGACGTCTGCGTGGTCCCATGGTGTTTATACTTGCGTACTATTGTTTGTTCAGATGAACATGGTACCTTCAGGCATTTGGAAATTGCTCCCAAGGATGAACCAGACTTGTGGAGGTCTACACTTTTTTTTCTGAGGTCTTGTCTGATTTCTTTTGATTTTCCCATGATGTCAAGCAACAAGGCACAAGGTTTGAAGGTAGGCCTTGAAATACATCCACAGGGACACCTCCAATTGACTCAAATGATGTCAATTAGCCCATCAGAAGCTTCTTAAGCCTTGACATGATTTTCTGGAATTTTCCAAGCTGTTTAAAGGCACAGTCAACTTTGCGTATGTAAACTTCTGACCCACTGGAATTGTGACACAGTGAATGATAAGTGAAATAATCTGTCTGTCAACAATTGTTGGAAAAATTACTTGTGTCATGCACAAAGTAGACGACCTAGCCGACTTGCCAAAACTATAGTTTGTTAACAAGAAATTTGTGGAGTGGTTAAAAAATGAGTTTTAATGACTCCAACCTAAGTGTATGTAAACTTCTGACTTCAACTGTAGGTGTATGACATTAACTGTATTCTCTGTCAGGTCAGTGTGTGCTCTCTGTACACTGTGAAGCTGACCCATGGCAAGTTCACCTGGACGGTCAAGAGGAAGTACAAGCACTTCCAGGAGCTGCATCGTGACCTCTACAAGCACAAGATGATGGCTCACTTCCTGCCTCTGGGAAGGTCAGACTCAGAGCACCAATCAAAGCTCAGACATGCAAAGCAACCCATTATCTGAGTGGAGAGTAATTTGTTTAGAGGGGATGCAATTCAAATAAGAGTGAAGGCCTGTTGTGATTTCTGTATGAGTTTAAGAAGGAACATTTTTAGAATATTCAAATATCTCTTTTTAGATTTGCAGCCCAGAGAGCGCAGCTGAGAGCTATGACAGAGGAGATGCCAAGTCTACACGGCACTGAGAGGATGAGACAAACCTCCAGTAAACCGGTATCACTCTTACATTCATTGACCCACCCAAACTGTATACAGTATGCACAAAGACAGACTCTGATAAACACCATGGTACACACGCAGACAGAGACCCACACATAACTCAGTCTCACATAAAGGCTCACTCCACTGGGCACACCATGTCATTTCAACATGGAAATGTGGGTAATATTTGGTTGAGATGTTGATCAATGAGATTTCCACCTTTATGCACCCACTCAAGACAGACTGAAGTTTGTTGAATTCCCAATGTGTTATAACTTTGCTTTCAACTGTTGAAAAGCACAACAATGTTCAAATGGGAATAAAATGTGCTTCATATAATAGCACAACTAAATGACCTGGATTGCAGTTGAGATGACATAAAAAGTATATACAGATGTAGGATCTTAATTTGAGGAAGTTTGCTACAGCAGGAAAATTATCTTGCAGCAACAGGAAATGTGAATTATTATGTGGATTATAATTAATGGATTTTTTTTGTAGGGGTTGATACATTTTTCAGTAGGGAAAATCAAGTCTGAAATTTTAAAGTGGAAATTACATACATTTTAAGCCTTTTTAAACATTATATATATTACAAATTTGCATTTCCTGCTGTGCAGACAAATTGTGATCCTACATCTGTAGTGCAAGATGCTAGACAGATTATTATAGCATTATTGTGAATATCTCCACAGACCTGCACATTTTGCGTGATATCTTGGACATGCACAATGCACACCTTCTATGATTACATAATACATTAATAGATACAGTAATCTCAAAATGTGACCATGGGTGTGTTACTCATTTTAAGGTTGAATAAAAACGGTTACATTAGTTTGTATCTTTTGTTCCACTGACTTAGTCTGGCTTTAATTCCAGTTTGTCTACAAATTAATAATTGATATTTTGTATTCCAAGAATCAAAGTTAAAGACTAGCACTAAATCAAATCAATCCTTAATTAAAGTCTATTTAAAGTTTGTTTGATTTAGTCCTATTCTTTAACATAGATTTTTTTGGTTGAGATGGAGACATGAATCCAACATATTAATTAACAACTTGAAGATAAAATGTAAAAACAACCAAAGCTTTAAACCCTAGGCCTATATGTACTGTCTATATTTAGTTGAACCCTGAGCTGAATTGAAACAATAGCTGTTGATGACTTTGCAAATGCTATACAGGCCTAAATATTGATGATATATGACTTATAAAGTATGGTTACATTTGATTTTTCTCTGTTGAACTGACCCTTTGGAATGACGTCAATAGCAACAGGGAATCTATTTAGTTATTAAGAGATCGCTCATAGGACCGTTACCGTGACCGTATTACCGCCACACCGGTGGTCACGAGTCATGATGGCAGTCAAATTCCATGTGTCCATTTACGGTAATTAGGCTTCTCCAAGCTCGGATGCTGCTGATGGTCATTAGTAGCCTACCAAACTTGCTAACTGCCTGGTACTCTGCAGTCTATTGCCCCTCTAATCACTGTGACATCAATGCAAATGTAATCAAAAAATCTAATCCAACACTTCATGAGAGCTGATGTTGAGCAACATTTATATAGGCTATGCAATTGTGTGAAAAAACAGAGTGATGGCCTCTTAAAAAGAGGAGGATCCCATCAGCTTTCTTCAGGCTAGGTCTAGTATAATTATTTCTCAATAATTTCAATAAGCATTTTTCCACGGCTGGCCATGCTTTCCACCTGGCTACCCCTACCATGGCCAACATCTCTGCACCCCCTGCCGCAACTTGCCCAACCCCCCCCCCCCCCCCTGCTTCTCCTTCACCCAAAACCAGGCAGCTGATGTTCTGAAAGAACTGCAAAATCTGGATCCCTACAAATTAGCTGGGCTAGACAATCGGCACCCTCTCGTTCTAAAATCACCCTCCGAAATGGTTGCAACCCCTTTTACTAGCCAATTCAACCTCTCTTTCGTGTCGTCTGAGATCCCCAAAGATTGGATAGCTGCCGCGGTCATCCCCCTCTTCAAAGGGGGAGACACTCTAGACCCAAACTGTTACAGACCGATATCCATCCTGCCTGACCTTTCTAAAATCTTCGAAAGCCAAGTTAATAAACAGATCACTGACCATTTCGAATCGCACTGTACCTTCTCCACTATGCAATCTGGTTTCTGAGCTGGTCATGGGTGCACCTCAGCCAAGGTCCTAAACGATATCATAACCATAATCGATAAAAGACAGTACTGTGCAGCTGTACTGTCTGTCTGTCGACCTGGCCAAGGCTTTCGACTCTGTCAATCACCGCATTCTTATTGGCAGACTCAATAGCCTTGGTTTTTCTAATGACTGCCTCGCCTGGTTCACCAAGTACTTTGCAGACAGAGTTCAGTGTGTCAAATCGTAGGGCCTGTTGTCCGGACCTCTGGCAGTCTCTATGGGGGTGCCACAGGATTCAATTCTCGGGCCGACTCTTTTCTCTGTATAAATCTGATGTCGCTCTTTCTGCTGGTGATTCTCTGATTCACCACTACGCAGACGACACCATTCTGTATACATTTGGTCCTTCTTCGGACACTGTGCTAACAAACCTCTAAACGAGCTTCAACGCCATACAACACTCCTTCCGTGGCCTCCAACTGCTTTTAAATGCTAGTAAAACTAAGTGCACGCTCTTCAACCGATTGCTGCCCGCACCCTCCCGCCTGACTAGTATAATTACTCTGGACGGTTCTGACCTAGAATATATGGACAACTACAAATACCTAGGTGTCTGGTTAGACTGTAAACTCTCCTTCCAGACTCACATTAACGGGATCGATATGACAACAGCCAGTGAAAGTGCAGGGCGCCAAATTCAAAACAACAGAAATCTCATAATTAAAATTCCTCAAACATACATGTATCTTATACCGTTTTAAAGGTAATCTTGTTGTTAATCCCACCACAGTGTCCGATTTCAAATAGGACACTGTGAACGATTATGTTAGGACAGAGCCAAGTCACAAAAACACACACAGCCATTTTTCCAGCCAAAGAGTGGAGTCACAAAAAGCACAAATAGAGATAAAATGAATCACTAACCTTTGATGACCTTCATCAGATGACACTCATAGGACTTCATGTTACACAATATATGTATGTTTTGTTTGATAAAGATCATATTTAAAAAAAAGAAATCGGAGTTTACATTGGCGCGTTACATTCACTAGTTCCAAAAACATCCAGTGATTTTGCATAGCCACATCAATTTTACAGAAATACTCATCATAAATGTTGATAAAAATACAAGTGTTACACATGGAATTATAGATATACCTCTCCTTAATGCAACCGCTGTGTCAGATTTCAAAAAAGCTTTAGGGAAAAAGCAAACCATGCAATAATCTGAGAACGGTGCTCAGAATACATTTTTTTATCCGCCATGTTGGAGTCAACAGAAATCAGAAATAACATTATAAATATTCCCTTACCTTTAATGATCTTCATCAGAATGCACTCCCAGGAATCCTAGTTCCACAATAAATGTTTGATTTGTTCGACAATGTCCATTATTTATGTCCAAGTAGCTACTTTTGTTAGGGCGTTTAGTACACAAATCCAAACGCTCGTGCAGGTCCAATTGAACGTCGGACGAAAAGTTCAAAAAGTTATATTACAGGTCATAGAAACATTTCAAACTAAGTATAGAATCAATCTTTAGGATTTTTTTATCATAAATGTTCAACAACGTTCCAACCGGAGAATTCCAATGTCTGTAGAAAAGCCATGGAACGCAGGTCACTCTCATGTGAAATGCGCGTGACCAGGACCTGGCTCTCTGCCAGACCACTGACTCAAAGAGCTCTCATCCGGCCCCACATCACAGTAGAAGCCTCATTCAAGTTTCTAAAGACGGTTGACATCTAGTGGAAGCCCCAGGAAGTGCAACTTGAACCATATCCCACATTGTATTTGATAGGGCTGAGTTCAAAAACGACAAACATTTTCTCAGGTTTTTGCCTGCCATATGAGTTCTGTTATACTCACAGACATCATTCAAACAGTTTTAGAAACTTCAGAGTGTTGTCTATCCAAATGTACTAATACTATGCATATATTAGCAACTGGGACTGAGGAGCAGGCCATTTACTCTGGGCACCTCTGGGCACCTTTCATCCAAGCCACTCAATACTGCCCCTGCAGCCATAAGAAGTTAAGCATCTCCAATCCAAAATGAAATCTAGAATCGGCTTCCTATTTCGCAACAAAGCCTCACTCATGCTGCCAAACATACCCTCGTACAACTGACCATCCTACCGATCCTTGACTTCGTCATTAAAACTCATTTTTCAACCACTCCACAAATTTCTTGTTAACAAACTATAGTTTTGGCAAGTCGGTTTGGACATCTACTTTGTGCATGACTCAAGTAATTTTTCCAACAGTTGTTGACAGACAGATTATTTAACTTATCATTCACTGTATCACAATTCCAGTGGGTCAGAAGTTTACATACTAAGTTGACTGTGCCTTTAAACAGCTTGGAAAATTCCAGACAATTATGTCATGGCTTTAGAAGCTTCTGATAGGCTAATTGACATCATTTGAGCCAATTGGAGGTGTACCTGTGGATGTATTTCAAGGCCTACCTTCAAACTCAGTGCTTCTGCTTGACATATTGGGAAAATCTTAAAAAATCAGCCAAGACCTCAGAAAAAAAATGGCAGACCGCCACAAGTCTGGTTCATCCTTGGGAGCAATTTCCAAATGCCTGAAGGTAACACGTTCATCTGTACAAACAATAGTACACAAGTATAAACACCATGGGACCACGCAGACGTCATACCAGTCAGGAAGGACAAGCGTTCTGTCTCCTAGAGATGAACGTACTTTGGTGCGAAAAATGCAAATCAATCCCAGAACAACAGCAAAGGACCTTGTGAAGATGCTGGAGGAAACAGGTACAAAAGTATCTATATCCACAGTACAACGAGTCCTATATCGACATAACCTGAAAGGCCGCTCAGCAAGGAAGAAGCCACTGCTCCAAAACCGCCATAAAAAAAGCCTGACTATGGTTTGCAACTCCACACGGGGACAAAGATCGTAGTTTTTGTAGAAATGTCCTCCGGTCGGATGAAACAAAAATAGAACTGTTTGGCCATAATGATCATCGTTATGTTTTGAGGAAAGCGGGGGAGGCTTGCAAGCCGAAGAACACCATCCAAACCGGCAAGCACGAAGGTAGCAGCATCATGTTGTGGGGGTGCTTTGCTGCAGGAGGGACTGGTGCACTTCACAAAATAGATGGCATAATGAGGGAGGAAATGTATGTGGATATATTGAAGCAACATCTCAAGACATCAGTCAGGAAGTTAAAGCTTGGTCACAAATGGGTCTTCCAAATGGACAATGACCCCAAGCATACTTCCAACGTTGTGGCAAAATGGCTTAAGGACAACAAAGTCAAGGTATTGGAGTGGCCATCACAAAGCCCTGACCTCAATCCTATAGAAAATATGTGGGCAGAACTGAAAAAGCGTGTGCCAGCAAGGAGGCCTACAAACCTGACTTAGTTACATCAGCTCTGTCGGAAGGAATGGGCCAGAATTCCCCCAATTTATTGTGGGAAGCTTGTGGAAGGCTACCCGAAACCTTTGACCCAAGTTAAAAATGTAAAGGCAATGTTACCAAATACTAATTGAGTGTATGTAAACTTCTGACCCACTGGGAATGTGATGAAAGAAATAACAGCTGAAATAAATCATTCTCTCTACTATTATTCTGACATTTTACTTTCTTAAAATAAAGTGGTGATCCTAACTGACCTAAGAAAGGATTAAATGTTAGGAATTGTGAAAAACTGAGTTATATGTATTTGGCTAAGGTGTATGTAAACTTCCGACTTCAACTGTATATATATATATATATATATATATATATCCCCCTGCGGGCTAGTAGGCTATCAGTCCTGATTTCTGATTTCTCTGTTGTAGAAATACCTTGAAGAATATCTAAATGGCCTTCTGGAGAATTCCTTTTGTAAGAACTTCCACGGCATGGTGAGTGAAGATGACACACACACACACCAATTATCATTCAATGTCAGGATGAGCTGTCATCACTGTCTGTCTTGTTCTGATTCCAGCTGGAATTCCTTGATGTCAGTGCTCTCTCTTTTGTCAGTGAGCTTGGACCCAAAGGCCTGTAAGCAATTTTAATAGTCTATGAGAGTATGTGATGGTATACGAGAAAGTGAGAGTGAGTGTTTATTCAGTATATTTTAATGTGACTAATTCTCTGTCCGTGTGAGCAATGTTAGTGATGTCATTGTATTTCAGGGAGGGTTCCATCTTCAAAAGGTCAGGAGGTCATCGTATCCAGGGGCTGAACTGTATTGGTCATCACCAGTTCTGCTTCCGCTGGTCAAAGCGCTGGCTGGTGGTCAAGGATTCCTTCCTGCTCTATATGAACCGGGAAAACGGGGTCGTCTGCTTTGTACTGGTCTTTGACCCAGAGTTCAAAGTTCAAGTGGGCCGTGCATACACTGATACCAAGTATGGGGTCTGTATTCAGAACTTCACCAGGTAAGTCCACAGTGGTGTCCAAAATGTTATTATCTATTTGTAGGCAGACACACCCATAAAGTGTACACTCAAATACAGATCACACTTGTGAAGTACACATTTTGTATACCTAATTGTTTATTTATGAGTCAATCCCTAGCTGTGTGTGTATTCGTGCAGGCAGGAAGAGGAGAGTGTGGTAAATTTAGATTTTTTTTAACATTCGGCATCACTGTGTCAAGGGGAATACAGTATGTGACCCATCTCCTTGATTTGGTTCTATGTAGCAAAATTATAATTTGTTTTTTACATTGGATAAAAGTAGAGACTCAGAACATTGTATATCATACACTGCAGTAGAGGAACAATGGGAAAGTAATTCTGCTTTGAAAGTTGATAAACTTGTAACACTACTTTTGAGAAAATGTTGTTACACCAACTGGAGAGCTCTTATTTTTCTTCACCCATTCAGCATCGTTATCACCCATATAAGCCTTAGCCCCGCCCATCTTAAGGATTGAGGCCATGTACTTAACAGAGTGAGTAAGGTATTGTAGTAAACAACCAAAGATTAAGATTGAAAGTGGTAAAAGAAGTAGAAAAAAGTATTAGTACAAATATACTTTATCTAGTCCTTGGCCTATATCCTATTCTGACTTTGGTGACAGGTCATGTTGTTCTTCTCGTTACCGTCTCTGGTAAACACACACTAAATTAAATAAAATCTAAGTTTATTTGTCACATGCACAGGATACCGAAGGTGTAAACGGTACAGTGAAATGATTACTTGCATAGTGGAGTCTTTTGTTTAGACCCTTAATCCCTACCCATACTACCATGCACCATGCATGAATCTGCAGGTAGCTTAAGCTAACCAACTAGGTTAAGTTAGCTAACATTAGGCTATAACTAGCAATGCAAATGGTAGTCCATCACAACTTCTTCCCACTGAGCAGTAGCAACACTTTTTCAGTTCTTCATGATATCTTAAAAAAAAATCCTTGGTAGAAAGGATTATCTACACATAATGAGCAACTCGTGTTATAAACAGAAGAATACTACATGGCAGACCAATCCGAACTCATGTCCAGCCCATCCGTTATCTCAGCCAATCATGGCTAGCAGGAAGGTTCCTGTCTTTTTTTCGTTGTTAAACCAACTAGGCTTGTAATTTATTATTTTAATTTGATTTATTTACAGATGGCATGCACGTTTGTTATTAAGGCAAATGACAGTCCACATGTTCAAGAAGGCATTTCTCCCCCAGAACTTATTTTGATAAAAAAAAATGTGAATAAACGTTCAAATGCCTCTCCTGTGTAGTAGTGACGTGCAACATACACATAGATTCCTGGAACGTGTCACATACAGTATTATTTCTAACAAAGATATCTACATATATTTCCGGATGTTGTGTATCCCTGGAAATAATCTGAATTCATATAAACATAACAGTTTTGAAAACATAGCTTGTCCAAAAAAAAGTGGTCTCTTGGCACAACTTGGGGTAAGTTGAGAATGGGACAGGGTAGGTTGAGTCACCTTGGGGTAAAGTGGTTGATGGTGTCCTGTGACAGTGGGTAATGGTGCTGATAGGTCAACGTTTAATTAATTAATGTGGTGTATTGTATATCTTAAATGTATGCCTACATTCAGATATAGATATTTCTGTTCAATATCACTTAACCTTCCATTTCTTGACCAGTTGTCTGGGACAGGGATGTTTCAATGTGTCAATTAGTAGGTAAGTTCTCTGCATTTGAGGCTACAAAGCCCATGAAACTGGCCCGCAAGATTCTTGATATGTTTAGGAAGCTCAGACTCCATGTCGTCAGATAAGACCTTGTGTGCCTCTGCTACTCTATCATAGCCTCATTCGCACAGGTACATGTTCATTTTGGTTTTTGTCATTGGACCTCTTCAGTGTCATTCAGTCTATTTTTTTCATCCCTTGCTGCTGCTCAAATGGACTTCTTCCTTTCTCACTTCTTCCTTCGCTTCTCTCTCCAGAATCTCAAGGGGGGCCAGACCCCTGCTTGTTTTACGTGTGTATACAGGGGGCATGAAGATGTCTGCTATGTAACAATAAAATATGCATCTTGAGTTCATACAGGACACATTGCAAAAATACTATGCATATTATGCACGAAACTGACTAAATGTGATGATAATATGTATGGGGTATGGTGGAGATTGGCTCAATTTACCCCATGGGCATTGGCATAACTTTCATGGATACACTTTCATGGATACACTTTCATGCTATGTTTAGGATCTCATATTTTAGCTTATAGTCTCAACTGATGTATAAAACATTTAAACTATATACTTTGGTTTAGATACAAGCATCATGAAAGTTATAACACAAATTAATTAGACTTTGTGAAAATCTGTTTTTTGGACCTAACTTGCTTACCACTTTCCCCATATGGCTTCTTACTTCACAGACTCTATGAAATGATGAACTCTTCCTAAATATTTGGGCACATGATTAATTTTGTGTATGGTTTTCTAGAAACAATTAGGGTGGCTCAATAATTATTTGGTTCAACATACCCCACTCTCCCCTATTGCCTCGCTGTGTTGCCTCATATGTGTATGTGTGTTCTTACATGAGTGTTGTGTGTGTGTGTTTTAGGAATCTGGTCATCAAGTGTAACAGCTACAGACAGGCTCACTGGTGGAGCCATGAGATCAACAGGCTGGCTGAGCCTTGTGAATTCCTCCAGGTGCAACGCTTTGGGGGCTTTGCCCCACCACGGGAGAACACACTCACTAAATGGTCAGATGTGTGTGTGTATTGCTTCGCATTGGATGATGTGGTATTTGTACATACTGTATACATCCATAGCTTTGTGCTCCCTTAACTTGAATGTAATGTCTCTGTTTATGAACTGGTTGTATTAAAGGTATGTAAATGGCAGTGGCTACTTTGCAGACCTGGCTGATGCTCTGGAGCAGGCCAAGGAGGAGATCTTCATTACAGACTGGTGGTGAGGAGCGGAGCTAGCACAATCGAAATAGTGTATAATATAACGTTCTATTCTATCTCTTGATGGCTAATAGGAATACTCTGTGTTCCAAATTTCATGTACAGTAAGCACAGTGCTCTCCGTAATTACAGAGAGAGGTTATCCAGAGTCCTATATGGTATAGTGTATACATGGCTCTGCCCTGCCGTTAGCTAAATTAGAACATACAGCAAACAAAACAAATGTTTGATTTCACTCTCTCAATAACAACGGAGACCACATTTTCCAACATTTATTAGGTTTGTTTCTAATTAGTCTGTAAACAGCAGGACACAGTGTAAATATGTTAATTATTAATATTTCATGGTGAATATTTTTTTTTCCTCCAAGGCTCAGTCCAGAGGTTTTCCTGAAGAGGCCAGCTACAGGAACGTACTGGCGTCTGGACCAGATCCTCAAACGCAAAGCAGTACGAATCTACTTCCCACCTTTCTCCTGACAACATACAGTGGGGAGAACAAGTATTTGATACACTGCCGATTTTGCAGGTTTTCCTACTTATAAAGCATGTAGAGGTCTGTCATTTTTCTCATAGGTACACTTCAACAGTGAGAGACGGAATCTAAAACAAAAATCCAGAAAATCACATTGTATGATTTTTAAGTAATTCATTTGCATTTTATTGCATGACATAAGCATTTGAGACATCAGAAAAGCAGAACTTAATATTTGGTACAGAAACCTTTGTTTGCAATTACAGAGATCATTCATTTCCTGTAGTTCTTTACCAGGTTTGCACACACTGCAGCGGGGATTTTGGCCCACTCCTCCATACAGACCTTCTCCAGATCCTTCAGGTTTCGGGGCTGTCGCTGGGCAATACGGACTTTCAGCTCCCTCCAAAGATTTTCTATTTGATTCAGGTCTGGCTAGGCCACTCCAGGACCTTGAGATGATTCTTACGGAGCCACTCCTTAGTTGCCCTGGCTGTGTGTTTCGGGTCGTTGTCATGCTGGAAGACCCAGCCACGACCCATCTTCAATGCTCTTACTGAGGGAAGGAGGTTGTTGGCCAACATCTTGCGATACATGGCCCCATCCATCCTCCCCTCAATACGGTGCAGTCGTCCTGTCCCCTTTGCAGAAAAGCATCCCCAAAGAATTATGTTTCTACCTCCATGCTTCCCTGTTGGCATGGTGTTCTTGGGGTTGTACTCATCCTTCTTCTTCCTCCAAACACGCAAGTGGAGTTTAGTCCAAAAAGCTACATTTTTGTCTCATCAGACCACATTACCTTTTCCCATTCCTCCTCTGGATCATCCAGATGGTCATTGGCAAACTTCAGACGGGCCTGGACATGCACTGGCTTGAGCAGGGGGACCTTGCGTGCGCTGCAGGATTTTAATCCATGACGGCGTAGTGTGTTACTAATGGTTTTCTTTGAGACTGTGGTCCCAGCTCTCTTCAGGTCATTGACCAGGTCCTGCTGTGTAGTTCTGGGCTGATCCCTCACCTTCCTCATGATCATTGATGCCCCACGAGGTGAGATCTTGCATGGAGCCACAGACCGAGGGTGATTGACCGTCATCTTGAACTTCTTCCATTTTCTAATAATTGCGCCAACAGTTGTTGCCTTCTCACCAAGCTGCTTGCCTATTGTCCTGTAGCCTATCCCAGCCTTGTGCAGGTCTACAATTTTATCCCTGATGTCCTTACACAGCTGTCTGGTCTTGGCCATTGTGGAGAGGTTGGAGTCTGTTTGATTGAGTGTGTGGACAGGTGTCTTTTATACAGGTAACAAGTTCAAACAGGTGCAGTTAATACAGGTAATGAGTGGAGAACAGGAGGGCTTCTTAAAGAAAAACTAACAGGTCTGTGAGAACCGGAATTCTTACTGGTTGGTAGGTGATCAAATACTTCTGTCATGCAATAAAATGCAAATGAATTACTTAAAAATCATACAATGTGATTTTTCTGGAATTTTTCTGGAATTCTGTCTCTCACAGTTGAAGTGTACCTATGAGAAAAATTACAGACCTCTACATGCTTTGTAAGTAGGAAAACCTGAAAAATCAGCAGTGCATCAAATCCCAGCCTTGTATGTCCCAAATCCCAGCCCACTGTATGTCTATAGTCTCCTTATACCTGTCCTCCTCCCTCCTCTCCTCTGAAAGCACTGAAGGTTAATCCCTTCCCAGCCAGCACATAATTAATGTTCTCAGAACCATTTGTTTCTTAGAGCTTGGTGAGAGTGTAGTTATCCTATTGGTTATTTTGCATACAACATTCCCCAACTTTATGGGAATGGTGATTGCTTGACTTTGGAACATTCTCAGCACATTTAAGGAATTCACAAAAAAAAAAAACATTATTTACTTGGTATTTAATTTAACAGTATTCGTTTTCCAAAAAGTCAAACATGGTTACGTTTAATTCCATTTTCGTTAATGTTCTATGGACGTTCTCCAAATGGTTTGACATTGGGAATGTTCTCAAATAGTTCAGAGAATGTCAAGAAACAATGTTATTCTGTGGGAATTTCAGTACTTTCGGCATAACGTTTCCTACAGGTTTCCTCATGGTTCTATTTAAAGCCATGTTCTCAAATTGTTCAGAGAACTTTAAGAAACAATGTTCTTCTGTGGGAATTTCAGTACTTAACAGATCATTCCACCCCACAAGTTCCGATGCGGAGGGCCTCCCGGGTGGCGCAGTGGTTAAGGGCGCTGTGCACCAAGCCCTCCCTAACCCGGACGACGCTAGGCCAATTGTGCGTCGCCCAACGGACCTCCCGGTCATGGCCGATTACGACAGAGCCTGGGCGCTAGCTGTGCCATCAGAGACCCTGGGTTCGCGCCCAGGCTCTGTCGTAACCGGCCATGACCGGGAGGTCCGTTGGGCGACGCACAATTGGCCTAGCGTCGTCCGGGTTAGGGAGGGCTTGGTCTGTAGGGATGTCTCATCGCACACCAGCGACTCCTGTGGCGGGCCGGGCGCAGTGCGCGCTAACCAAGGTTGCCAGGTGCACAGTGTTTCCTCCGACACATTGGTGCGGCTGGCTTCCGGGTTGGATGCGCGCTGTGTTAAGAAGCAGTGCGGCTAGGTTGGGTTGTGTATCGGAGGACGCATGACTTTCAACCTTCGTCTCTGCCGAGCCCGTACGGGAGTTGTAGCAATGAGACAAGATAGTAGCTACTACAACAATTGGACACTACAAAATTGGGGAGAAAAAGAGGTCAAATGTAAAAAATAAAATAAATAAATGTTCCCATGCGGGAACTGTCATATTTTTACCACATTCTGGGAATGTTCTAAAAAATTATGTGACTTAAGGGATGTTCAGAGAATTTATTTCTGGAAATATTCTGGAAATCTTCAGAAAAATTAGCTAGCAGAGAATTAAGTCTTATTGATTGAGATGTAGTTCTTTTAAATTTTTTTTTACCCCTTTTCTCCCCAATTTTCGTGGTATCCAATTGTTGTAGTAGCTACTATCTTGTCTCATCGCTACAACTCCTGTACGGGCTCGGGAAGGTTGAATGTCATGCGTCCTCCGATACACAACCCAACCAGCCGTACTGCTTCTGCATCCAACCCGGAAGCTAGCCAATGTGTCGGAGGATACACCTGGCAACCTTGGTTAGCGCGCACTGCGCCCGGCCTGCCACAGGAGTTGCTGGTGAGACAAGGACATCCCTACCGACCAAGCCCTCCCTAACCCGGACAACGCTAGGCCAATTGTGCGTCGACCTTGTGCGTCGACCTTGTGCGTCGACCTCCCGGTCACGGCCGGTTACGACAGAGACTGGGCGCGAACCCAGGGACTCTGATGGCACAGCTGGCGCTGCAGTACAGCACCCTTAACCACTGAGCCACCCGGGAAGCCCAAAAATGTAGTTCTTAGAGTCAATAATAACCATAACAAAACTTTCACAACATTTAGAGAATATTCTCAGAATGTTATTTAATTACCATCAAATAACCTATATTTTCAGATCTCAGAACGTTAATAAAACGTTCAATGAACTTGAGTAAAGCTTTCTGCACACCTCCCTGCAACTTAAAAATAAACAATCCCAGAACAGGTTCAATTTTCACTTCTGTCCTCAGAATATTTAAAAAACATTCCGTTTTACTGGGCTTCGTTCCCACAACCAATTTGAAACCAAAAACATACTTTTCCTCCTTCCCACCTTTTGTGTATATCCATCCTTTCTTTTCTCTGTGTAGGAACAAGGTGTCAAAGTGTGTGTGCTCCTGTACAAGGAGGTGGAGATGGCACTGGGTATAAACAGTGGCCACAGCAAGAAGACACTGATGGACATGCACCCCAACATCAAGGTCTGTCTGAGACACTAATCTCTGCTCTGCAATCAGGTGGTGCTATACACCTCACAAACCAACCCACATAGCATCATCATGCTTTCATTGCTGGTGTTATACTGTGTCATTATTTAAAATTCAAAAAACATTATTAGATTTGTGTCCTTAGCTTCACTGATGTCTCTCCAACAGGTGATGCGACACCCCAACCACATGTCCGCTGTGGTATTTTTCTGGGCCCATCATGAGAAGATGGTGGCCATCGACCAATCAGTGGCCTTCGTTGGAGGCTTGGACCTGGCCTTTGGGAGATGGGACGACAGCCAGTACCGGTTGACTGATACAGTTCCCACGGAGACAGCCAATCACATCTCTGAAGAAGTGCCAAAGGCTCCAATTTCTGAGCCAGAGGTGATACATCTCAAGAAAAAGTCAAGATTAATCTTTCTTTCTCTTTCTCCTGTGTTCTGATAATCCATAGTTCATATTGTTACCTGGTGTTAAGCAGTGACTTTATTGCCAGACTGTCCTATTCTGCCTCCTAGGCAGCTGATTCAGGTGACCAGGTGGATGGGTCAAACTCAGCCCAGGATCCAGAGCCGGAAGAGGTCAATGCTGAGGATCTGAAGAACAACACCCAGCTGTGGCTTGGCAAGGACTACAGCAACTTCATCAAGAGAGACTGGGTCCAACTGGACCGCCCATTTGAAGGTGCAGCATACACACATTATACCCCCATTCATAACACCCACTACCACTCTCTCTGTAACTTACTAACATACACACACACACACACCGGAGGGATAATCCTTCATTTTAATGTGTTTTGTTTTCTCAGACAACATTGACCGCACTGAGGTGCCCCGTATGCCGTGGCGTGACCTGTCTGCTGCCCTCCATGGCAAAGCTGCCAGGGACGTAGCCCGCCACTTCATCCAGCGCTGGAACTTTGCCAAGGTCAGAGGTCAAATGAGAGGTTCCTAAGGATCTTTCTTTCATGGCTTTACTTGGATGTACATACACTACTTCTGAACTAGGTTCCAAAGGACAACCCTAGACACAACTAGGGTTATGTGATCGAGACATCTGGCTCTTATTATCTTTGTTTTGTCTGCCTACAGATCTTTAAGTACAAGAACATTAGAAGCACGTTTTTCCCCTGCCTTCTTCCCAAGTCTCACAGTACTGCTGATGCACTGCCATTCACTGTGCCTGGCTCTGGGAAGGCCTCCGTGCAGGTACACATGTTCACACATAAGAGTGAACGAACACACTCGGACACATACAAGCTCACAGAAATGTCTCTCATTCTCCTTTTTTTGATGATCAATTGTATATTGATTTTCATTTTCTTCTCTCTGTCTCTCAGGTGTTGCGTTCTGTGGATCGCTGGTCAGCCGGAACTTGTGACAGCTCTATCCTCAATGCCTACATCCATACCATCGATAACAGCGAACACTACATCTACATCGAGGTAACTCTGCTACCAGCACACTACATACATTATATACACATACACATTATTTAATCACACCCATTTACCAGACTCGGACTCAGACTCTTACCAGACTCAGACTCTTACCAGACTCAGACTCAGACTCTTACCAGACTCATTGCACCAATTTACCAGAGTCAAACCCATGCTAATTCTATGCCATATCTATCTTCCATACCTATCTGTTTGATTGCTGTAAAAGCATAGAAATCAACCAGGAGACAAGGTTGTTTTTTGTAATGCAAGATGGTATTCAGTGCCCTGGCCTCCCCCACGCTGTCTTGTGACTGTATCTCTGTAATAAAGTCAACTTGGAGCTCAAGGTTGCGATAACGGCAGTCCCCTATGCCTTCACAGTCCACATGGTCCTATCAAGTCCAATTGAATGCATGGGTTGTATGGGTTGTGGTATAAATTCTCAAATGTCCCCCTCTCTGCTCTCAGAACCAGTTCTTCATCAGCTGTGCTGATGGGAAGAACGTGCACAATGGCATCGGTGACGCAATCGTGAAGAGGATACTACGTGCACACAGGTGTGGTTCTACCACCGTGTCTCTCGCGCTGTCTGTCTGGGTTTAATCAGTCAGCACACGGCTGGGTTTACTGTATAACATGATTTTACTGGACTGATCATCACACTGGGTTATACACAGGGGTGAAAGTAGAATTCATTTCTTCCCGGTTCGGGACCTCCTATATGTGCTTGCGCCCAATCATAGAATTACATACAGAATCCCTTTTCATTCAATAGCACTTCTGTGGGCCTAGTCGTAAATGCTTGTCATTTAACTTTTAAAAAGTATTGCCTTTTGTTGTGGCATAAACAATCGATCTTGATGTTTTCATCTGATTGTCAAAGTAGTCACGTCAAAGGACTCCTTCACTAGGCTCCCCGCGCACCTTCCTCCACTCACAACATATTTCCAGCCTCCAAGCAAAGTGGTGAATGGAAAGAGACATCTGTTACACAAAACACCACAAAGTGTGTCATGACATTTGACGATTGCCATCAGGACAGAATTTATGAGTCCACCGCTGTTCACGTAGATCTCAGTGTCAGCCACCCAACTCTGCCTTGGCAAAATCTCAGTGTTCACGTCTAACCACATTGCATTTTGAACGGTAGGCTATACCACCTGTTTTCAAGTCCATTTTCAAATTGTTCATGCCTCTGACATGCGGTAATGATAAAAAATGGTGTAATAGCTTACAGTTTGATATCTATTTTGTTTTAATTAATGTGATAGGCTCATATTTTACCGGTATGGCGTACCCACACTATTTATTTTACCGTATCTACTTACTTTCACCCCTGGTTATACATGTTTTATACTTGCTTGTTAGTTGATGGTCTGTATCGAGTCAACTTAAATAATCATGATTCAATATTGTTAATGTCACAAATACCACATTGTTTCTTGTTTTTATATTTCTTAAATGTTTTATTTAACCTTTATTTTAACAGGGAAGACATATTGAGACCTAGTTCTCTTTTCCAAATGCACCCTGTATAATCCAATTTAAACATACACAATATATATACTGTAGATTAAGTTTACAATGTTTAACAGATTGACCAATGCTGTTTATATAAATGTAGAAATAATCTACCCGTGGTTCACCTTTTATGTACAGTACCAGTCAAAAGTTTGGACACACCTACTCATTCAAGGGTTTTTCTTTATATTTACAAGTTTCTATATTGTAGAAAAACTATGAAATAACACACATGGAATCATGTAGTAACCAAAAAAGTGTTAAACAAATCAAAATATATTTTATGTGAGATTCTTCAAATAGCCACCCTTTGCCTTGATGACTGCTTTGCACACTATTGGCATTCTCTCAACCAGCTTCATGCGGAATGTTTTTCCAACAGTCTTGAAGGAGTTCCCAAATATGCTGAGCACTTGTTGGCTGCTTTTCCTTCACTCTGCGGTCCAACTCATCCCAAACCATCTCAATTGGGTTGAGGTCGGGTGATTTTGGAGACCAGATTTCCACCAGTCTAATGTCCATTGCTCGTGTTTCTTGGCCCAAGCAAGTCTCTTCTTATTATTGATGTCCTTTAGTAGTGGTTTCTTTGCAGCAATTCAACCATGAAGGCCTGATTCACGCGGTCTTCTCTGAACAGTTGATGTGTCTGTTACTTGAACTTTAAAGCATTTATTTGGGCTGCAATCTGAGGTGCAGTTAACTAATGAACTTATCCTCTGCAGCAGAGATTACTCTGGGTCTTCCTTTCCTGTGGCGGTCCTTATGAGAGCCAGTTTCATCATAGCGCTTGATGGTTTTTGCGACTGCACTTGAGAAAACCTTAAAAGTTCTTGCCATTTTCCGCATTTTCAGTTTTTCTTATTTTATTTCAACTTTATTTAACCAGGTAGGCTAGTTGAGAACAAGTTCTCATTTACAACTGCGACCTGGCCAAGATAAAGCAAAGCAGTGCGACACAAACTACAACACAGAGTTACACATGGAATAAACAAACTTACAGTCAATAATACAATCGAGAAAGTCTATATACAGTGTGTGCAAATGAGGTAGGATAAGGGGGGTGAAGCAATAAATAGGACATAGTGGCAACATTATTACAGTATGGCAAATTAAACATTGGGGTGATAGATGTGCAGAAGATGAGTGTGCAAGTAGCGGTACTGGGGTGCAAAGGAGCAAAATAAATAAAATAGATAACAATATGGTGATGAGGTAGTTGGATGGGCTATTTACAGATTGGCTATGTACAGGTGCAGTGATCTGTGAGCTGCTCTGACAGCTGGTGCTTAAAGCTAGTGAGGTAGATATGAGTTTCCAGCTTCAGTGATTTTTGCAGTTCGTTCCAGTCATTGGCAGCAGAGAACTGGAAGGAAAGCCGGCCGAAGGAGGAATTGGCTTTGGGGGTGACCAGTGAAATATACCTGCTGGAGCGTGTGCTGCGGGTTGGTTGACTGAACCTCATGTCTTAAAGTAATGATGGACTGTCATTTCTCTTTGCTATTTGAGCTAGTTCTGGCAAAATATGAACTTGGTCTTTTACCAATTAGGGCTATCTTCTGTATACCACCCCTACCTTGTCACAACACAACTGATTAGCTCAAACGCATTAAGAAGTAAATACATTTTAACAAGGCACACCGGTTAATTGAAATGCATTCCAGGTGACTACCTCATGAAGCTGGTTGAGAGAATGCCAAAAGTTTTCAAAGCTGTCATCGAGGCAAAGGGTGGCTCCTTTGAAGAATCTCAAATCTAAAAAAAGGTTTGACACTTTTTTGCTTAATACACGATTCCGTCTGTGTTTTTTTCAATAGTTTTGATTTTTCTACAATGTAGAAAACAGTAAAAATAAAGAAAAACCCTGGAATTAGTTGGTGTGTCTGAATTTCTGACTGGTATTGTATCACGATGGCCTGAGTTCTTTCACTGAGATAATCGTGACACTATGAACCCTGCGTCAGAGCTCAGGCAAGAGTATCAAAAGCTTTTGACAGGTCCACAAACAAAGTAGCACATTTCATTTTAGTGTCGAAAGCATTGAAAAGATCATTAACAACTAAAGCTGTTTCTTTAATAGTGCTGTGCCCAGGCTTAAACCCTGATTGGTTTACATTTAAAATACATTTCGCAGATAAAAAAAAAAGATAAATTGTACATTTACCCAGGATTCAAGAATCTTCGCCAGACGCGGAGCCTTGAAATGGGTCGATAAGGATTAAGATCACTACTATCCCTGCCATGATGGAGAGCTGATTTCCATACTCATGGAATATTCCCTGAAAACAATGTTGAATTAAATTATATATAACCCCCTCTCCTCTTCTACCACATTCCCTAACTCTATTGCTGTTCCTCAGTGAGCAGAAGAAGTACAGGGTGTTTGTGGTGGTGCCCCTGCTTCCTGGGTTTGAAGGAGATATCAGCGAGGGGGGTGGGAAAGCCATCCAGGCCATATTACACTTCACCTACAGGTCAGAACCATCCCTTATGGGCCTACATACACACACACACACACACACACAGTAAAAAGTAGCACACAATCACTTACAGTATCATACTGCATAATTTTAAAACATACATTTTGTGTAGAGATTTGTGTTTTAAGAAAACAACTTTAAAGATTGTTGTCGATTTGATGGTGTAAGTAATATGTATTTTTCACGACAGGACCATGTGCCGTGGAGAGTACTCCATACTGATGAGACTGAGAGAACGTGAGTTTTGTTTCCTTATTTCCAATTCAACCTAATATCTGGAATTACTGTCCGTCTGTCTGTCTCATCTCTGATAATATTTCTGCTTTTCTTTCTCTCCTGTGTATGGCTTACCCTTCCGCTAACTGAAGGCTCATACTAGGTATCTAACTTTACTATCTATATTATCTATAGTATACTTCTCCATTCTCCCCATACTTAATCATTTCATCCTCTTTTCCTATAACGCCCATCTGTCTTCTCATGTTTAAATTGTGGTCCTGTTTCGTTAGCGTTCATTTATTCATTGGCTTCAGCTCTATGCCAGTGTGTCAGCCAACCAGTGTCTCCCTACCCCCAGTTGAGGACCAGTGGAGCGAGTACATCACCCTGTGTGGCCTGCGCACACACTCCCAGCTCTCCCAGTCCCTGGTCACAGAGCTCATCTACGTACACAGCAAGACCCTCATAGCTGACGACCGCCGCTACATCATCGGTGAGCCACTGTCATCACAGCCACACTTACAGATGAGACGGGATGGCTGTGGCTGTTTCCAAAATGGCCCCCTATTCCCTATATACTGTAGTACACTACCTTTGCTCTCGCCAAAAGTAGTGTATATAGGCAATAGGGTTCCATTTCCAACGCAGCTTGTGACTGTGACATCACTGGGATCAATCACAGGCTGCTAATTACTGTCTCTGCATAATAATCACAAGGTGAATGATATGCAGAGCTAATAAAATATTCAGCTATAGAAACATACTGGACTTTAGGGGAGGGAGGGAAGGGGAACTTAAACGGCACCCCCCTCATTGAAGATGAATGCATTTTTTCCCGAGGTAGATTGTATTGGAATCGTTATAGAAAAACATGCACTCCACACTGTGTAATGTAGGTACAACCAACTGAAACTCTTGCGCTTGCTTGGCTCCATGCTATGATATTATTATGATTACACTGGGACTGGGTAGGGTACAGTAATTATGATGCTTCTGTCAGCTAGATAAGGATGAGTCCTTGAAACACAGGAAAGGTGTTTTATAAACAATGTTTTTTGTTAACCTTCTATCTTCTCTGTCTTGGTATTAAGAAAGTTTGCTGCTACCAACTCATATACTTTGTTGTAAGCAAGTCGCTGCAGCATCTATGGCCATCGTCACTGATATTAGTGCCACAACTCTCTTTCTGTCTCTGGCTCTGTCTCTCTTTTTCTCTCCTCCGGTTTCTATTCCCTCCACTCTCTCTGTGCTCCCTCCATCCAGGCTCAGCTAACATCAATGACCGCAGTATGCTGGGGAGCCGAGACAGTGAGCTGGCTGTGCTGGTGGAGGATGAGGAGAGGATCCCCTCCATTATGGGGGGAGAGGAGTACCAGGCTGGACCCCTCACTCTGGCCCTGCGCAAAGAGTGTTTCAGGTTCGGACTCAGGAAAAGAGTCCATGCACTTCTGCACTGTCTGTGATTTTACATTAAATTCGCTTATTTTTTAAAATTATTTTTAAATTTCACCTTTATTTAACCAGGTAAGCTAGTTGAGAACAAGTTCTCATTTGCGACCTGGCCAAGACAAAGCATAGCAGTTCGACACATACAACAACACAGAGTTAAACATGGAATGAACAAAACAGAGTCTCAATAATACAGTAGAAAAAAAGAAAACAAAGTCTATATACAGTGAGTGCAAATAAGGTCAAATAAGGGAGTTAAGGCAATAAAGAGGCCATGGTGGCGGAGTAATCACAATATGGCAATTAAACACTGGATGGGAGATGTGCAAAAGATGGATGTGCAAGTAGAGATACTGTGGTGCAAAAGGAGCAGAATAAATAAATACAGTATGGGAATTAGGTAGATAGATGGGCTGTATACAGATGGGCTATGAGCAGGTGCAGTGATCTTAAAGCTAGTGAGGGAGGTGGGAATCTCCAGCTTCAGTGATTTTTGCAGTTCGTTCCAGTCAGTGGCAGCAGAGAACTGGAAGGAAAGCCGACCAAAGGAGGAATTGGCTTTGGGGGTGACCAGTGAGATATACCTGCTGGAGCGTGTGCTACAAGTGGGTGCTGCTATGGTGACCAGCGAGCTGAGATAGGGCGGAGCTTTACCTAGCAAAGACTTGTAGATAACCTGTAGCCAGTGGGTTTGGCGAGGGCCAGCCAACGGGAGCGCACAGGTCGCAGTGGTGGGTAGTATAAGGGGCTTTGGTGACAAAACGGATGGCAATGTGATAGACAACATCCAGTTTGCTGAGTAGAGTGTTGGAGGTTATTTTATAGATGACATCGCCGAAGTCAAGGATCGGTAGAATGGTCAGTTTTACGAAGGTATGTTTGGCAGCATGAGTGAAGGAAGCTTTGTTGTGAAATAGTAAGCCGATTCTAGATTTAATTTTTGATTGGAGATGCTTAATGTGAATCTGGAAAGAGAGTTTACAGTCTAGCCAGACACCTAGGTATTTGTAGTTATCCACGTATTCTAAGTCAGAGCCGTCCAGAGTAGTGATGCTGGATGGGCGGGCAGGTGCGGGCAATGATCGGTTGAATAGCATGCATTTAGTTTTATTTGCGTTTAAGAGCCGTTGGAGGCCACGGACGGAGAGTTGTATGGCAGTTCACTGATAGAGAGGTTTACTGACGTTGAGTGGTATGGGAATGATATACACTATATATGCAAAGGTATGTGGACACCCCTTCAAATTTGTGGATGTGTTTATTTCAGCCACACTCGTTGCTGACAGGTGTATAAAATCAAGCACACAGCCATGTGATCTCCATAGACAAACATTGGCAGTAGAATGGCCTTTGTCACATATACTCCCTCTCCGGCCTCTAGGTCATCAGGCTGCTGATTATCTCGGACACCTGTCACCATCGTCTCGCTCACCTGCGCCTCATGACACTCAACTGGACTCCATCACCTCCTTGATTATCTTCCCTATATCTGTCACTCCCCTTGGTTCTTTCCTCAGGTGTTATTCACTCTGTTCTCATGTCGGTGCGTTGTTTGTGTTACGTGGTTTGTGGTTCTTTTATTTATTAAAACACTCACTCCCTGAACTTGCTTCCCGACTCTCAGCGCACTCGTTATAGCCTTACTGAAGAGCTCAGTGACTTTCAACGTGGCACCGTCATAGGATGCCACCTTTCCAACAAGTCAGTTCCTCAAATTTCTGCCCTGCTAGAGCAGCCCCGGTCAACTGTAAGTGCTGTTATTGTGAAGTGGAAATGTCTAGGAGCAACAACTGCTCAGACTCTGCAACAGTGGAAATGCTTTCTCTGGAGTGATGAAACACACTTCACCATCTGGCAGACCGACGGACTAAGCTGGGTTTGGCGGATGCCAGGAGAACGCTACCTGCCCCAGTGCATAGTGCCAACTGTAACGTATGGTGGAGGAGGAATAATGCTCTGGGGCTGTTTTTCATGGTTTGGGCCCCTTAGTTCCAGTGAAGGGAAATCTTAATGCTACAGCGTACAATGACATTCTAGATGATTCTGTGCTTCCAATTTTGTGGCAACAGTTTGGGGAAGGCCCTTTCCTGTTTCATCATGACAATTCCCCCGTGCACAAAGCGAAGTCCATACAGAAATGGTTTGTCGAGATCGGTGTGGAAGAACTTGTCAGGGTTCTGTGCAGGCCAGTCATCAACCCCATCGAACACCTTTGGGATGTATTGGAATGCCGACTGCGAACCAGGCCTAATTTCTCAACATCAGTGCCCGACTTCACTAATGTCTCCACAGCAATGCTCCAACACCTAGTGGAAAGCCTTCCCAGAAGAGTGGAGGCTGTTATGGCAGCAAAGGGGGGACCAAATCAATTTTATTGGCCATGATTTTGGAATGAGATGTTCAACAAGCATGTGTCTACATACTTTTGGTCATGTAGTGTGTCTGTGTTGAATCTGGGGTGTTTGGACATGAAAGGTTTCTAATGAGATGAACCACTCTCACATAGCCGTCCTTATATTAGCGAGGGAGGTTGTAACCAAGGTCCCTGCACTGACATACGAATAATGCTGACTCCACTGCTAGTGGATGAATCTATTGATTAGCAATTGATGGCATTTGTGATGCACTGACACTGTCCCTAAAGATCCTAGACAGAATATGCATACTTCTCACAGAGCTTGTCTGCAGCCTATTATGCCAGCAGAGCTATTCATTTCAAATCAGCAGCTACCAAGTATATCCTCTAGTTTCCAAGGGAACCATCTCAGACGACAATTTTGCGCAGGCGTGGTCATCATTCCCTGTATGAAGGAAATATATTTTTTATTTTTTTTTCTATGAATTTTTGCATCAACCTCTACTCAGATACTGTAATACGAACTGTCACTCTAGCAACAATTTGAATGTGCAGTTAACATAGCTGCTTGGCAGTAACTGACTTACAACTCTATGTGCATGTACTTCCCAGGGTGCTTTTAGGAGCCGATTCTGAACCCCAGATCGACATCGATGACCCAATCAGTGACCTGTTCTTCTTTGTGGGGTGGAACACGACGGCAAAACTGAATGCTAAGATTTATGACAAGGTATGAATAGAACTAAAAGCTATTTTTGTTCTCTTTTATGTGCATCCTCAATGACATCCACTCTCTCTTTCCCTTCTCCCTGTCCTCTCTGCTGCTCACCTTCCCTTTACCCGGAACAGGTCTTCCGCTGCCTCCCGTGCAACTCTGTCCACAACATGAGGGAGCTGAAGGAGCATTCAGGCCTGGAGCGCCTGTGTGACAAACACCCCCAGCAGGCTAAAGAGGAGCTGGAGGCCGTCAGGGGGCTACTGGTCCACTTCCCCCTCAACTTCCTGTCTGAGGAGAATCTGCTCCCCCCACTGGGCAGCAAGGAGGGCATGGCTCCAACAGAACTCTGGACATAAGAGTACCAGGCTACCAGCCACAAGGACCAAGATGACACTGGAAAAGCCCAGTCCAGCAGGAAAGAGCATTATAGATTTGTATCGCATTGACCAGATTCCACTCCATTGTAAATCAAAAGATTGGAACAAAATGTATACTCAACTCACCTAGCTAGAAAACACTAACTGATGTGTCTTTGAAGAATGCAAATAAATGCAAGGCATTTAGGATGTTTACATACAGTGCCATGCGAAAGTATTCGGCCCCCTTGAACTTTGCGACCTTTTGCCACATTTCAGGCTTCAAACATAAAGATATAAAACTGTATTTTTTTGTGAAGAATCAACAACAAGTGGGACACAATCATGAAGTGGAACGACATTTATTGGATATTTCAAACTTTTTTAACAAATCAAAAACTGAAAAATTGGGCGTGCAAAATTATTCAGCCCCCTTAAGTTAATACTTTGTAGCGCCACCTTTTGCTGCGATTACAGCTGTAAGTCGCTTGGGGTATGTCTCTATCAGTTTTGCACATCGAGAGACTGAATTTTTTTCCCATTCCTCCTTGCAAAACAGCTCGAGCTCAGTGAGGTTGGATGGAGAGCATTTGTGAACAGCAGTTTTCAGTTCTTTCCACAGATTCTCGATTGGATTCAGGTCTGGACTTTGACTTGGCCATTCTAACACCTGGATATGTTTATTTTTGAACCATTCCATTGTAGATTTTGCTTTATGTTTTGGATCATTGTCTTGTTGGAAGACAAATCTCCGTCCCAGTCTCAGGTCTTTTGCAGACTCCATCAGGTTTTCTTCCAGAATGGTCCTGTATTTGGCTCCATCCATCTTCCCATCAATTTTAACCATCTTCCCTGTCCCTGCTGAAGAAAAGCAGGCCCAAACCATGATCATGCCACCACCATGTTTGACAGTGGGGATGGTGTGTTCAGCTGTGTTGCTTTTACGCCAAACATAACGTTTTGCATTGTTGCCAAAAAGTTCAATTTTGGTTTCATCTGACCAGAGCACCTTCTTCCACATGTTTGGTGTGTCTCCCAGGTGGCTTGTGGCAAACTTTAAACAACACTTTTTATGGATATCTTTAAGAAATGGCTTTCTTCTTGCCACTCTTCCATAAAGGTCAGATTTGTGCAATATACGACTGATTGTTGTCCTATGGACAGAGTCTCCCACCTCAGCTGTAGATCTCTGCAGTTCATCCAGAGTGATCATGGGCCTCTTGGCTGCATCTCTGATCAGTCTTCTCCTTGTATGAGCTGAAAGTTAAGAGGGACGGCCAGGTCTTGGTAGATTTGCAGTGGTCTGATACTCCTTCCATTTCAATATTATCGCTTGCACAGTGCTCCTTGGGATGTTTAAAGCTTGGGAAATCTCTTTGTATCCAAATCCGGCTTTAAACTTCTTCACAACAGTATCTCGGACCTGCCTGGTGTGTTCCTTGTTCTTCATGATGCTCTCTGCGCTTTTAACGGACCTCTGAGACTATCACAGTGCAGGTGCATTTATACGGAGACTTGATTACACAGGTGGATTGTATTTATCATCATTAGTCATTTAGGTCAACATTGGATCATTCAGAGATCCTCACTGAACTTCTGGAGAGAGTTTGCTGCACTGAAAGTAAAGGGGCTGAATAATTTTGCACGCCCAATTTTTCAGTTTTTGATTTGTTAAAAGAGTTTGAAATATCCAATAAATGTCGTTCCACTTCATGATTGTGTCCCACTTGTTGTTGATTCTTCACAAAAAAATACAATTTTATATCTTTATGTTTGAAGCCAGAAATGTGGCAAAAGGTCGCAAAGTTCAAGGGGGCCGAATACTTTTGCAAGGCACTGTAGATGATACAGAGTGAATTTGAACTCTGTTAAAATGGAGGAAGAAAAAATTAAACACTAGATGATAATCTATACTAATGCATTATGAGCCTTGTATGTGCTCCAAGTGACTTTGAGACATAGCTATTTGAAGGATTACCACTCTTGTAATGTTAAAAGTACATTTTTATGATGTTGGATCATTGCTATACTCAACTGACCAAATGTGTTTGTTGATATAATACTGAACCTGAGTATTTCTTTTTTCAAAGGGCTTAGGTATGGGTCTGCAATTATAGAACACAACAGGAACAGGATGCCAGTGTATGATAGGCAGGGGGAGGAATGGAGATCAGAAGTCAAGAGTCTCAGATGATTGAAGAACATCGAGTACATGTGTTGTTGCAAGGTTGTGGGTGGATAGCTCTCCTCTCTCTCACTGCCTCTTTCTCTCTCACTGCCTCTTTCTCTCTCTCTGCCTCTTTCTTTCTGTCTCTGCCTCTCTCTCTCTTATCCTCTCAATGCAGTACCAGCAAATCTGTCAGAACATTTGTGGTTGTTATGGTGACGGTTACAAAGAGCTGACTAGATTGTGGCCAAAGAGGAAAGGAGAGCTAAACAGGGGCAGAGTACGATGAGCTATGGACTGAATCAAACAGGTTTATGAAAAGATTGAAGGTGATATGGAAGACATGGATGTGAGAGAGAGCCCATGGCAAAAGAGGAAGGCAAAGGACCATAAGAGAGTCATGGAGTGAATAGAGGGGAATGAGGAAAAAGATATTCAGGGGGTGCACCTGGCGTGCTTTAATTGTTGCGTATTTTTGCTGTCACCATGGCAACCAAGTACATTATTGTTACATTACTTACCCGGTTGTCAGTGGTCCAGAACATTCCACTTCATTTTGAGCTAGGGGAGCAAGGAAATAGTGTTTTTGTAAAGCACCGTTTCTAATCTGGGATGGGAGGAATCAAGTGACAGGTGAACAAGGAGCAGGGATGTTCTATTTTATGCCATAGTGTTTATATGCATGTAACAGGTTTATGTTTCCATTGATAGTCTCATGTGCATGCTGAATTCTAGCATGTTGTCCCTATCTCAGCATAATCAAATTATTAGGCTTAACCAATTTATTTTACCAAGTTATTTAGACTAACTGAAATGGTAATGTTTATTTAGTGATACTGCTTCTACCACTACTTAATCTATCACCACTACTACTTCTCCTCTTCCTCCTCCTCCTACTACTGCTACTGTTTCATCTGCTAAATATATCTATGTGACCAATAACATTTGATTTAATTTGATGATACTATGCCTACTACAACTACTACTAATTTTGTTTTAGATTTTGGCATTGGTTTCATATTTTCATTTCACCAAATAAAATGTATCATTTCTCAACTCTATCAATGGTTATTATATTCATTCATACTTTATGCTGAGTCTTAACCCCATTTATAGATGGTAATGTTAAAGATTCACTGTCTATTCACAAACCTGTCTGCTTTTAAACAGTGTAGGCCTACCTTTCACTATGTTTTAAAACCTTTTAATGTGCATCACGTATGTATCGCCTAATTATTATAATAACTAGGTTATAGCCTCTGCTTTTATTTTTTTCAATGATCTTCTGTGAGAATGTATCTTTGTAACATTTAATAAACATCCTAACATTTAAACATTTAAAGTTTTATTATGAACAGTATTAGTTAACTTGCCTCTGGTTTTGACTTTGAAGTCTCATGTCAATCTGATTTTTCTAGTCAGCTAGGTAAACAGTAGGCTACCTGGGCCTACAGGAACAACGCACTAGTATGCATTACTGATCACCTCTCAGATAATTTGTCCCCGATGGTGTACCATAGAACTCTTCAGTAGGCAGAGGGGAGTGGGAAGAGAGAACAAATAAAAGAGTAGAAAAGGTGTTGTATACACACTTGCTGGAAAGGGATGAAATAGCCGACAACACAGATGAAAAGGGCTGTACAACAGCGATAGAGGAATTTTAGTGCCCAAATGCACATTTGGGCAGGGCATTGCCATTGAGCACTTTCACCATTTTGAAATATTCAACTGGGTGGGGCTATTTTTGTGTTAATGAAGGATCACATAATTCCATCCAGGTCATCAGGAGGGGTCAGCCAGTGAATTACACTCATGAGAAAACATTCCATAACTGCAGGTAGCAGTAAATCGCCAACCTTGGCTTTATGACTGTTCAAACAACACACTCCAGGTGGCAGTATGCACCCTTTCAGATTGTTAACCAACTCATAGAAGTAGTGGAGGAAGAACATTGACTACTTCAAAATGGAGATGGCCTCATTGGCACTGCCCATGTGGAGGGAGGATGACGGTTTCCGGAGTAGAGGACTATGGGAGGTGGATGGCGGAAGCAGATGGTGAACTTAAATCTTATGGCGGTGGAAACAAGGAGGAATGGACAATTGTCTAAAAGAATGGGAAAAGCACAGCCGATCTGCCAACTTCTGTCTGTAGCGTCCAAACAGTTTGGACCACACCCCGATGTGTAAAGATGAGACGAACACGTACAGTACCAGTCAAACGTTTGGACACACCAACTCATTCAAGGGGTTTTCTTTATTTTACTGTTTTCTACAATAATAGTGAAGACATCAAAACTATGAAATAATACATATGGAATCATGTAGTAACCAAAAAAGTGTTACACAAATCAAAATGTATGTTGTATTTGAGATTATTCAAAGTGGCCACCCTTTGCCTTGATGACAGTGTTGCACACTTGGCATTCTCTCAATCAGCTTCATGAGGTAGTCACCTGGAATGCATTTCAATTAACTGGTGTGCCTTGTTAAAAGTTAATTTGATACTACTTCTACCATCAAGCACTATGATGAAACTGGCTCTCATGAGGACCGCCACAGGAAAGGAAGACTCAGAGTTACCACTGCTGCAAAGGAGGATTTCAGTTACCAGCCTCAGAATTTGCAGCCCAAATAAATGCTTCACAGAGTTCAAGTAGCAGACACATCTCAACATCAACTGTTCAGAGGAGACTGTGTGAATCAAATCAAATCAAATCAAATTGTATTTGTCACATGCGCCGAATATAACAGGCAGAGTTGCAAAGAAAAAGCCATATCTCAGACTTGCCAATAAAAAAGAAAAGATGAAGATGGGCAAAATAACACAGACACTAGACAGAGGAACTCTGCCTAGAAGGCCAGCATCCCGGAGTCGCCTCTTCACTGTTGACGTTGAGACTAGTGTTTTGCGAGTACTATTTAATGAAGCTGCCAGTTGAGGACTTGTGAGGCATCTGTTTCTCAAACTAGACACTCTAGTGTACTTGTCCTCTTGCTCAGTTGTGCACTGAGGACTCCAACTCCTATTTATATTCTGGTTAGAGCCAGTTTGCTATGTTCTGTGAAGGGAGTAGTACACAGTGTTGTACAAGATCTTCAGTTTCTTGGCAATTTCTGAAATGGAATAGCCTTCATTTCTCAGAACAAGAATAGAGTTTCAGAAGAAAGTCCTTTGTTTCTGGCCATTTTGAGCCTGTAATCGAACCCACAAATGCTGATGCTCCAGATACTCAACCAGTCTAAAGGCCAGTTTTTTGCTTCTTTAATCAGAACAACAGTTTTCAGCTGTGCTAACATCATCGCAAAAGGGTTTTCCAATGATCAATTAGCCTTTTAAAATTATAAGCTTGGATTAGCTAACACAATGTAGCATTGGAACACAGGAGTGTTTCCAGCTACAATAGTCATTTACAACATTAACAAATTCTACAATGTATTTCTGATCAATTTGATGTTAATTTAATGGACAAAAAATGTGCTTTTCTTTAAGAAACAAGGACATTTCTAAGTGACCCCAAACTTTTGAACGATAGTGTGTGTATATATATATATACATATAAATGGAAACGTCAAGGGGTCTTAAAATTCCAAATCAAATAGCAAAATGATTTAAAACAATACCATATAGCTTAGTGGAAAATATTAAAATATTTTACATCTGAAGAGCTGCTTGGAGTACTGTCTCGAGCAGTCCCACCCTCTCAGGCCCTAGAGCCTGAGTAGGGAAGAATGAGTTATCTGAAGGAGTGGGAATATTTTTGTTGATGATCATTGTTGGGTAGTTTTTTTTTAGAGATACATGTTTTTTTCCCCATTCCCTGTAACGAATTTCCTTTTCTTTTGTGTATTTCCGTCCAGTTGGCGGCGGCATGCACCTCTAACATTTGTTTACGGACCCCCATAATACCATAGAAGAAGAATGCACTGCCCATGCGATCACAGACGCCATAGAACATATACAATGTTGAGTTCTCTGATTATCCATATGGGCCATACCAAAACATGGCGAGGAAATAAGTTTATGCACTATATTTGTCGGAAAATTAATTGCCTAATTATTGGTACCAACTATTCTAGCTAAAGTATCTATTGTAGAAGTACGAGACAGCTCCATGACGCTTATCGATCGAGGGTCAATTGGGACTGCACAGAAACTGTTTTTTCACGGTCGGTACTGGCAGTGCAAGGCGCGATCACTGTCAACGCGAAAGGAATGAAAGTTTGTGTACGGATGTCGATCATTTGACGTGGCTAGCCGTACATTCCACATTGATCGTGCGGCTCGCCATTTGCTACTTCATTTGTGGAACATTTTAAGTATTTGTAGGATGGGAATTGCGAGTAGTTAAAATCCATGTTTAAGTACAATAAATCTTATTTTTGATTTGTGCGTGGGTAGCTAGCTAGCTAGCGAATAGCGTTCATGTTGTGGCAGACTGAAAAGTGACAGCTCTGCTGCGGACCACCTTTGTATTACGCTGTTATTATCTAGCCTGCTAACTTGGCAAGCTAGCTATCTACTTGTTTAATCTCACAAACATTAACATTACAATTACATTGTATTTGTAGTTATAAGCATTCAAATGATCTGTCGACGACCTTCAAACAGCATATACGCAGTGACGTTATTGCCAGAATGAACGCAGTAAGAGAGTGCCGCACACGATTGGGTCTCTGTAACGCAATTGAACTTAGTATACTAGCTAGATAACTGCGTTTTACCTTGCCATTTTTGCAACCATTTGTTTATGTTAGCTAGTTAAGTTAGCAAGTCGAGTCTCATCAGGGATTGATGTTCTGAGCGGGACTTGACAGCTCAGGACACAGTTAAGTTAAACATTGGGCCACCTGGATTTTCTACTGGCTGCTGCTTTTATTTTGTAGCTAAATTATTAGCTAACTAACGTTAGCTACGACTTTTGCCAGCATGTCTGAAAACGCCACCACACGAAGCTTGGATGACATAGACCTCGCAGCTTTGAGGGTAAGTGGCTACTGTACATCTAGTTCGCTAGGTTAGTTCAAAGCTGCAGCCAGTTGTCACAATGCGCGTGACAAAAGTAAACTGATGATACATTTTTTGGAAACTTGCAACGAGAGCTGTACGTTTTGAGGTGCTTGCTTGAGCTAACTAACGTTAGCTACCTAATGTTATATTTAGGTAAATGGCTAGTTGTGGGTTACGCACAGAGAGGGTTGCGAGATTTGAGTCTATTGGGTGTCACTACTGACTCCACTATCTTGCTTTTTTCCATATCACCTTGGTCAATCTGAGTCCATTTTTGTAAATGCTTGGGTGAGTAGGATGAAGGCCTGATTCGTTTGATCGATGGCTTTTAAAACAGGCCTGTATATACGTTGCATTTATTATTTTAAAACTAGCCCACATTGATCGATTTCTAGTCTATCTATCAAACGGTTGAACTGTATCTTGTGTACTTTTTACCCGTATATTATCATACAACTTCACAGACCACAACACACAGGTGTTGACAAGTGTATTTACCACAGTGTGGTGTGCTACAAGACTTCCTCTAGGCTTTTCTTTTTTGTATCATTAGAAGTAATACAAACGTAATCTCAAACAGTTCTTCCAAGAGCTATCAATACATGATTTGAAATAGATTTGTGGGAATTCAAAAACTCAACTGAGTTTTTGACTGCACTCTCTCTCTCTGAAATGCACACAATGGTCCACAAGTGTATTGTGAAACTCCCGTTTTGCATATTCCAAAACCATCAAAATTAGAAGTTGAACAAAAATAATTAATAAACCCAGACCTGGGAGCTCATTCTCCAGGACCATAGACATTCAAGTTATCTATTTGTAATGTGAACCGTCATGGAGGTTGACCGTTCTGATACCATGATCCAGTGTCACTATATCATCAAAACAAAGACTAGTGGCATGTAACAACAGAGTAGAGGCACTTTAGTTTGAGAAAGGGAGATTTAATATCTACCGGTATATCTCACCTACACACTTTTGTGATTTCAGTACAGCGAGTTACAGGCCAGACCTCTCCAGGCAATGCTATTTAATTTTCCGTTCTGAGAGAAGAGGGATGAGAGCGAGAGCTCTGAGAGGGATGATTCACTAGAGCTCATTGTTTGATGGCTGTCCTATATAACACCCACTCTGCCTGCTACACATAAACACACACATATACTCACATAGCCTACAAGTACAATCTAGGATAGTACTAGTGCATGACTGTTTTCTGTGGAAGACTTAGCTAGTAGAACAGGCTTTGTGTAATGGATTTTTTTGGGGATGCCTTGGATTCTTTGAGTCCCCATATCAACAAATGTCAGGTGGTAGGACAAGTGTCAACACACATTGAATCAACGCTTACCTTCCAACTTCCAAATCTGTTCTAGGCTATTTCTTGAGCGACCGACCCCTTTGCAGACAGTTGTTTTTCTCGATTTGACATTTTTTTAATGGTTTCTGTTATGGTTTAGTTTTTGATAGTAGACAGTGAGTCTAAAGGCCAAATGATTTGTGAATTTGATAGGCCTATTTGTCGAGGGAGAGAGGAAAAACTGTTTTTCTTTAGGTAAGTACAGACATTAGGGGGAGTCTTCTGACAGACACAAAGATCCAACAGCATTATTAATGGGTGGAGTTTGCACTTCTGCACCCAAGTTAAGTTGACTGAAGTGACGTTAACAGGTCCACAGTGTGTATTCCTCTCATGCACTTTCTGATCAATGTTGACAGTTTTGTTGCTGGTACAGCGCTCCACACTCCCTAGCTTCCACACCCCACCTTCATCTCTTTCTTCCTTCCCTCTCTGCGTTGGACGTGGGCGATGCTGCCATCTCTCTTCCCCCTGGATAATTGCATTAGCCTCCTCTATACCATCGTTTACCCCCCCCCCCCCTCACCCCTGTCATCTCATTCTTTCTCTCTATTTTGTACACTTGTACTCCAGTGCTTTTACTCCAACCCTTTTGTCAGTTTGATCCTGCTTCTCCTGCTCTGTGCTCCTCTTACACACAGCATAGATGCACTAATTGGACGATTTGTCATTCCCATTATGTTTATTTCATTTCTCTCTCAACCCCCTTAGCCCTAATGCTCACATCTATCTATGCCTCATTCTCTTGTACACCTCTCTCCTCTCCTTAAATGCGTTCTCTGTTAAAGACAAACACTTGAATAAGTCAGGAGACAGACCCATTATTGGAACCAGATGAAAGCAGGATGGTCACGCTGTATGCTTCCATCCCAAAGCAGCCCCAACGCCCACAGATCCTACACAGACCATAATGAATCACACTGTGAAAGTGGAACTGGGTGTCTTTTTGCCCTATCCAGGGAAAAAAGCAATGGCTAATTTTAGCATTTAGCTAGAAGTAGCCATTATGAACATCACCTGTGGTTTTATCTTATGGTGGGGAAAAATAGAAACATTCTTGCAAATTGTTCTATAACATAAGTGGTGGATGGATGTCTAGAGCTTCTATGTGTCTCAGAACATCTCAATAGCGCTCAGGCCTCCTTGCTTGTGTGGTCTAGGCCTATATATTTGCCAGTCTCTTTAAATGTACCATGTCTGTCTCAGCATCTTGTCTCCCAGTCTGTCTGGCCTGGTGTTCTGGTCTCAGTCTGCCAGAGAGCAACCAATCTTAATGAATCTATCACTCTTTCTTCAAGGACCCAGCAGGGATCTTTGAGCTGGTGGAGGTGGTGGGAAATGGGACCTATGGACAGGTGTACAAGGTAAGATGAGTTTGGGCCAGCGACCCAGTTTAGGCCAGCGACCCAGTTGAGACACTGAGGGGATGAGTCAGATGAACCACTGAGCTGGTTGAAACTCAGATTGAGGCTGTCTGAGTTACTCCCCTGAGTGTCTCCAACTCCAGCTGTGGTAGTAAATCTGAGATTAGGCCAGATTAGTGCACCTGTGCAGGACCACGCTAAGGCTGTCAGTTGGAGGAGCCCAGGAGACGGGTAGTGGTAATGAGATAATATGGAGAGAGGGGAGAGAAGAAGAGTAAATGACGTGGTGAAACACAGCATAACTCTCAAAACAGATTAAACCAGGGTAGGAGTTTGTTGAACTATTAGAGATTTTTGGCTCAAATGTAGGATATATTTTTTAGAGCTGACATCTCTTGTACTCACTTAATTTTCTCGTTTTCGATTGACCAGATAAGATGATCAAGTCTGCTCTGCCTTTAATCAGGGGCGTCACGTGAAGACAGGCCAGTTGGCTGCAATCAAGGTGATGGACGTGACTGAGGAGGAAGAGGAAGAGATCAAGGCTGAGATCAACATGCTGAAGAAGTACAGCCATCACCGCAATATTGCCACCTACTACGGAGCCTTCGTCAAGAAGAGCCCACCTGGACATGATGACCAGCTCTGGGTCAGTCTGATGGATTATGTCCCTGTCTGGTGGTATAATCTGAGAGAGAGCTTCATCATTTATAGGGCTCTCTCTGATATCCATGAACCCCATAATGCATAGAAACTAGATTAGGGTTATTGCATGCAGCATATATTATTTATTACAGACACACTGAACATTGTATTTATGTGTGCTAAGTTCCTTCCTGTCTGTGTATAGCTGGTGATGGAGTTCTGTGGGGCGGGCTCAGTGACAGACCTGGTAAAGAATACCAAGGGCAACTCTCTGAAGGAGGACTGGATCGCTTACATCTGCAGAGAGATCCTCAGGGTGAGGAACCACAGTGCACCCACTATAGAACCATTACAAAACAGTCTTTAGGTCAAGCACCAGTGTAAATCCCTGCATTGGAAAAGTGCCATTACAAACGCCCTCCAGAGGGCCTCAAACCCCTGACTGAACTCTGACCCCCCTCTAATACCCAGGGCCTCTCGCACCTCCACCAACACAAGGTCATCCACAGAGACATCAAGGGCCAGAACGTGCTGTTGACAGAGAACGCAGAGGTCAAACTCGGTGAGATGATTGATTCTAAACTGTTAATGTGTTTGCTCTGCTGCTGCTTGTTGTTTACATGTGTTTCTGTACTGTGTGTGGGCTTGTTGTAATCAAACATTTGTATGTTTTCCGTTCCAGTGTTTCCGGACAGAAAATACATTTATAAAATTGGTTCAAACCAAGAGAACGTGACTGTTCATAGCACATTTTCATTCTTTTTTTGAACCTGTGAAATCAACATCGTTTTTACAAAATGGCTCATTAATTTACTTGACCCATTAGCACAGATAGAGAAGCTTTCTATGGAACGCGTAAGCTAGTTGTTTACACGTTTAATTGGTCAGAAAAGTGCAGACGCAAGATGCAATTGGAATTTCACTGGTGGGGAGAGCTCGAGAGGGAGTGGGGTGGACATGGAGGGGGCTTGGCTTGATGCGCTGAACATCATGACGTCGTTTGAACTGGACTGTGTTTAAGCTATTACTAGTATTATAACTACACCAAATGACAATTATATACTAGACAGGAATATTTTTGTACCAAAAAAATTACATTATTAATCGGTTCTCAAGATTTTAAAATAACGGTTCTCTTCCAGAACACTAGAGATCACTTTCGTTCCCAGTTCTGTTACTGTTCCTCAAACATTTTAGTTAAATTTTGGTTCTGTTCCCTGAACCGGGTCCAACCCCTGGTTGTGATGAATATGTATTCCTGCTCTTTGTTTCCATATGTAATCTTCCAGTCTGTGTTTTATAGCAGCTTCCCTAAGTCTGAATAAAGTGCTCAATTGTCTCACCATCAAGCACACTGCATATTTGTATTATGGTTTTATCTACAACTTAACTTAATCAAGACTTGAAAAATGTAAATGTAGCCAGTAATACTGAGTCTCTGTCCTCTACTGTGTGCAGTGGACTTTGGGGTGAGTGCTCAACTGGACAGGACCGTGGGGCGCAGGAACACCTTCATTGGCACACCTTATTGGATGGCCCCTGAGGTCATCGCCTGTGACGAGAACCCAGACTCTACCTATGACTACAGGGTAATGACCCCCTTTCCATCCTAACGTGTCTGTCTGTGTGTGAGAGTGGGTAGTAAATCTCACATGTCTCCACAGAGCGATATCTGGTCCCTGGGGATCACAGCCATAGAGACAGCAGAGGGAGCTCCTCGTAAGTACAGCTCAGTGCACCCACCCACACACATCTATCTCCACTTTATTACCCTTTTCATCCACACCCACCCACACACATCTATCTCCACTTTATTACCCTTTTCATCCACACCCACCCACACGCATCTATCTCCACTTTATTACCCTTTTCATCCACACCCACCCACACACATCCATCTCCACTTTATTACCCTTTTCATCCACACCCACCCACACGCATCTATCTCCACTTTATTACCCTTTTCATCCACACCCACCCACACGTATCTATCTCCACTTTATTACCCTTTTCATCCACACCCACCCACACCCATCTATCTCCACTTTATTACCCTTTTCATCCACACCCACCCACACGCATCTATCTCCACTTTATTACCCTTTTCATCCACACCCACCCACACGTATCTATCTCCACTTTATTACCCTTTTCATCCACACCCACCCACACGTATCTATCTCCACTTTATTACCCTTTTCATCCACACCCACCCACACACTCAAACAGCTGATATTTATCTCCTAAACTCTCAAAAGCACATTCTGCATAACATAAGCCTGCAGTGGAGAGATTTAATCATCTCCCACATTATGAAACTCCTGTCTCGTCACTGGCTCATAAATCAAGCCATGTGTTTGAGATGTCTCATTCACCACTGTGCTGCTCATGTAAGATACGAGGTGAGGGGGCTATTGATCTGTGGTGTTAGAGAGCCTTCTCTATATCAAACCGCATAACACAAGCACATATCACTGCACACTGCTCCCACCGTAGGCAGCTTTGAAGTGGGATGCCTGCCTGGAGAAGGGATTCTCTCCCTGGAGCTCCTGCTGTTGCTGTACCCACCCAGTATGCGTGACACAGCCCAGACAGGCAGACTGTCGAGGGCTGTTGTCGTCAGATGCCTGTTGTCGTCAGATGCCTGTTGTCAATTAATTATGCAATACGGACTTTCTCACATTCTCACCAACACTGAGTTTCTACTGGTGACTGGGAGGCTACTGGCTAATTGTTAGCTAGCATTGCTGTTGTTTTTCAAAACCTGATAAAACCACCCTCTGGTCTGACATGAGCAGACTGATTTAACTCATGTGACTAAATGGTGAAGTGTGCACGTTGGTACATGTATCCCCATAAAAAGTTCCCACAGATGCACATAAACTGTTTTTATACTTCACAAACATTGTCAAGAATGACATACTTAAACTGGTCGTGTAATCACCATGTATCAAATTTTATTGGTCACACACACACGGTTAGCAGATGTTAATGTGAGTGTAGCAAAATGCTTGTGCTTCTAGTTCCGACCGTGCAGTAATGTCTAACAATTTCACAACACCTACCTTATACACACACAAGTGTAAAGGAATTAATTAGAATATGTACATATAAATATATGGATGAGGGATGGCCGAACGGCATAGGCAAGATGAATATAGATGTAGATGGTATAGAGTACAGTATATACATATGAGATGAGTAATGTAGGGTATGTAAACATTGTTTAAAGTGACTAGTGATACATTTATTTCATCCAATTTTTAATTATTAAGTGGCTACAGATTTGAGTCAGTATGTTGGCAGCAGACACTCAATGTTAGTGATGGCTGTTTAACAGTCGGATGGCCTTGAGATAGAAGCTGTTTTTCAGTCTTGGTCCCAGCTTTGATGCACCTGTACGGACCTCGCCTTCTGGATGATAGCGGGGTGAACAGGCAGTGGCTCGGGTGGTTGTTGTCCTTGATGATCTTTTTGTCCTTCCTGTGACATCAGGTGGTGTAGGTGTCCTGGAGGGCAGGTAGTTTGCCCCCGGTGATGCGTTGTGCAGACCTCACTACCCTCTGGAGAGCATTGCGGTTGTGGGCGGAGCAGTTGCCGTACCAGGCGGTGATGCAGCCTGTAAAAGTTTGAGTGTTTTTGGTGACAAGCCAAATTTCTTCAGCCTCCTGAGGTTGAAGAGGCGCTGTTGCACCTTCTTTACCACGCTGTCTGTGTGGGTGGACCATTTCAGTTTGTCCATGGTGTATACGCCGAGGAACTTAACTTTCCTCCTTCTCCACTACTGTCCCGTCGATGTGGATAGGGGGGTGCTCCCTTTGCTGTTTCCTGAAGTCCACATGTAGTCACTGAAAGTACTGAATGCCTTGGGCAGTATCAGAACTAACGTCAATGTATTCGTCCTAACAAAGGGCATTTTATTGTTGTGCTGATAACCTAACCAGACAGGTTAAGCTCGCTATGCTTGGAAGACAATACGTACGTGTTGCTCAAACAAGACAATGGAGCAATTGGTGTGAGGCAACAAAGAAAGGATAAGGATCTGGTTTATCAAGAGCACATTCTATTGATTGGGACTACAGTTGTATGCATAAGGATTATGTGATCATTACATGTTTATACTGTATAGTAGTCTACAAGCAATATTTAAATGCTCTTTTGATTGAAATGCTTTGTACCAATCCATCATTATCTCCCTCTCTCTCTCCCCCCAGCTCTGTGTGACATGCACCCTATGAGAGCTCTATTCCTCATCCCGAGGAACCCCCCTCCCAAACTTAAGTCCAAGAAGTGGTGAGTGTGCGGTTTGGTTTCTGCTGTTGTTTTTCTTAAAACTTCAGTTTTATTTTAGGACATAGCTATTTTCTCTTGGCTCCCCACCCTCTATTGCCCTCCCTTTGTAGTGATAAGATTCCTTCCTTACCATAGCCCTGCTGTGTTTTACTGAGCTATTTACGTCCAACACCAGCTGGCCATGGTACAGTGGCATGACAGAAATGTTATCACTAGGGCTGTGGTGGTCACGAAATTTCATCAGCTGGTGATTGTCAAGCAAGTAACTGTCGATCTTAAGGTAGTTGACAGTTAATTAACATAAACACATTTAGCATCTCCTAGTTTCCACACATAATAAATCCATGTGATATAGCCTACACCTTCACAATGAATCCATTATTTATTTTAGACAGTTCTAAAGAAGCATGATATGAAGAAAACAGAATAGCATACTCTGAGTTGTCCGTGTTAGGTCCTGATGTGGCTATGACAAATAGCTGTGGGCTACACTAGTTCATTTAGCAGACAATATTTGCTATAATTCTGTGGCATTATTTTATAGTATGACGATTACAACTGAACAAAGTTGAATAAAATATAAATATTTTCTCAATGATTTGAGGGCGTGCGCACATGCAACTATTCTGTGTTGAGCAGTTATCAAAGAAGTAAACTCAGCAAAAAAGGAATGCTTGTTCAATGAACCATAAAAAATTAATGAACATGCACCTGTGGAACGGTCGTTAAGACACTAACAGCTTACAGACGGTAGGCAATTACGGTCAGTTATGAAAAGTTAGGACACTAAAGATGCCTTTCTACTGACTCTGGAAAAACACCAAAAGAAAGATGCTCAGGATCCCTGCTCATCTGCGTGAACGTGCCTTAGGCATGCTGCAAGGAGGCATGAGGACTGCAGATGTGGCCATGGCAATAAATTGCAATGTCCATACTGTGAGACGCATAAGACAGCGCTACAGGGAGACAGGACGGGCAGCTGATCGTCCTCGCAGTGGCAGACCACGTGTAACAACACCTGCACAGGATCGGTACATCCGAACATCACACCTGCGGGACAGGTACAGGATGGCAACAACAACTGCCCGAGATACACCAGGAACGCACAATCCCTCCATCAGGGCTCAGACTGTCCGCTATAGGCTGAGAGGCGCTGGACTGAGGGCTTGTAGACTTGTTGTAAGGCAGGTCCTCACCAGACATCACCGGCAACAACGTCGCCTATGTGCACAAAACCACCGTTGCTGGACCAGACAGGACTGGCAAAAAGTGCTCTTCACTGACGAGACGCAGTTTTGACTCACCAGGGGTGATGGTCGGATTCGCGTTTATCGTCGAAGGAATGAGCTTTACACCGAGGCCTGTACTCTGGAGCGTGATCGATTTGGAGATGGAGGTTCCGTCATGGTCTGGGGCGGTGTGTCACAGCATCATTGCCTGCAATGACAAGCTCAGTCCAATCTCAACGCTGTGAAGACTTCCTCCTCCCTCATGTGGTACCCTTCCTGCAGGCTCATCCTGACATGACCCTCCAGCATGACAATGTCACCAGCCATACTGCTCGTTCTGTGCGTGATTTCCTGCAAGACAGGAATGTCAGTGTTCTGTCATGGCCAGCGAAGAGCCCAGATCTCAATCCCATTGAGCACGTCTGGGACCTGTTGGATCGGAGGGTGAGGGCTAGAGCCATTCCCCCCAGAAATGTCCGGGAACTTGCCGGTGCCTTGGTGGAAGAGTAGCGTAACAAACAGCAAGAATTGGCAAATCTGGAGAAGTCCATGAGGAGGAGATGCACTGCAGTACTTATTGCAGCTGGTGGCCACACCAGATACTGACTGTTACTTTTTATTTTGACCCCCCCCCCCCCCTTGTCTGTGAAACCTGTTCAGTTTATGTCTCAGTTGTTGAACATTATGTTCATACAAATATTTACATATGTTAAGTTTGCTGAAAATAAACGCAGTTGACAGTGAGAGGACGTTTCTTTTTTTTGCTGAGTTTAGGTACTCCTATGTGCTTAATTTAGTTATTATTGTAACTTTAGTTGTTCTACAAACGTTGGGCTATATGTTTTGATTTTTAATACATTGTAAGGCTGCATGATGCGACTCTAATGATGATTTGAAAAAAGTCTCTTGAAAGGCATGAGCTCTGCTTAGTTTTTTTGCGCAGGCTGTACACACTCCAATAGTCTTCCATTCACAATTTGACAAGCACTTGATAATGCCTCGAATTTCACGGTGGCATCTCCTTTGTGGCTGTAATGCACCCTAAACAAATCCATTCCTTTTGCGGCCCGGAGTGCTGCGTTGTCAAATCAAATTTATTTATATAGCCCTTCGTACATCAGCTGATATCTCAAAGTGCTGTACAGAAACCCAGCCTAAAACCCCAAACAGCAAGCAATGCAGGTGTAGAAGCACGGTGGCTAGGAAAAACTCCCTAGAAAGGTTGTGCCATTCTCCCTGAGTGTGCTGCCCAATCCGAAGCATTTCTCACTCGCACGGTTCTCCATCACCTGATCGGGTCTTTCTCATAGGCTATAAATTAAGACAGGCACATCTGGGACACAACTGCCCGCGTCCTCATCCAATTCCGAAGTGCATATTTAAGATATTGGAAGAACTATCCAAAATGTACTTTTCATCAGCCAACAAGATGAGTAGGCCTAACGAACAGCAAAAGCACTAGCCTATGTCAATCCACTGTCCCCCATAGTACAAAAGTCAACCTATTCTGTGCAAGATATAAGTATTTGTTATATATGCCAGTTAGGCTCTACAACCCTTGTAAAGCGGCTTAATCTGCTTAATTCTAAGAAGTTATTTGACCACCTTAGTTGTGCTACATACCTTGTTAGAACAGTCTGGCCTAATGGGCTATGATTCAAACAAGTGACAAAGAAAAAGGCAGTGTTTCTTATGCTGGGCATCATTCTCAAGTGATAATATATAATTCACAAGTAATAGGCTAATATTATCACCCATCAGACTACACTTGTTTAATCTTGTCTTCACATATACTAAATAATATGTCACTTTTGATTTATAAGGGACCATTATCAAGCACCTGCATCGAAACAGTCAGCGTGAAAAATACATGTCATCTATGTACTTAAATAGCGAATGGAGGATGCTTTTCCCTGTTTCTTTTTTCTTCCTGCCAGCCAGGTAGGCTGTACTCCTGTTGTAAATATAAGTAATGTGCTTAATATTAGGAAAGCTGAGAGATAAATATGGCCTAGTCTATAGAAAACTGATGGGATAGAAATGCTCCGCAACATGAGCTCATGGGCTCTCATTCATTGTTTGATTTTATATTTTCAAATACATTTGCATTGATCGTGGACTATAGGTCTCATGGTTCAAATACACTAAGACCGTTGTGAAGTGTAATGTGTATTGGCGCCGTTTTATGGGCTCTTAACCAACCGTGCAAAAAAATATATATATATTGCATTGTTTAACTTATTTTGTATATAATGTTGCTGCTACCGTCTCGTATGACTGAAAATTGCTTCTGGACATCAGAACAGTGATTACTCGCCTTGAACAGGACAAATAATTTTTCTTTAATGAGTCGGACGAGAGGCATTTACTCCAGACACTTGAACAGGCCCTCATCCCCGTCATTCACAGGAGAAAGAGAGGTTATGCGGAAGGAGATCAGGGTTCCTTGTGAGGATCCGGTGACGAGTGTCTAATCTGTCTTTGCCTTTGATACTATTGGCCAACGTACAATCGCTGGATAATAAAGTGGACAAACTAAAAGCACCTATATCCTACCAACTGGACATTAAAAGCTGTAATCTTATGTTTCACTGAGTCGTGGCTGAACGACGACATGAAAAACATAGAGCTGGCGGGTTTTACACTGTACCGGCAGGATAGAACATCAGCATCTGGTAATACAAGGGGTGGCGGTCTATGTATATTTGTAAACAACAGCTGGTGCACGATATCTAAGGAAGACTCAAGGTTTTACTCTACCTCAGGCGTGCATCTCATGATAAGCTGTAGACCACACTATCTACCTAGAGAGTTTATCATATTCTTCGTAGCTGTCTGTTTACCACCACAGACTGATGCTGGAACTAATACCCGTGCTCAACGAGCTGTATACGGCCACAAGCAAACAGGAAAATGCTGTTCCGGAGGCAGCGCTCCTAGTGGCCGGGGACTTTAATGCAGGGAAACTTAAATTTGTTTTACCTAATTTCGACCAGCATGTGCAACCAGAGGGAAAAAACTCTGGACCACCTTAACTCCACACACATGCAAATCTCTCCCTCCATTTGGCAAATCTGACCATATTTATATCCTCCTGATTCCTGCTTACAAGCAAAAATTAAGCAGGAAGCACCAGGTCTATAAAAAAGTGGTCAGATGACGCAGATGCTAAGCTACAGGACTGTTTTGCTAGCACAGACTGGAATATGTTCTGGGTTTCTTCCCATGGCATTGAGGAGTCACTGGCTTCATCAATAAGTGCTTTGAAAGGCTGGTCATGGCTCACAACACCATTATCCCAGAAATCTTAGACCCATCTCCAATTTGCATACCGCCTCGTGAAGAGGGCACGACAACACCTTTTCCCCTCAAGAGACTGAAAGGATTTGGCATGGATCCCCAGATCCTCAAGAAGTTCTACAGCTGCACCATCGAGAGCATCCTGACTGTTTGCATCACTGTCTGTTATGGCAACTGCTTGGCATCTGTCCGTAAGGTATGCGTACGGCCCAGTACATCACTGGGGCCAAGCCTCCTGACATCCAGGAACTCTATACAAGGCGGTGTCAGAGGAAGTCCCAAAAAATCAAAGACACCAGTCACCTAAGTCATAGACTGTTCTCTCTGCTACTGCATTACAACCGGTACCGGAGAGTCAAGTTTGGGACCTTAACAGCTTCTACGCCCAAGACATAATACTGCTGAACAATTAATGAAATTAACACTTGGACTATTTACATTGACCCCCCCCCCCTCCCCCTTGTTTTTACACTGCTGCTACCCGCGGTTTATCTATGCATAGTCAATTTATAAATTACCTCTACTAACCTGTACCCCCATACATTGGCTCGATACCGCCTGTATATAGCCTCGTTATGTAATTTTCTTTTACTTTTTTAATTTAAATGTACATTATTTTGTTAATATTTTCTTAACCAAAAATGCAGTTCAATAAATGGAGTTAAGGGCCTTGTAAGTAAGCATTTCACGGTAAGGTCTACACCTTTTTTGTATTCGCATGTGACAAATAAAATTTGAAATGATTTTAGAGGGACAATAGTGCTGAGTGCCAGGAAGTTAGTAAGTTTGGTAGGCTACTAATGACCAGCATCAGTTCTTGGAGAAGCCTAATTACCGCGACCAAACGGTCATGTAGAATTTGACTGCCTTCCTGACTTGTGACCGCCGGTGTGGCGGTAATACGGTCACCACAACAGCCCTAACTTTAACGTAGCCTGTTTTTTACTTGCATTATTCTTTCCCTGACAAACCAGGCATGTAGGAAGACATTCTTAGACCTCAAACAAGCGAGTCATCTGCAAATCACGTATTTAAACTACTCATACAAATTATTCAATGACTAAGACAAGAATGTATTGAATGAAGTTGTTGCTCAATGCACATGTTTCATTTGGTTGACCTATAGTACATACCTTAGTGATAGCTATTGGCCTCCAGACAAGTCATGTGGACAACTACTGCAAATGATACACCCAAGTACATCCTAATGAAAATAGCAGTGAAAAATCTACCGATAGAGGCACTGTTGTACATTTAATGTATGGATACTCGGACTGTCTTTTTGTCTCTCTTTCACTCCCACGCACACAGACCTTCCCTGTTCTTCTCCTTTCTTTCTGAACACTCATCTTGAAATAGTTTTCATTCCCAAATACATGCGAACTACAGGAGATACCAGGCCTCCTAAAATTCCCACTCACACCAGCTCTCCCATCTCTCTCCACCAAACACCTTTTACTCAACACTTCCCTCTTCCTCACCTGACCCACCCACCCCACCTCCAGGTCTAAGAAGTTTATAGACTTTATAGAGGGCTGCCTGGTGAAGACGTACACCAGCCGGCCAACCACAGAGCAGCTCCTGAAGCACTCGTTCATCCGGGACCAGCCCACGGAGCGCCAGGTCCGCATCCAGCTCAAAGACCACATCGACCGCACACGCAAGAAGAGGGGCGAGAAGGGTGAGCGAGGGAAGGGCTGGCCTGGGCCCGACTGAGGCCTGTTTGGGTTGGGCATGAAATATTGTGTTTTGCACATGTCTGTGTGCATAATGGTTGGAGGGTTGAGGTTGACTGAGAAGATTGGGTGGATTATTGTAATTATATGTACATACAGATAACGGCCAAAATAAAGGAAGCACCAAAATAGTGTCTTTAATAGGTCATTGGGCCACAACAGCTTCAATGCGCCTTGGCATAGATTCTACAAGTGTCTGCAATTCTATTGGAGGGATGCGATGTCATTCTTCCACAAGAAATTCCATAATTTGGTGTTTTGTTGAGGGTGGTGGAAAATGCTGTCTCAGGCACCGCTCCAAAGTGTTAATTTGGGTTGAGATCTGGTGACTGAGACACAACCACACACCCTTTAAACCCCCTGCGGTCCTTTAAGGATCTTCTTTCAAAGTCACTGACATCTCTTCTAGCCATAGTAGCCAAAATAATGGGCAACTGGACATTTTTATACATGACTAATCATGATGGGATTTTAATTGCTTAATTAACTCAGGAACCACACCTGTGTTGAAGCACCTGCTTTCAATATACTTTGTATCCCTCATTTACTCATGTGTTTCCTTTTTGGCAGTTACCTAGTATGTTTTCACTGCTATATGATATACTTTCTCATTTCTGTTAATTCTTTCTCTCACTCCCTTTGTCTCAGAGGAGACAGAGTATGAATACAGTGGCAGTGATGAGGAGGATGAGAACCGTGGGGAAGACAGGGAGTCCAGGTAACACAACACTACCCATATAACATTACTACCCCCGTAAGATAATAATATAGTGTCCTGAGATTAATGACACAATCTCCTGATTCTCTACTATGATCTCTCATCACCTCATCCTGCTATATTCCTCCATATCTAAATCCTCCTTTCTAACCCTTCCACCTCTCTCTCCTCCAGTACCTCCATCCTGAATGTGCCGGGTGAGTCGACGTTGAGGCGGGACTTCTTGCGTCTTCAGCAAGAGAACAAGGAGCGCTCGGAGGCTCTGAAGAGACAGCAGGCCCAGCTGGCTGCCCAGCGTAGAGACCCAGAGGAACACAAGAGACAGCTGCTGCACGACCGACAGAAACGCATCGAGGAGCAGAAAGAACAGCGCCGCCGCCTGGAAGAGGTAATACACACATACTCACTCATACACACACACACACACACACACACACACACACACACACACACACACATACAGTGGGGCAAAAAAGTATTTAGTCAGCCACCAATTGTGCAAGTTCTCCCACTTAAAAAGATGAGAGAGGCCTGTAATTTTCATCATAGGTACACTTCAACTATGACAGACAAAATGAGAGAGAAAAAAATCCATAAAATCACATTATGGTGGAAAATAAGTATTTGGTCAATAACAAAAGTTTATCTCAATACTTTGCCAACAAAGGGTATATATAACAATGACAGAGGTCAAAAGTTTTCTATAAGTGTTCACAAGGTTTTCACACACTGTTGCTGGTATTTTGTCCCATTCCTCCATGCAGATCTCCTCTAGAGCAGTGATGTTTTGGGGCAGTTGCTGGGCAACACGGACTTAACTCTCTCCAAAAAAATTCTATGGGGTTGAGATCTGGAGACTAGCTAGGCCACTCCAGGAACTTGAAATGCTTCTTACGAAGCCACTCCTTCGTTGCCCGGGCAGTGTGTTTGGGATCACTGTCATGCTGAAAGACCCAGCCACGTTTCATATTCAATGCCCTTGCTGATGGAAGGAGGTTTTCACTCAAAATCTCACGGTACATGGCCCCATTAATTCTTTCCTTTACACGGATCAGTCGTCCTGGTCCCTTTGCATGATGTTTCCACCCCCATGCTTCACAGTAGGTATGGTGTTCTTTGGATGCAACTCAGCATTCTTTGTCCTCCAAACACGACGAGTTGAGTTTTTACCAAAAAGTTATATTTTGGTTTCATCTGACCATATGACATTCTCCCAATCTTCTTCTGGATCATCCAAATGCTCTCTAGCAAACTTCAGATGGGCCTGGACATGTACTGGCTTAAGCAGGGGGACACGTCTGGCACTGCAGGATTTGAGTCCCTGGCGGCGTAGTGTGTTACTGATGGTAGGCTTTGTTACTTTGGTCCCAGCTCTCTGCAGGTCATTCACTAGGTCCCCCCGTGTGGTTCTGGGATTTTTGCTCACCGTTCTTTTGATCATTTTGACCCCACGGGGTGAGATCTTGCGTGGAGCCCCAGATCGAGGGAGATTATCAGTGGGTCTTGTATGTCTTCCATTTCCTAATAATTGCTCCCAGAGTTGATTTCTTCAAACCAAACTGCTTACCTATTGCAGATTCAGTCTTCCCAGCCTGGTGCAGGTCTACAATTTTGTTTCTGGTGTCCTTTGACAGCTCTTTGGTCTTGGCCATAGTGGAGTTTGTAGTGTGATTGCTTGAGGTTGTGGACAGGTGTCTTTTATACTGATAACAAGTTCAAACAGGTGCCATTAATACAGGTAACGAGTGGAGGACAGAGGAGCCTCTTAAAGAAGTTACAGGTCTGTGAGAGCCAGAAATCTTGCTTGTTTGTAGGTGACCAAATACTTATTTTCCACCATAATTTGCAAATAAATTCATAAAAAATCCTACAATGTGATTTTATGGATTTTTTTCTCATTTTGTCTGTCATAGTTGAAGTGTATCTATGATGAAAATTACAGTCCTCTCTCATCTTTTTAAGTGGGAGAACTTGCACAATTGGTGGCTGACTAAATACTTTTTTGCTCCACTGTGTGTGTGTGTGTGTGTATATATGTATATGTGTATATATATATATATATATATATATATATATACATACATACATACATACATACACACACACACACACACACACACACACACACACACACACACACACACACACAGAGGTTGACCGATTGTGATTTTTCAACACCGATACCGATTATTGGAGACCAAAAAAAGCCGATACCGATTAATCGGCATTTATTTATTTATTTATTTATTTATATATAATAATGACAATTACAACAATACTGAATTAACACTTATTTTAACTTAATCTAACACATCAATAAAATCAATTTAGCCTCAAATAAATAATGAAACCTGTTCCATTTGGTTTACATAATTCAAAAATAAAGTGGAGAAGAAGAAAGTAAAAGTGCAATATGTGCCATGTAAGAAAGCTAACGTTTAAGTTCCTTGCTCAGAACATGAGAACATAGGAAAGCTGGTGGTTCCTTTTAACATGAGTCTTCAATATTCCCTGGTAAGAAGTTTAAAGGTTGTAGTTATTATAGGACTATTTCTCTCTATACCATTTGTATTTCATTAACCTTTGACTATTGGATGTTCTTATCGGCACTTTAGTATTGCCAGTGTAACAGTATAGCTTCCGTCCCTCTCCTCGCTCCTCCCTGAGCTCGAACCAGGAACACAACGACAACAGCCACCCTCGAAGCAGCGTTACCCATGCAGAGCAAGGGGAACAACTACTCCAAGTCTCAGAGCGAGTGACGTTTGAAACGCTATTAGCGTGCACCCCGCTAACTAGCTAGCCATTTCACATTGGTGACACAAGCCTAATCTCTGAAGTTGATAGGCTTGAAGTCATAAACAGCGCAATGCTTGACGTACAGCGAAGAGCTGCTGGCAAAACGCACGAAAGTGCTGTTTGAATGAATGCTTACGATCCTGCTGGTGCCTACCACTGCTCAGACTGCTCTCTCAAATCATAGACTTAGTTATAACATAATAACACACAGAAATAAGAGCCGTACGTCATTAATATGGTTGAATCTGGAAACGATCATCTCGAAAACAAGACGTTTATTCTTTCAGTGAAATACGGAACCGTTCCGTATTTTATCTAAGGGGTGGCATCCATTTGTCGAAATACTCCTGTTACATTGCACAACCTTAAATGTTTTGTCATAATTACGTAAAATTCTGGCAAATTAGGCTGCCCAAACTGTAGCATATACACTGACTCTGCATGCAATGAATGCAAGAAAAGTGACACAATTTCACCTGGTTAATATTGCCTGCTAACCTGGATTTCTTTTAGCTAAATATGCAGGTTTAAAAATATATACTTCTGTGTATTGATTTTAAGAAAGGCATTGATGTTTATGGTTAGGTACACATTGGAGCAATGATACGCACCGCATCGATTATATGCAACGCTAGATAAACTAGTAATATCATCAACAATGTGTAGTTAACTAGTGATTATGATTGATTGTTTTTTATAAGTTAAGTTTAATGCTAGCTAGCAACTTACCTTGGCTTCTACTGCATTCGCGTAACAGGCAATCTCCTCGTGGAGTGCAGTGAGAGGCAGGTGGTTAGAGCGTTGGACTAGTTAACTGTAAGGTTGCAACATTAAATCCCCCGAGCTGACAAGGTGAAAATCTGTCGTTCTGCCCCTGAACGAAGCAGTTAACCCATCGTTCCTAGGCCGTCATTGATAATAAGAATGTGTTCTTAACTGACTTGCCTCGTTAAATAAAGATTAAATAAAGGTGTAAAAAAAAAAAAAAAACGGCCAAATTGGTGTCCAAAAATTCAGATTTCCAATTGTTATATGAACTTGAAATCGTCCCTAATTAATCGGCCGACCTCTAATACACACACACACACACACACACACATACACACACACATACACACACATACACACACACATACACACACACATACATACATACATACATACATACATACATACATACATACACACACACTCACTGACAACCTTATCAACTGCAGTTTGTGTTCTTTAGCTTGCTTAATCAAACCACGTTTTTACCCTTTGAGGTAAAACCTGTGACCAACATGGTTCAGCTGACTTGATCCCACCTTACAAAGAATGAATCATCACAAGCCTTTTATCTAGCTATTTATGTCACTCCAAGTTAAGGCTTTCACAGTAGACAGGTTTACTGGGATTGTACTAAGCTGTTATGTACATTACCACTGTTTAGGGAGATACCGTAATACAGCAGGATATGAAGCTAGCTAATTTAGCAAGTTGGTAACACCAACAGTTTGACGATATCTATAATACATTTTTTATTAATGATAATTATGAATAATTGCGCACAATTTCTGTGCCAATTAAAATACTTCCACTGGATTTAAATCTCAATTAATGTTGGATTACCTGCATACAGTGTGGAGTAGATGGGAATTGATTATCACAAGGTCAGGAAGCAACTTAGCGTCAGGGAGAGAACTAAAAATGATAGCTCAATATTGTCTCGATTGTTAATCATTAATTCTCAACAACAAAAGAGAAGACGGACATTTAAATGTAAAACGTGTCATTAGCAAGTGTTATCTTAATTCTAAGAGGCATCCTCTCTTAAGGGAGTTGTTTTAATAGGGAGTGTCTTTTCAGAAGGCGGCTTAACTATTCAGGGTGATAACAATTAAAAGAACAACTGGCCAATTGTTTGAATCAGGGAGCTGTGCGGTCTCAGCAGAGGAGCAGGGCTGCAGTGGCTGTTGGTAACGGGGGCTGGCAGTGACTCACAACTAACATGCTCTTTCTCTCTTTCACACTCGCTCACTCTTTTGCTCTCTCGCTGTCTCTCGCTCTTTTTTTGCTCTCTCTCGCTCTCTTTACTTTTGCTCTCTCTCGCTCTCCATTTCCTCTCTCTTTCTTTCCATTTCCTCTCGCGGTGGAGGGGGAAAAAAACTAAAGGTTTAAGCAAGGCATCCATTATAACCACAACTAATGTAAAAAAAAATGTGGCCTCCACACAAATTTCTCTCTCCTGTCATCCCTCTCAGCAACAGAGAAAAGAGCGAGAGATGGTGAGACAGCAAGAAAAGGGCCCCCATCGGAGACTTGACGATATACGGAGGGAGGAGGATAGGAGGCTGGCTGAGAGGGAGCAGGTAACCAACCACGAGAAGCACAGGAGCACAATCAGCCAATTGGGGAGAGGTGTGGGTGTAGCCTACACTGCAGCCTACTGCAAGCCATTCTAGCTGTGGAATGTCCGTGTGCTGGTTGCCATGGCAGCCGGGATCTAAATTAGTGTGTTTTCTGTGCAAGAGCTCAGTTTCTGCTGCTCTGTTTCCGCTCTACCTCTACCACACAGTGACTGGCATTATATCACAGTCAACCTACGTTTTATAATCTACTCTCCTAGTCTTCTTTTCTCCAACCTCTCCTACCATGGCCCGTTTCTTCACAATAACTAACCTGCATCTAGTACTGATAGACGTGATGCCTATATGGAACTGTATTGTAGTCTTTACAGTAGATATTCAATAGAAAATAGCTAATACCATTTTAGCTTTTAGTGTGAATGTATAACTTTAAAGCCACGACAAATCACTAGGGCTGTATACTAACTAGTGTATGACAGTCATAAACCCCCCCCCCCCCCCCCCCCCTCTACATCGTGGTCTATTTATATCTATCCTCTTCTCCATTGTCTTTCCCTCTTCACCCCTCCTCCACCTCTCTTCAGGAGTTCATAAGACATAAGTTAGAGGAGGAACAGCGGCAGTTAGAAATCCTTCAGCAGCAGCTGCTTCAGGAGCAGGCACTGCTCATGGTAACTCTCTTCCTTCCTTTATCCTGCAGTCACCTCCTCTCCTCAGCCCTAGTCTACCCCTACCTCTGCCTGCAGGGCTTACCTTACCCTCCTCCTCCTACTGGCACTTCACACCTCTCACCACTAGAGGCATCAAACACTCCATGTTCTGTATGTTGCTTTTTACTTGATGAGAACGTTTCTTGAGAGAACTGGAGAATCAGCCCTTGTCTATGTATACCCTGCATGATGTCCCCATCTTTGTATGTGGGATTGTGTCTGTTTTGGGGGCATGTCAAAGCGTTGTGTATTGTGTACTAGCCATGCTCAGTCCTTAGTAAGTCTGCTTTGACCGTATCATGGTGTGTGTGCAGGAGTACAAACGTAAGCAGCTCGAGGAGCAGAGGCAGTCTGAGCGTCTGCAGAGGCAGCTGCAGCAGGAGCATGCCTACCTGGTGTCTCTGCAGCAGCAGCAACAGGACAAGAAGCCCCAGCCCCTATACCACTACAGCAAGAACCTGGAGCCCAACAACAAGCCCGCCTGGGCCCGAGAGGTACAATAACCACACAGACAGGAACAGTGGAACATGCTCTTACTTCCTTAGATAACCCTAGGAACCACACCTTTCATTACATAGTGTTTTATAACCTGGAGTAATACCAGTGGAATACATTTAGCGATTTCCCTGTAACAAGCTAGCATATACAAGCAGTTATGTAGTATCACCTTAGGTGTCATCTTTTTTTCCTGGAAGTTAGTCTGAATCGACATCTCTGTGTGATATGCTCTCTTCCTCCCTCTCCCTGTCTCCTGTCCCCCGTCTTTGCCTCCCTTCTCTCCCTTTGTCTCAGGTGGAGGAGCGCAGTAAGCTCAACAGGCAGGGCTCACCCAAAATCTGCACCACTGTCTCTGACACTGCCATCCAATCACGCTCCGACTCCATCAGCCAATCCGGAGGGGGCCAGGCTACTCAGACCCCGCCTATGCAGCGGCCTGTTGAACCTCAGGGGGGACAGGGCAAGGTGTGTTGGTGTTCATCTGGAAATGTATTAGTCAGTGTGTACTTTATTTGTATGTTTTCCCGTGTTACAACATTGCAGACATTTTGGTCAAATAATGGTTTAGCACAGTGGCGACTGCGTTGTCTTTCTTTCTTGAGCTGCATTACCCCTTGTCTAATAATGCTTCTTTGAACTTTATTTATTTCCAGTCTTATTTACCTTCCTTTTCTCCCTTCTCCTCCTGGACCCACCCTCTCCCCTTCTTATTGCTTTCATATTGTTTCATTGCCATTTCATAAAATGGCAAAAATCCCTCTATTCCCCATCTTAAAACATGCACAATCCTCAATCCTCAACATGCACAATCCTGTCCCACTCTATCCTGCCTGCTCTCACTGCCTTACCCTGCCCGCTCCTCCACCTTCACACTCCCTTCCCTCCTTCCTCACCGCTGCCCCCTTGCAGTTCCAGATGGCCCACTTGGTTCCGCTGAAGCCCTACGCTGCCCCTGTCCCCCGCTCCCAGTCCCTGTGTGACCAGCCCACTAAGACCATGTCCGCCTTCCCCACCCAGGACCTATCCCCTACCCCCACCCCCCGCCCTGTCCACTCCAGGGAGCTGGTCCGACAGAACTCCGACCCCACCTCCGAGAGCCCCGCCCCACAGCCTCGCACAAGGGAGGACCGCGGCCCCTGGATCCGCCTGCCAGAGATGGAGCAGCCGCCCAAGGTCAGAGACCACCTGCTGGGTTTTAGTCTTTAGATGTTGACTAAAGACAGCGCTCCAGACTAACATTTTCCCTGGTGGCGCTTGTGCCACTACATTTTTCAGTTGGTGGCACCAGCCCAGGATTTGGTCACACCAATTTTTCACAGCGTTATGTAATATATATCTTTTGATCATCTTATAAAGTCACTCTCAGTGCGTTATTTAAGTGTAATAGACTACTGAGACAGTATTCAATAAATACTTTTTCGTCATCTTTTCATGTTTTGATTCAAAATATTTTAATGTGCAACCTAATCCAGTGATTGTCATGCATTTTGGGTTGACAATTAAGCTATTGTTATATTTTACTGTTAAAACAGGGCTACAGAATTATCAATATTTTAATTTATTTGGGGCTAGTTCACTGCCTGAGTAAGTGGAAACTCAAAACACATTAGCTAGATCGTTAACTCTAAATATAATATCCACTGCTAGTAGCCACATAATAATCTAATGTTAATGTCCCAATAAACATAAGGCCTGTGCAATCGCAGTGGCCTATGCGCATCTCCTGCGCTCCGTATCTCAAAGCCATATCAAACAGGCAAAGCGTCAATACAGGACTAAGATCGAGTCGTACTACACAGGCTCTGACGTTTGTCAGATGTGGCAGGGCCTGCAACCCATTACAGACTACAAAGGGAAGCACAGCCTAGAGTTGCCCAGTGACACGAGACTACCAGATGAGCTGAACTACATCTATGCTCGCTTCGAGGCAAATAACACTAAAACATGCATGAGAGCACCAGCTGTACCGGAAGACTGTGATCACGCTCTTTAAACAGGTCAACATTCACAAGGCCGCATTGCCAGACGGATTACCAGGACGTGTACTGCGAGCATGCGCTGACCAACTAGCAAGTGTCTTCACTGACATTTTCAACCTCTCCTTGTCCAAGTCTAATACCAAGATATTTTAAGCAGACCTCCATAGTGCCTGTGCCCAAGAACACTAAGGTAACCTGCCTAAATGACTACCGACCCGTAGCACTCACGTCTGTAGCCATGAAGTGCTTTGAAAGGCTAGTCATGGCTCACATCAACACCATCATCCCAGAAACCCTAGACCCACTCCAATTTACATACCGCCCAAACAGATCCACAGATGATGCTATCTCTATTGCACTCCACACTGCCCTTTCCCACCAGAGCAAAATGAACACCTATGTGAGAATGCTATTCATTGACTACAGCTCAGCGTTCAACACCATAGTGCCCTCAAAGCTCATCACTAAGCTAAGGATGTGGTAAGGGTAGGTAACAATACATCCGCCACGCTGATCCTCAACACGGGGGCCCCTCAGAGGTGCATGCTCAGCCCCCTCCTGTACTCCTTGTTCACTCATGACTGCACGGCCAGGCACGACTCCAACACCATCATTACATTTGCCGATGACACAACAGTGGTGGGCCTGATCACCGACTTCAACGAGACCTCCCTACAGGCTGAGGTCAGTGACCTGGTTGTGTGGTGCCAGGACAACAACCTCTCCCTCAACGTGATCAAGACAAAGGAGTTTATGGTGGACTACAGGAAAAAGAGGACCGAGCACTCCCCCATTCTCATCGACGGATGAGTGGAGCAGGTTGAGAGCAGAGCTTCAAGTTCCTTGGTGTCCACATCACCAACAAACTAACATGGTCCAAGCACACCATGACAGTCGTGAAGCGGGCACGACAAAACCTATTCCCCCTCAGGAGACTGAAAAGATTTGTCATGGGTTCTCAGATCCTCAAAAATGTCTACAGCTGCACCATCGAGAGCATCTGGTTGCATCACTGCCTGGTATGGCAACTGCTCAGTCTTCGACCGCAAGCCACTACAGAGGGTAGTGCAAATGGCCCAGTACATCACTGGGGCCAAGCTTCCTGCCATCCAGGACCTCTATACCAGGCGGTGTTCGAGGAAGGCCCTAAAAATTGTCAGACACCAGTCACCCAAGTCATAGACTGTTATCTCTGCTACCGCATGGCAAGCTGTACCAGACCACCAAGTCTAGATCCAAGAGGCTTCTAAACAGCTTCTACCCCCAAGCCATAAGACTCCTGAACATCTAGTCAAATGGCTACCCAGACTATTTACATTGCCCACCCTCTCCACACCACTGCCACTCTCTGCTGTGATCTATTCATAGTCACTTTAATTAACTCTACCTACATGTACATACTACCTCAACTAACCGGTGTCCCTGCACATTGACTCTGTGCCCCCCCCTGTATATATTGTTACTTTTTACTGCTGCTCATTAATTACTTGTTACTTTTATCTCTTGTTTATATAAATTATACTACAGAAAGCTCAGAACCACCTCTTTGACCGTGACAACCGGATAGCTGTGTTTTCCCCGCAATTGGATTTTGAAATCTTATACAATCCGAAAGAAAAATTATCCCGCAGCATTTTTTCCCCCCTCGACACAGCAGCAGGCCCCAGTTTACAGGGGCAGGCAGACACTTTAATGAGAGGAATCATAAGGATAATGTGCTTTACTGTTTGACCAAATCATGGGTTTAGACGTTTTGAGAGAAGCGACCATGTAGAATAAAAAAATGTACTCGCACAGCCAAGTCGAGGGGTCACAAAATGGTACTAAATGGTCACAGTCTGGAGCTCTCTAAAGGGTATATAGATCTATATGTTAATGTGGTATTTCACTGTATCTTTCCCAGATTCCCCAGAGGACAGCCTCCATTGCCACAGCTCTCAACACCAACCTTTCGTCTGGCATCAGGCATCCAGTCAGAGCCAGGTAACTCAGGCGGACACATTTGAGCTACTGTTGTCTAATCTCGGTGTCAAGAACGCACAAGTTCCCACTACTTGATTTAGGTTCTGGAGGAGAACACTTCCCAATCTGTCTCAACAAAGCCCGTGCCTCCCTCTGCCAAAGCCCAGTCCCTCCTTCCTTCTCCAGAAAGTCCACCTATGTTTATTCATATTTTTTGCTGCATGCTGACAACATGGAGGTAGGTAATCTGACATTTTCCACAAAAATATTTTGTGGCTAAAATCCCTGTTCCCACTCTAAGCAACACGTCTGGTTTATCGTGATTCATCAAAATAATCAGCTGACGGTGTTCCAACACACCCATCAGAAACTGTTTTACTCCCTTTCTCACAGATTTACCTTTAGATGCATGTCAGGGTAGATTTCTCTGATTCTAATAATGACACATGAATGGTGGTAGATCATGACACAGTCATGATATTGACTGCTGAGGCCAGATAACTGATTTGGTGTCTTCCTTAACAGCAACCCAGACCTCAGCCGCAACGACCGCTGGGAGAGAGGAGATAGCATGCACCTTGTATCCAATCTGCCCCAGACTGGCTCTCTGGAGAGGCACCGCATACTCAGTGAGTAAATCACACTGTTGCTGACTCTGCTTTTCTCTCCATCTCTTGATCCCTCTTACAAAATGAAAGCAAACCCCAACAATGATGTGATATTAATGTGTTGGTTTCAGGCTCCTCCAAAATGGACTCCCCCATACTAGGCCATGACGGGCGCATGAAGGGGCACAAGCCAGGGGAGTCTCGCACCTCGTCCCGCCCCAGTCGCCCTGCTGTAAGTACCCCTCACCTGTAACCCCCCCCACTCTGAACACTGCGTGATGGATAATCAGACAACACTTTATACACCCTTATCACACTCATCTTCTTTTATACTTATCACTTGTAGAAATCTATATTGCTCTCTTCACTGACTATTCTGCACTATTGTAATATCTGCACTCACTCCCAATCCCTACACCTGGATATTGACACCTGCACTAACAGTTGCTCTCTTTTTATGATCCTATTTTCTGTACCTGTTGATCACACCCTTTCCTCTGCACTCACTTCCCTGTTTGTCCACTGCTTCTTCCAATGCACAGAGTTACAAGAGAGCAATAGGAGAGGTTAGTATCTCTGTGTGTGCTGTGATATGTTTTTGCTTCCACTATGTCAGGCTGCTGTGTTAAAAGTTACACAAGCCTGCCATAGTACTGGTATGCTGGCAAAGTACGTTAACTATTGAGGAAACGCCCAGCTCTATGATTCCCTAATGTCTGTTGCGTGTCTGTGTCGTCTGCGTGTGTGCCTGTTTGTGTTCAGGACCATGGGCTGTATGCTAAGGAGCGCCCTGAGGAGCAGCCCAGACCTCCGGTGAAGGCCAACGACTACTCTTCATCCTCCGAAGGCAGTGAGAGCAGTGAGGAGAGTGAGAGTGGAGAGGGGAATGAGGAGGAGGACAGCCCCACAGACCGGTCAGTACCAGGGTGGGAGAGGCACACAGACAAACAGGAAGAAGAAAAAAGGAACTGCTTTTTAGAGACATAGCTACTTAATGTTATTGAAAGCCCATTGTCCACTTTTACCGCCACCCTGACCATTCCTTGTCTTTTTATTTTCCTGTCCACTCTATATCCTCCACTGCCCTCTGCTCTGTCACCTTCCTCTGTTTCCTTCCCGTCTTCCTCCCTGGCTTCCTCTCCTGTCTTTCTTTAGTCCCCGGGATGCAGACTCTGACTCAGTCAACACCATGGTGGTTCATGAGGAGGAGGGGGAGGAGGGGCAGGCTGGAGGCTACGGGGACCAGACCATGCTGGTGCAGAGGGTGAGTCATCTGTCTCTCAGGAAGTAGTCTCTCAGGAAGTAGCCTACTGGACTAATCTGCATTAAACACACACCTATAGGACTGACGTGGGGGGGGGGGTGTGTGGGTGGTTAGCTTACTCTTATGTAGCGGTTGTGTTGGGAGTTTGACTGGTTTGTCCCCATTGCCTGGCAGACACCAGAGAAGCGGAGCCACAATGGATACACCAACCTGCCTGACGTGGTGCAGCCCTCCCACTCCCCCACTGACTCCGCCTCGCACTCCTCCCCTGGGAAAGACTCTGTCTATGATGTAAGTCTGTCTGACCATTTGTCTGTCTCTGACTGTCTCTCTGTATGTCTCTGACTGTTAATCTGTCTCTCCATGTACATGTTTCTCTGCCATAAACCCCATTCCCAGTGGTATTTCTTACTCCCTTCTTGTTTCCCCCAGTATCAGTCCAGGGGTCTAGTCAAGGCGTCAAGTGGCAAGTCCTCCTTCACCACCTTTGTCGACCTGGGCATGTATCAACCACCAGGCCCTGTGGATGCCATCTCTGTGGGCAGTAAGTACAGACAATAGAACTGGTCATTATCATAAGGGGTTAAATGAGGTTCCCCTATATACCTTCCCTTACCTAGTTTCCTATTCTAGTCCCTCTATTTTCAGTACTCGGCTCACAATCATCAGCATCTCTTACTTACTGCTGTTGGTTAATCTAACTCATGGAAATGTCTCACAAGCAGGAGGGCAGCAGTTGCCCACAGTAGCTTGATTCAATATTATCATTCCCTTAAGGAAGTTTTAGCATTCATAGAGAACTACGGCTTGTGTTTCTCTCCTCCCTCTAAACTCTGCTCCTGCTGTGTCCAGGCCTGGGCTCCAGGTTTGAGCAGCTGAAAATGGAGGTGAGGAAAGGCTCCATGGTGAATGTAAACCCCACCAACACACGCCCCCACAGCGACACCCCCGAGATCCGCAAGTACAAGAAGAGGTTCAACTCTGAGATCCTCTGTGCTGCTCTCTGGGGTGAGACAGACGGCACACTGGTCTTGGCTATAGCCCACACTCTAATCATATGAGCCACAGAATTCAAATGAAATATAGAATGATATGCATTTCAATGACCACATGTAACATGCTTTGTTCCACCCAGCTTGAATATCACATTTTTCACACATTGTACGTCCTGATTGATTGCATTAAGGGGGATATTTGTATCTAAGTGTGTGTGGTCCCTAGGTGTGAACCTGCTGGTAGGGACGGAGAACGGTCTGAAGCTGCTGGACCGTAGTGGTCAGGGGAAGGTCTACTCCCTCATCAACTCCCGCAGGTTCCAACAGATGGACGTCCTGGAGGGACTCAACCTGCTCATCACCATATCAGGTGATTGATTAGTACTGCTCTGCACTCACCTGGGGTCTGTTTGGGAGAGTGCAACGTCACAAAACCTTCAGCTAGAGCTAACAGGATTCTGACTTGAGCATTTCTATCTGCAACGTTCTGAACGTTTCACTTCATTTAATAAACCTGTGGAAAAGGACCTGTGCATCACAAACTCCATCTGTTGCTACTACGCCCTTTATCCACTATATAACTGTGTGTGTGTCCATCCCAGGTAAGAAGAACAAGGTGCGTGTGTACTACCTGGCCTGGCTGAGGAACAAGATCCTTCACAATGACCCGGAGGTGGAGAAGAAGCAGGGCTGGACCACTGTAGGGGAGATGGAGGGATGTGTCCACTACAAAGTGGGTGAGTAAAGGAAGGGAGGAGACGGAGTAACAGTGATGTGACCCATTATTGAACCGTGTATCTATTATCAATGCATTCTGTTTTTTTAACAATGTATATTTACACATTTGGTTTTGCCTTTTTGGCACTGTTTATTTATAGTGGCACATAATGGCTCTAATCCCGCTTTGTATGTGTCTAGTGAAATATGAGAGGATCAAGTTCCTGGTGATAGCTATGAAGAACGCGGTGGAGGTATACGCCTGGGCTCCCAAGCCTTATCACAAATTCATGGCCTTCAAGGTAGGTCTCACCTTTCCTGCCTCATTGTTCTAAATGCCAGGAGTTCTATTTCCACTCAACCAGTCGACCAGAACAACATTCAAAACACCCCATGTTCTCCTCTCTCTTTGCCTCTCTCACTCTCCTCTAGTCCTTTGGTGACCTGCCCCACAGGCCCCAGTTGGTTGACCTCACAGTGGAGGAAGGACAGAGGTTGAAGGTCATCTACGGCTCCAGTGCTGGCTTCCACGCTATCGATGTCGACTCTGGGAACAACTATGACATCTACATCCCAGTGCATGTGAGTGGAGGAGTTCCTCATGGAACAAGACGCACGCAGACAAATTCTTCCAAATCAAATAAAGCTTTGGAATTAATTCACACCTAAAATATCTATAGAACATGAATAATGATACGTTTCGTTGATTAGATGCCCAGACCTGAAAGGTATTGATGTGAAAACCTCACAGATTCTAACACTTTCTTTCAAGATGTACATATATTTAATATTTTAGTCACTTCACTCTTATTCAGAGCGACGTAGAATCAGTGCATTCAACTGTTAGGTAAAACAAGATTCTAGTCCTTCGCCCCTGTGTGTGTCCCCAGATCCAGATCCAGATAATGCCACATGCCATCGTGTTCCTGCCCAGCTCAGACGGCATGGAGATGCTGCTGTGCTACGAGGACGAGGGAGTCTACGTCAACACCTACGGACGCATCATCAAAGATGTGGTGCTGCAGTGGGGCGAGATGCCCACCTCTGTTGGTATGGCACATGTGTACCTGCACGCAGTCACAGGCACACACACTTCTTTCTCTTGAAATTGGCATGTTCTGAGTTCTCTCTCTCTCTCTCTCCCTGTGTGCAGCACATATCTGCTCTAACCAGATCATGGGCTGGGGAGAAAAGGCCATTGAGATCCGTGCTGTAGAGACAGGCCACTTGGACGGAGTCTTCATGCACAAGAGAGCCCAGAGGCTCAAGTTCCTCTGTGAGAGGAATGACAAGGTGGGTCACAGACACATTGGTATTCAAAATATTACTTAAGTGATCTATGTTTATGCCTCCGGTACGTACAGCTGTAGGCACTGGAGTCTCATTGAATATGAGTAATAAGCTTCATGTCTTGTTAATGTGTGTCTCAGGTGTTCTTTGCCTCTGTGCGCTCCGGAGGCAGCAGCCAGGTCTACTTCATGACCCTGAACAGGAACTGCATCATGAACTGGTGAAGCAACATAGTCCCATACACAGACACAAAACACTCATACACATATATATACACGCACGCACGCGCGGCTCGCCAACACACAAGCATACTGTAAATCCATTCCAGCCTAAATCTTCACGACAATGAGTCCATCTCACCTGCCATCTTCTGACTCCCCTGGTCTGATTGATCTCCCTCTGGAATGGTAGCTACCTATGAGACATCACTACAGGCTTCTAATGTAGTACCTCTACTTTGTACTGTATATACTTGTCCTGTATTGTTGTACCTCAGTCAGTTGGTGCGCCTGTGTTTTAGTTGTAAACTACCGTAGTTAGTTCCTTCTTATTAGGGGTATGTTAAAAACATTCCTTCCTGGTGAAATACATTTTAAAGAAAGCAAGATTCAACCAATATAAGTCCAGATTGAATTGTAAATAGACGGTATCTAACATGTTTAAATGGAAGAGAACATGGGTAGATTGAAGTCACCGGCAGACGTGTATATAACGCCTCCATTCAGGGTGTGGCCACTGACCTGATATATATACTGCACTGGCACACCCTAAGGTATTGTTGCAACACTCAAAATGCTTCAGATTCCCTATGGTTTAATTATTCAACTCATCATTCAAAAAGAGAAATAGGTATTTGATTAAAACTTGATTTCATGTTTTTATTTTGATGGAGTTTTTTTTGGAAGGAGTTTTTTTTTTACTCCTCGGAAGACAGACTATCCAATATGTGAACATAGTAACATTCTAGTCCCTGGTAAAATGGAACATATTGCTGTGTTCACGCATCATGCTTTCATATGTCTTTATCTCCCCTTGTTTCATATCGGGGATGGAGCTATTTACCATTGTAGGAGCCTATCGAACAGACTTATGATATTAAACTTTTCTCTTGTTAAGAATTTAAACAATATCACTATTATCTGTACTGTTTCTGTATTTGGTATTAGCCTAACTGGCATTCTTACTTTTACTCTCTACTGTTATATTGCCGTTATATTGCAATATATATGCTGTTCTAGTGCAGTTCTTGTTCCGAGAGGGGAGTTTAGGTTGAATTAATTTGTTGTGTGTAAATTGTACCAGAGGTAGGCAGTGAGGTGACTTAAGATGTGGGGGTCGAGGGGTGATGAAGTATGAAGGTTTTGATGTGACCGTAATATAGAGGACATAGGAATTGGGTGAGCGAGTGATGTGCTTGTTAGAATATTATAATGGCAGCAGGTCTCCATGATCCTTACCTGGGGGGATAGTGCTGGGGTTCAGGCTCTCATCTGGTGGCTGTAATCCAGTGAAAAATAGTTCCCTCTTGCTAGATCTACTCTGTCTGTAACCTCTGTTATTGATGTATTTTATGTTCATTGGTATGGATCTTGTTACGTTTGTACTCAGATGTTGGTTTGTAGGGATAGGGCTGCAGTGGATAATACTGCGCTATCAGTGTGGTTCCAAGCAATAGCTGTGTGATTCTTGAGCCAGTGTTGAAATCCACTCACTGATGTTTTCCAGGCCCAGTTTTGTGTCATATTTGTCTCTGCAATACTGAACCAGAGGACTCAAACTCATTGGGCACTTTAATTTATCATCTTACTAAACTAGTTGTAAGGCAACAAGTTGTTGAATATAGTGTAATTGCTATTGTTTTCCCTACCAAAGTTCCCAATTGTCCTCTGGACATACATGAATCTGCTTTGATTCTTTTAGCGATCAGGGGAAATGCTTAAGCTGTGGGTATGTTATGTAGTTTATGCTAAATTAATGTTATATATATTATAACATTAAATATATATTAAAATATATAAGGAAGTAAAGAACAGAATCGATTGACACACTTTTTAGTTCAGTTACAATTTGTCTATTTTACTCTTATGTGAGCATGCTTGCATGCACATATCTGAGCCATTTATCCTGTATCACAATTCCGTATCAATTCTTAGATGAGTTTCTCGCCAGCCTAGTGCATTCAATATCAGCTGTGTGCCATTTGTGACTGATATCGCAAATGTCACATTTTACACACACTCAGCAAGTACCCCTGGCAGCTGTGAAAAAGTCCTCATATCTTAGTTAGCCAAACTGCCATGTTTACAGTTTAAGCAGTGCCTTGGAGTAGGGAAGAGACTGGGAGATGGGTGTTGGGGGAGGGGTGAATATGACCCCCCACTCAGTCTTCTAACGCTGAACTTCATGAAGAAGAGGTGTTACTGACAGACGGAACAACATAATCAATAGTTGCCTCCCTTGTTAAGAATGGTGTTCTGTGCCAATTAAGTGCACTTAAATAGAAACCAGAACGTCCCAATATGTTTCAACAACTTTTAATGTTTTACATTGTCAATGATTATATATTTCATTCTGTCATAATAACTGCAATGTTTACCTACTGCTCTTTAAGCATTGAATGGACTCACAGGGATTGTATCTGTTGCCACCATGTGGAAGAGGAAACGTTCTCTAGAGAATTTCAACCATCGTTCATTTCATGCAATTTCATTCAATGCATACAATCTGCTTGTATGACACATTCATGTGACTAGAATATAGGCACAGGGAGAATGTGCAGTTGATGTCAGCAAACCAATTTGGAATGTAGAAAATGATATGCCTATAAAAATGCATCTCTTGTTTTGATGGTTCTCTAGACGGTGGGAGGGGGGCCAAAATACCATAGAAAAGCCATATGCTACTTCACATTTGTTGCGAATAGTTTAATAGTATTTCATATGTTCAAATGAAACTGAAGCCAGTGACCTGGGTTTTGTTGTGTGGTGTTAGAGGGGCTAGAGACATGGCGATAAAGAAGCAGGTTTTTGCTGGTGGTCAAGTGTGTGGACTGGCTGAGATGCAGTGGGAAAGTAACCAACTTAATATATTCTGAAAGGACTATTTTATTAAAGGATATGTAAATTATATTGAGAGATTTAAATAAATGAATGTATGTCTATAAAACAGATTTCTATAACATACTTTACTGTCTGGTATATTAATTCATCTAAGCACAATGTATTCTAATCTACAGTAGTGAGGGGAAAGCTATGAATGTGGGTGTGTACCTTAAGACTGAATGTTTGGACTGTTTTGGGGGGTGTGACAGATGCATGAGAGTGATGGCTGAGCTGCGTGTCTTTCCAGGTGAAGTACAGATTCCTCTTGATACAGCCTAACTAGTAGTCATGCTATGACTACTAGTTAGGAGTGACCAGTCTATTGAGGACATGTACTGTTCGATGCAGGAGTAGCCAGCTGAGACAGAAAGGTGGGTGGATGGAGAGGGTCAACAATTTGTCATCAAGTGAGCCTTCTAATTTTTGTATAGCAACATTTCTATTGTCAATCCTAAATATAAAGTATCAGTCAAGTGTAGTGTTACGACAAAGTTGTAACAGTACAATGGGCTTTGTTACACAAATCCAATTTTTCAGCCCCACAAAACAGAGGCATATCACGAAGGCTGTCCTTGCCATATCAAACGTTGACACTTCTCCTTCATAAGCAATATGAGTGTTAAATTGAATTCTCTGCTGTCTCTGTCTGTGTGACTTTGGTGGGAGGGTGTTTATCGTGGCCTTTAGCAAACTGAATGTAAGATGGACTGTTTGTTTGTGTCTCATAATTGAGAGATACCCATACACTGCTTAATCTGTTTTTTTGTCTTAATCCCAAGAAAATCTACTTTGTAATCCACAGTTGGCATAATACACAAACATCAACAGTTGTGATGCTAGTTTTGCATTGATGCGTTTATCCAGTAATTGCCTTTATGAGGAGGATGAATAAATGAATGATAAATTATAATACATGATAATCAGTTGGGTGGGTTTCCTGCTTCTGTGTAGTGTTTTATTACCTGCCTCTTGCTACCTGCTCCACCCAATGTAGTCACACACTAATCAGACACTCCATTCACATATATTATATAGTAATACTGTACAACAGGGCTTTTGCCCTAGTACTACCACATCTGATTCAAATAATCAAAGCTTGATGGTTTGGTTATTTGAATCAGCTCTGTACTGCTAGGGCAAAAACCAAAATGTGCCCCAGGACCGAGTTTGGGAATCCCTGCTGTACAACATAATCTTGGATCTTGTAGAATAAGATTAAAGTATGAATGGATTTGTGATTTTTAATAGGTGCTTGTGGGAACCAGTACAGGTGAAAGTCTGAAAGCTGAAACGGCTGATTTCTTTGGATGGGTCTATAATCTCTTCTACTTTTTTTTTTTTTTTTTTTTTCAATCTCTTGTTTTTGAGAAATGAAATGTCTTTTACCACGTTTGTTTAGTGTTTCTGTTTTGAGTGGTTAACTTCAGATTGTATTAAATAGACTGATGAACTTTAATATTTTAAAAGATTGTGTTGAATGAACTCATGAGTCTGTAAAAGTCTTGATGAAGAATTGTTTGAAAAATAAAACTATATTGATCTCATCTTAAACGGTCTATAATAGTATCCGTATTCATAGATTGGGTGTAAAGCATGAGGAACAATGAATCCAATGAGAGAATGGGCTAAGCATGTGTTGTATAAATGGCCTCCAGTTCCCAACCACCATCATGCAGGACTTCACTCCAACAGACACATTTATCATGCTTGCTGTCCAATGTTCAACCATTTCCCTGAAGTGTGGATTTATACTCCACCTTGTGGAATTAAAAGGAATAGACTGGTTTAAAGAACATGGTGGAAACCAATGATGTATATAAACCCTGGATTGCTGATGCTATGTATTGGCGAATGAGATGCTTTGACGCCAGCGGTCGGCCATATTGGCACTCCGGATGAAGCAGTCCAAATTAATGAATGGAATTCTACAGTATTTCAATCAAATGTTTCAAGGACAAAATGACATGTATTTAAATCATGTTGTAGTGGGGGACAGTAACATTAGAACTTTAAACAATTATACTTTAAGGAAAACGTTTGAATATTTTTTTTATTTGTATGTTTAGCTCACATATAAGTATGCATTAAAGCGTCTAATATAATAAACTTGTCAATACAAATTTAGACGTTTAAATAAATGCATTTCTTTAGCTTCCAAAATATGTTTTACAACGGTTGGGTGTGCCAAGATGGAGGAACAGTGGCTTCAAAACAGGTTATCATCTAGTGTACATATAAACTATTGTTGGGAACTCCCTCTGGTCTTAGTATGCACCAATCCAATCCCCATGTGGGGGAGGGAACGGGTGCACACTTCTGGAAAAAGGGTAAAGAATCGGAACGCAACATGAATACATTATCTGAGCATTCTTAAAAATGACCAGTAACTATTTATATCATTAATCAGTCTATAGTAAGTAGTGTGTTGAGAAATTAGAGCAGAAATCTGGACATCAGGTAGGTTTCATCAAGGTTAAATTGGGTCATCAAAGCATGTACAATTCACTGTTTATGTTGAAGTTGTGTGCTGAACAGGATCCCCATATATCTCCCTTGAAAACTACCATGCATGGTTTTAAACAGAAATTACCATGTTAAAAAAGAAGTACACAACTGGCCAAAACTGGCAAGAGAGGCTACATGTATTTATTAATAGTATGTACAATGTATACCATCATAAAGTTGACATAATATATTGACAAAGTCAAAGTATGAATATTGCCCCCTGCTTATTTGAGAGTTGTCTCTTGATAATCTCGCTCACCTTATGAATCTCTCATTTTATTGATTTCATTTAGTTTAATTTCATCATTATTCTCTATTAATTATCCTTAAAGTGTATCTGAGGCACACAGGGAAAACATGAATAAAATAGGCGTAAAAAATTAATACAACAAAAACATCAAAATCAAAACTATCATATATTTACTTATATATGTGGGTGTACATATCTATAAAAACAGTAACTACATGATAGCATTTTGTTTGAGCCAGAAGAAACTTTAAGAATTGATGGTTTATCTTGATTTTCCTTTAACAGTGTCACTGTGGAAAGTTGGGCATTCTTTCTGCTCTCTATCTCCCTGTCTGTAGTGTCTTGAGTGTTATTGGATTCACTTATTACCATGCTTTTCCAGCCCATCACTCTCTATTCCTTCAACTGTGACTTTTTTCACCCTGTTACAGAGAGACACAAACCTACTGTAGCACAGAAAATCAGATTTAAGGATATTTGGGACTTCAGAGTAAACAAACGAAAAACAGAATTGTCTCCCCCATTTAGCTCAAGAGTTGGAGTTTCGCTCAGAAATAAACATGTACTGTAGATGTGTGTGCATGTATATATTTTTGTATGTTTGTGTGCACATGTATGTGTGCATGCACTTAAAGTTTGTGTGTGTGAACACATTTGTGTTGAAAAATCTGGTAAATTGTGACATTTCAAATGCGTGTTTTAGTTTAGCATATGTCAGGATTTTATTGAATTTGGTCACGTCTTTAATGGTAGTTCCAATTACAAATGTATTATAACTGTGTGTGTGTATTGTGTACCTATATATCTGTTGTGGGTAGTGTGGGCATTTGTTTGTAATTTTGGTGGACTCTTCCTGCATACAATGTGATTGGTAACATGTACAATTGCAAGTGGCATTTGTGTGTCTGTGTAAACTCATACCTAATTGGCGTTATATATATATATTATGTACAATGTTTTAATGTGTATGTGTGTATGTGTACATCTTTACGTACAGTGTGAATACAGTGTGCAAACTATGTGTACCAAAATGTGAGATGTGAATACTTTGTATGATCAATATTGTGTTTGCGTGTGGGTATGTGTGTGTGTGTGTGTCTATGTGTGTGTCTGTATGTATGTGTCTATGTGTGTGTGTGTAATGTGTGTGTGTGCATGGCTCAGGTAACTTGTCAGTTCCAGATCTTGAGGAAGCTGTCCCAGGACCCAGTGGCCACCGCCATGCCATCATCAGTCACACCTAGACAGCTCACGCGATTGTCATGGCCGGCTAACACTCCTGACACAGAGAGGGACAAACAAACAAGTGTTAGCTAACCAGGACACCATATGTTATCTCATCAATCCACCATCTTGAAATACCCCTGAACTGAACTTATCAGTTGTTTTCAGTCACGGGTCTGATGCATAGCCAGACACAACTATACAACAATGGCTGCCAGCTAAATGACAGCCACTCGCTCCTACTCCACCCCACCACACCCCACTGACCTGCTCGATCTCCCTTCATGGCATCCCAGATGTTGCAGTTGAAGTCGTCGTAGCCGGCCAGCAGCAGCCGTCCGGAGCGGGAGAAGGCCACGGAGGTGATGCCACAGATGATGTTGTCGTGAGAGTACAGGCTGAGCTCCTGGTCGGCGCGCAGGTCAAACAGCCTGCAGGTGGCGTCGTCGGAGCCGGTGGCAAAGGCGCTGCCGTTGGGAAAGAACTGTAGAGGAGAGAGAGAGGGAGTGACAGCCATGGGTTATATCAGCTAGCATTAGGTACATTAGACACTCAGAATTAGCTAGTGCAGCTAACATGAAGGACTTTGGGAAAGGTGACATGTCTTAGAGTATGGTTTCCTGGCTTACTGCCATGACATGAAACAGAAAGCAGGTCAGCACACTCACACAGACTGCGTTGATATCAGACTCATGGCCCGTGAACGTCTGTCGGCACATGCTGTCCCTGATGTCCCACAGCTTAATGGAGGCGTCACAGGCTCCGGACACAAAGGTGCGGAAGTCTGGAGACAGGGACAGGCTCATGACGTCACCGCTGTGGCCCGAAAACACAGTGGTCTGCTGGCTTGTCTCGATGTCCCACAGTGCACTGGGTAAGAGAACAGAAGAGCGACCCACTGGATTTAACAACTGCTATCAGATCATTTTGAGTGTAAGGTTAGGCTAGCTCATAGCTAGTTACGTATAGACAATATACTGTAGTATATTTATATTTGCATTCTCCATCAGCCTTGGTTACCGATCCATCAGGACTCACCAGGTAGTGTCTCCTGAGCTTGTGATGATTTGGTTGTCATCAATGAAACGGCAACAGGACAGGTAACCTGTAGCACAAATAAAAACATCTAGTAGAACACTGACCACACCATATCAATGTATGGTGCTCCTACTAACGCCTCCATCACACCAACAGCTTCATTACATTTTAGTACACCAGAAGTACATTCATTTCCAATGGAATGCTGCGTTTGCCTTGCAGCATTGAGTTGCAGAGGCAGTTGCAGTGCGTTCTGTGCTGTGCATACGTTGGATTTATTGAACGTGTGCGTGCGTCAGACTATGCGTAGACGGCTTGACAGAAATGGTAGCAGAACGTGAATGTTGGAACGTTTGTTGCACACATATCCAGATGATGCTGCGTACCATTTTGCGAAATGATGCTGTAGGTGTGATCGAGGAGGAAGACTTCATTTCAACAATACCCGTCCTCCCGAATGTGAGTAATTTAAAAGCCCCAGGTGAGCTAGCGCTGTAACACAGCTAAGGGACTCACTAGGTTTTCTGGCTGATGTCTCAGCTCGTTATAATTGTGTTGCCCTGTGACTAATTAGCCATGTGAATTAAAGTCTTCCTTGTTTAGGGGTTTGGGACCTGGGGATCCCAGTGGGACAGGAAACAGGTAGGAATACTCAACTGAACTGCATACACAACCATATGCAGTGTCACTGGGGAAGTTAGAATCAGGGAGGATCAAATAAACTCACATAACCTAGCTAAGACACTTCCATGATTTCTCAATAGAAATGAACACAAAATGACTCAAGCTTAGTCACATAGGTATTTGTGTGTAGTAATTATTCTTCACCTGTGTGTCCGGGTAATTCCCTGCTGACCCTGACGTTGCCCTCGCGGGTCTTCAAGCAGTAGATGGAACAGATGTTGTCCAGACCTCCACAGGCCACGTAGTTACCAGAGGGGGCATACGCACAGGTCATCACCCAGGAGGAGCGCAGGGGGATAGCATGCATCTGGAGGGGGGGATAAGAGTTGGTCACTGTGTGTCACAGAATAAAGGCATGGCCATGGACAAGGAGAGCGTAGTATCGTAAACGGGGCCAGGCAGGAGTCCAGAGCCAAGTCCACATCCAGACAGAGCAGGAGCAGAATAGTAGTTCATTGTGCTTCCTCTATATTGAATTTGTGGGATCTTTTCAGGGGGAGCCATTGCATAATATAATTTACAATGTTTGAATGGCAAAGTGACTCTGGTAGGTTATGATGTAAGTAGAAGTATGAGATGAGTCAAAGCACACAGTCGGCTCCCATTTCATTTCCAATCCCTGAAGGCTGCCTAGTTTGCTGAGTGAGTCAACCTTTCCAGGCCCCTTGGTGAGACCAGGGGAGATGTTGTTATTTGGGTGCAGCTCTCACCTTGTTAGTGGTGTAGCTGTCCCAGATTATCAGTTTTCCATCTTGAGAGGCGCTGACCAGGAGCCTGCGGAGACAAAGAGGTAGAGCCATTGTGTTATGCCTCATCAAAAAAAGCACCACTTGTACCGCCATGTGTGGTATATGAGTGAGAGAGTGTGAAGAGAGGGAGAAGCCCCCTCATGGGTTGGCATAACGTTACACCCACCTAGAGTCTGTGCCCCAGTGCATGGCATAGATCTTAGCCAGGTGGCCACGGAGAGTGCGCCTCGTCCGCATCTGAATCCTCCCCACGGGATCCAGACCTGACGTTATCTGGTTGACACACAAACACACAGAAAAGCAATGTAAAGAAGACAAGTTCATCACAGGGTTACTGTGTCAATGTAGTGCATGGTATTCTGATCTTTTTTCGCACATCAGATCTTTTCACATCAGATCTTTTACAGAGCTGATCTGATTGGGCAAAATATCAATTAGTGAAAAAAAGATGAGGATTGGGCTGGCTGTCAAAACACAGCCATACTCTCCTTTATGTGGGTATCTGTGATACATACCTGTGTCAGGGTTGAGTCCCCACATGCTTTCCTGGCATCCTAAGAGACAGAGAGTGGTTAGACAAGCATCAGCAATCTCTCTCAATCTCACCCAGGCAAATATCCCACCCCTCAATATGGTGTGTTAGACCTACTCCCTTTTCCACCAAGCCCCTTCTCTTCTAGACCCAATGGTTTTACTGCTTTCATTGAGATCATAAAGCGTTTCAGAGTAGGATTGCTGATCTAGGATATATCCTGTAATCGAAAAGGCAAAACTGATCCTAGATCAGCATGCCTAGCCTTTGGGACTCTTTGTAAATGTGTGCCCAGATCAGTAACATTCTCTGACACACATACTCTTATCTGGTTCCTAAGTTGCTCCGCCTCCTGACGCAGCTGCTCCAGCTCGCTCATTTTGGATTGGTCCCTGGCCTCGTCGAAGTCCTCTGTCACTCAGTCAGTCACCTGGTGGGGACAAAGGATGGAAAAACAGCATGAGAATTTAAACTTAAAACATTCATGTAGATCGCCCAGACTGAGATATCAAGTTCAAAATTAGGACTCCATCTAAGAGCAGAAATGTCCAATTAGAATGATGGACAGTGCCTGCGTCAGAACAAACCAATCTGCTTGTAATGTAATATGCGCTATGTTTGTACATGGCATGCGTATCAGATTGCATGATTTGATTGCAGTGTTATCATGGTGAGTAATCGACTCCAACTACATCAGAGGTCTCGTGGTCCTCTGCTGGTCTCAACCTGATCAATGGGTTTGATCTGATCCTAATCATTTTGGCATATTTCACCTGGAGGCTAGTTGTTTAACACCATCACAAACATGGCTGCAGAGCGGCAGCTAGAATCAGAGTAAATTGGGCATATAAAATAATACTTAATTCAGAATTGTAAGTGCACGGTTTACTAACATAGCACATCTAAAATACGTAAAGCTCTGTAATCTGTATATTTATGCTAGTACAGCCTTGTCTGGTTTAACTGTGGAGAATAATCTCTAATCTGGTATAATCTGAGAGAGAGCTTCATCATTTAATGGGCTCTCTCTGATATCCACGAACCACTTAATGCACAGAAACAAGATTAGGATTACTGCAGGCAGGCAGGCAGGCATTTATCATTCATTACAAGCACATTGAACAAAATGTATGCGTGTTTGTGTTGTGTTCTAAAAGGGGGCTCCCGGGTGGCGCAGCGGTCTAAATCACAGTATCTCAGTGCTAGGTGTCACTAGACCCTGGTTCGATTCTAGGCTGTATCACAACCAGATGTGATTGGGAGTCCCATAGGGCAGCGCACAATTGGCCCAGCGTCGTCTGGGTTAGGGTTTGGCTGGGGTAGGCCGCCATTATAAATAAGAATTTGTTCTTAACTGACTTGCCTACTTGAAAAAATAAAAATGTTAAAAATGACATTTTGAATCTCTATTTAGCATAGCTATCATTAAATTTGGAATTTGCCAGTGGGATATTTGCATAATTACTATGTTATTATCTTGCTATTACTATGTTTTAACAAGGACTTGTTAATGATTCAACATTGCTGCGATTATGGTCGATTCTAGTGGACACAAAATGTCATTGTTCAACCTGCAGTATCAAAACGAATTAAAACTATTTTATAGCAAGATCTCGATCATCTAGTGAAATACACTGAAAATGGCTGACACTAGCATTATCACAAACTACATTTCCAAATTACTACCTTTTCCCCCCGCTAGACCTCGATTGTTACCGTCACAGTTGAATGTGACTGAAAATACTATGGTAGGCCTATTTGTATTATTTAAATTCACCAAAACAGTATTTGTTGTACCATACACTTCCATATCAACATGATTAGCACTACAGACGTGTTTTTAATCACATGCACAGGGAATTCGAAGAGAGAGAGGTTTCACATTCAAATCCTACTCAAAAATTGCCACTAGTATTTGCATGAGTTTGTGGGCCTATTCAAATCCGTTAAGACACAGATGAAACACCTCTGACCATTGTACTCTGCTTTGCACATTCGATTTGCATCACTGTGGATACTGTACCTCTTTCGGTGGCGATGTACCGGTACTTGTAAAAAAACACATATTAAAAAAATAAAATGCATTCACAGACAGGTACACTGCCCATGCAGCAGTGTCAGGTAATATCACATTTAGTGTTCACATTTTCCATATTTCCTCTAATCCCAGTGCCTCAATGTTAACATTACCTAACACTCACATCACATGTGCCATGTTATTAAAGGCCTCCAACTCCACATACACAAACAAACAGGAACATCCACATCATCACCATCTACTAGGCTAGGGAGAGGAGAAATTAACTGGGTCATTGTTCCCGGTGGGAACCTCCAACCAGATGGATCACACAGCACTAATGGAAGGCGACCAGGGGAAATTGGTGCGTCCCAGTCTCCTGGCACAGCTGCTCATTTAGCCAATAAAGCACTGAGGGGTTGGTGGTGGTGCATCACCATCAGATACCAGGGTGGGAGAGGAGAGGACTGGGCATCATGGGATGGGATGGGATGATACACCATCGCCCACTGACATCATGAAATGGCCCTTTTTTGGTTTCCTCCTTTCCCCAATGCTTTCTGGACAGTATGTGCAATGCAATCCACCTTGTCAGGCAGTCACCAACCCATTCCGTTGTTGTCTGGACACACGTTCCAGTTCCTAACCCTCCCTCAAGAACATCATTTTAAGGGAGCATTTCTGGTACAATTGGTTCAAGAAGTGTTTGTCCACTAGTAAAATCATTTTGAAAGATGTATAAAATGATGCAAAACACAATGCAGGGCTGAATGTAAATGATCCTTATTGACTATACGTGGTTGTGGACCTCAACACATGTCCTGTGCTGAATAGGTGGCCATCAATGTCACCATAATAGCTTATTAAGCATTTTCTCCAAGACAATATATTATCCATGACAACTGACAGACAGAAGCTACCTAAACTATCGGTCAAAGACAATATATTACCCATGACAACTGACAGACAGAAGCTACCTAAACTATAGGTCAAAGACAATATATTACCCATGACAACTGACAGACAGAAGCTACCTAAACTGTCGGTCAAAGACAATATATTACCCATGACAACTGACAGACAGAAGCTACCTAAACTATAGGTCAAAGACAATATATTACCCATGACAACTGACAGACAGTAGCTACCTAAACTATAGGTCAAAGACAATATATTACCCATGACCACTGACAGACAGAAGCTACCTAAACTATAGGTCAAAGACTTGCTTCTCATTTGGAAAAAATTAATGCAAAATACAGTGTGGCCCCACCCCTTATGTTCATGCTCAGCAAACGATAGCCTGCTTGGTCTATTCGGTTGACATTTCACAGCGAACCAAGAGTGCTAAAGTAATAAGCACATTATATTAACCTTATTGGATTGAGTGCATTACAGCATCATTTTCTATAATAGAATTCTAAATAAATTCCTTGCATAAAATGTCAAATCCATTTTAAGGTCAAATTGCAGCATTGACACTGTAGAATAGCCCTCCCTCATCAACAAATAGGTTGCTTACATCGGCCTTGGGGCGCAGCTCAGACGGCTAGGCTACTCCCTCACTACAAGCAACAGTAGCCTACCCAGTACCCACAAATGTATGGAGGCTACTTGATATAGGTAGCTGTTAGGCTACTTGATGAATTTAAGGCCATAATTCCACGATTATAGCAGTAAACCCCTGGCATTCGTGGTTAATGGCACTGACACCCTGGCAACCGTGTAATTTTTCCAAGCCGCTCAATATGCAAACACTTTACGGGGTTGCCTGTGTTAATATAGGTTATCGCAAGAATGTACAGCAAGCTATGCTATATGCAAATAGAACAACATTTGGTACAGTGGGGAGGTTCGTCCATATGTCTATATTTAGGCTACCAAAACATACAGTTGAAATATAATTTCAGCGAAATGATGAGCCTAGTCATGAATAGGCCCATCACTGGTAGGCTACATCATCCAGCCATCTTACATCCATGACAATTCTGACAGCATTTTATAATGGATGGCTGGCTACCTGTTAGGTAATGTTTCCGATGAGGTTGGTAGTCTTTCTCGAATACAGTCGGGATTTAATGTTTCAAAAAGGCTGGGGATGTTTATTGGCCCCTTTTTCCTTAGAAAATAAAACAATATAGGGACAGAAATATGCAGATATTTTCAATATCCTCTCGGCTCCTTGTCTTCTCTAGATTTTTGCTCAGTGAATCTCCAATGTAGGCTACACATCAAATAAATATTAGATCGAAGTACAGAGACACCATATCTCCGTTTGACTGGACCCCTTGAAAAGATGAGTTCTGCTGTTGTGTTCCCGTTTCCTCTTCAGAATGGTTTGCCTTTCTACGCCCGAGACCTTCATAAACTCGAAAACATCTTTGTTGGAGCGGATTGAACACAATTGCAAGCTGTCCACGCATCAAAGAAAATGCATTGAACCATATGAAATTAGTAAATAGCTTTTTTGTGACTCAGTTTTTCTCTTGATTGTGTTTTTTCGTGATCCTCGCTTCCTTCCTCCTCTGCTAGTTCGCGGATATCTTCCTCCTCCTTCTCTCCCCTCACTCCCTCGCTTCGTAATGACCGTCGCCTCCTCGTCAAAAAATGAATTATTAAATAAATTGCCAAACACAGAGGCTTAAACTCTTGAGAGAAAATTTTAAATTATAATTTAAAAGCGACTGGGCTATCTTGCCGGAGGAGCAGGAAACCCACCCATTGGTACACAATTTTTTTTTTAAACATGCAATAGGCCTAATGCATATTCGCATGAGGTGTTTTTGTATTCAAAGCTCTGAATTGCAGTATTATAATAAAATAACGTAGTTTCAGATTAAATCACCCGGTCTGCGCTTGCTAACGTTAGATCTCGTAAACACGATTCAACCACACCCATTTCGGAGAGACTGTACCATTTTAGAACCCCCCCCTGATGTCTACTCGATAGGCTACGGGTGGGATGACTCTCAGATGGTCCTCGATCTACTGCAGATCTTGAACATCACAGGGCCGCATTTGTCTCCTTTATGAGAACCCTTTTCGTGTCTTGGTTATTGATTAGGCCTACGACTATATCTCACAGTACAGTGTGCACTTATAGCGTTAACTACTTCCAATGTAGGAAAATTACTACAAGAGCCCACCCACCTAGAAAAAAAGAACTGTTGAAGTGGCTCCAATCGGCCTCAATTCATCACTCATAGCAGATTTCTTACTTCGTCCCCTTCACGTTTTGATTAAACTACTTGTGTAATTAATACCTCATAGTAGACTAATTACTCCGAAGCACTGTATTATCCCAGGAGATGTAGGCTATACACCTAAGGATTATTTTATAATTAGCAGATGTGGGTGTGAGAGAGCAAGGCCATAGGCTGGTGAGAGATGGGTTTTTATCAAGCCATGGTTTTATATTCATGATAGTGAGTAATCCGCTCATTTCTAAATCCTCTGTCTGTCCAGATTTTTTAAAACCTTGGTCTTTATTTACTGTCAAAAGACTGTGTGAAGGTTACAGTGTGACCACACACACACACACACACACACACACACACACACACACACACACACACACACACACACACACACACACACACACACACACACTACATAGTATGCATAATCAGTATTCTTATATCTAATGCATTTTTAAACTGTCATTAAACTGTCATTAAACTTAGAGACACACATAACACACACACACAATATATACATCATAATTATATTCTTATATTTTAATGCATTTGTAAGACAGGAGTAAACCAGAACCAAGCAGCTGGTACTAAATGGCCATATGGGCCTGAGAAATATATTCCCATGGTTTGACTAGAGCAGACCATTGTTTAACCAAACATACCATTAATGATAATTTATAATAATGGCCCTAGGGTGGGGGATTACCTAGGCCCTCGATCAGTCAAAAAAAGCTAACTCATAATCTGATTTGGGGGGCTGACCCCAGAAATCTAGTGACTGGTTTTGGTTGAATGGGAGTCAGGATCTGCCATAGTCTGTGGATAGGTAAATGATCAACACACATCTAAAGAGAATGCATTATTTGCTCTTGTTGACACTCTGTGTGTCAGTGTATTGCAAAAGGTCATTGGAAAAGTCGAAAGGTGTACTTTGAAGTTCAACAGAATAAAGTAGACTCTACCATCTCTGGATCTGGCTGCAGTGCACTCTGTCAGACAAAGGGGTGATAGGGCTTGGACATCCAAGGAAGTGAAACAGCGAGGCTGCAATATTATAGGCAGGGACAAGCATCCTTCCCCTACACAAAGTAAGGCAATGGTATATCCCACCTGCCCTGTCCCTCTGCAGGCCATAAGGGACTGTAGTAAATGAGGATAGGTTGCCTAGCAACAGCAAGGGCTTGAGCAAAGAGATGGACACAAGGAGCCATACATCCACAGATTGAAAATACACATGCATGCAAATATTATACACGCCACTAAAAATCTCTTCCTTAACTACACATAAGCATAAATGATCAGATGTTTTTGTTCCAATAGGGTCTACCCTAATCAGAGCAAAGTCCACATTTAATATGCTTTACTTAAAAGGGCATTGTTAACTGGATTCAATTCCAAAACCAGGTGACCGCTCTTATCTTTTCACCATAAAACTTTGATTAAACCTTTAGATAAACACAATGGTGCATTTCGCTCTCCATTTTTTTTGCAAGCAAGAGAGGCTGATGCTGATTCGATGCTCAGTTCTTTGCTTAAACAGTGGGTGGCAGTGAACATTCAACAAAACAGAGACCATCATTTTCATAAAATGCAATGTATTCCTATTTTATGAGAATGTCACCTACTATGGCCATGAAGTCCTTGGATACATTGTTGGGTCACATCAATATGAAGCCCAGTTCCTAAGGACACTGACTGTAAGAGTAGGATAGGAACAGTGCTGGTGAAGCTACTCTGAAAATATAGTTTACCAAGCTACCAATTACTTCTCACTGGGAGAAATTAAGCTACACTAAACCTACCCTTAATGGCCCAGTGCAGTCACAAATGTGCATTTCCAACCTGGACTTAGGGGTAGAAGTAACATAGTATGTGTAAATCCGAGACAACGGTCGCAACAACAGGGTCAAAGTTGAACGTCTCTTGCTCCTTCCCGGAAAAAGCAATGGCTATATACATTTCTGAGCACACAGTCTCTCCTGGAGCTCGGTGTCCTGGCTCAGCCTGGTCTCCAGCAACTCCAGTCCTTGTCGGTCCCCCATCGGGAGATTGAAATCTTCAGGCAAGGACAAATCTCCTACCGACCCATTGGCCCATCGGTCCGATACCACCCGGACCTATAGAAAAAAATAAGCACTTAAATCACTGTCACACCCCTAAAAACAATTATACACCAAAAATAGATATGCAAGTTATGTTCTCACCTGATTGCCCACTCCTTAACACCTTAACTTCTTCCCTAAGGGCTCTGTTTTCTTTCTGTTTTCTTTCATGTTCTTACCTTCATGTCTACCGCCATCATTTGGCACATTGAAGTGTCTCAATGTAGGCCCTGTTTGAAACAGTACATTGAAATGAAATACTGTGCACAAAAGAACAGATAGGATAAGTGATCTGGGAAAAGTGAATGAATTACATACATGGCTGTCCTCCACATGCTGCTGTGGTGAATATGATGCTGGGGAATATGATGCTTGTCCTAATTGAAAGAATGATTACAATAAAGGGGCTTGTTTCACCTCTGAAATTCATTCAGTACTTAGCAGGAGAGAATACATCCTCCAATGGATTTTGTCATGAATAATGCTTCACTTACTTGTATTCGACCCCTTGGCCCCTTGAAGTGGCATCCGTGTTATAGGGGCGAGAACTAATTCTAAGAAGAAGAAATACATAAGTACAGTACTTTTGGAAATTGACCAGGAAAGATGATTTATGGTTCAGAAATGGAACTTTGCATATAATCAAGCATAAAAAATATATACATTTTACATAACAGCTCTAAAGTCTACGACCCCCACAAGCGTCTTGGGACTTGTCTGAAGTTGGTACAGCCGATCTGCCAACTTCTGCCTGTAGCGGCCGAACAGTTTGGGCTACTACACACTAAAATGACCCATCTGTATAAAGGTGAGACTCTCTCACGAACACGTACAGTTGTCTGAAGGTCTCCCGGTACCAGTCAAAAAAAATATGGAAATTTATGGAGACTGTTTTGTGCAAAAAATAAGGGGTTACATACATGTAAAAAAAAATGAATAAAAAGTTTCCTGATCTTTTTTTAATATCTATCAGATATAGGATAGAAACTTCCTTTAGATTGTTTTGGGGGGATATCTGTTGTTCAATGTAGAGAATCTGTTATTCAATGCGTTTGCTTTGGCTAATAGCAGTAACGGACCCAAAATATGTATCAAATAATTTTTGTATATATTTATTTTATGCCTCAAGAGGTCTTAAAATTCAAAATCAACTTAAAACAATTCCATATACAGTGCATTCGGAAAGTATTCAGACCCCTTCCATTTTTCCATATTTTGTTACGTTACAGCCTTATTCTAAAATTGATTGCATGCATTTTTTACTCAATCTACACACAATACCCCTTAATGAAAAAGTGAAAACAGGTTTTTAGACATTTTTGCAAATGTATATAAAAAAATGAAACATCCTTGAGATGTTTCTAACACTTGATAAATTGAATTGATTTGACATGATTTGGAGAGGCACACACCTGTCTATATAAGGTCCCACAGTTGACAGTGCATGTCAGAGCAAAAACCAAGCCATAAGGTTGAAGGAATTGTCCGTAGAGCTCTGAGACAGGATTGTGTCATGGCACAGATTTGGGGAAGAGTACCAAAACATTTCTGCAGCATTGGAGGTCCCCAAGAACACAGTGGCATCCATCATTCTTAAATGGAAGAAGTTTGGAACCACCAAGACTCTTCCAAGAGCTGTCCTCCTGGACAAACTGAGCAATTGGGGGAGAAGGGCCTTGGTCAGGGAGGTGACCAGAATAGAAAGAGGAGTGGGAGGCCCCGGTGCACCCAATCACTAGCCACTTTAATAAATGGATCACTAGTCACTTTATATAATGCACACTAAATAATGCCACTTCAATAATGTTTACATATCTTACATTACTCATACCACATGTATATACTATATTTTAGACCATCTATTGCACCTTGTAAATACCGCTCAGCCATCGCTCATCCATGAACTTACATGTACACATTCTAATTCACACCTTTAGAGTTGTGTGTATTAGGTAGTTGTTGGGGAATTGTTGAACTAGAAACACAAGCATTCCGCTACACTTGCATTAACATCTGCTAACCATGTGTATGTGACATGGTATGGCAACTGCTCGGCATCTGACCTTAAGGCGCTACAGAGGGTAGTGTGTACGGCCCAGTACATCACTGTGACTAAGCTAACTGCCAACAAGGACCTACAGTTGAAGTCGGAAGTTACATACACTTAATTTGGAGTAATTAAAACTTGTTTTTCAACCACTCCACAAATTTCTTGTTAACAAACTATAGTTTTGGCAAGTCGGTTAGGACATCTACTTTGTGCATGGCACAAGTAATATTTCCACCAATTGTTTACAGACATATTATTTCACTTATAATTCACTGTATCACAATTCCAGTGGGTCAGAAGTTTACATACACTAAGTTGATTGTGCCTTTAAACAGCTTGGAAAATTCCAGAAAATGATGTCATGGCTTAAGAAGCTTCCGATCTGCTAATTAACATAATTTGAGTCAATTGGAGGTGTACCTGAGGATGTATTTCAAGGCCTACCTTCAAACTCTGTGCCACTTTGCTTGACACCATGGGAAAATCAAAAGAAATCCGCCAAGGCCTCAGAAAAAAATTGTAGACCTCCACAAGTCTGGTTCATCCTTGGGAGCAATTTCCAAATGCATGAAGGTACCACGTTCATCTGTACAAACAATAGTACACAAATATAAACACCATGGGACCACGCAGCCGTCATACCGCTCAGGAAGGAGACGCATTCTGTCTCCTAGAGATTAACGTACTTTGCTGCGAAAAGTGCAAATCAATCTCAGAACAACAGCAAAGAACCTTGTGAAGATGCTGGGGGAAACAGGTACAAAAGTATCTATATCCACAGTAAAACAAGTCCTATATCGACATGACCTGAAAGGCCGCTCAGCAAGGAAGAAGCCACTGCTCCAAAACAGCCATAAAAAAGCCAGACTACGGTTTGCAACTGCACATGGGGACAAAGATCATACTTTTTGGAGACATGTCTTATGGTCTGATGAAACAAAATAGAACTGTTTGGCCATAATGACCATCGTTATGTTTTGGAGGAAAAAGGGGGAGGCTTGCAAGCCGAAGAACACCATCCCAACCATAAAGCAAGTGGGTGGCAGCATCATGTTGTGGGGGTGCTTTGCTGCAGGAGGGACTGGTGCACTTCACAAAACAGATGGCATCATGAGGTAGGAAAATGATGTGGATATATGGAAGCAACATCTCAAGACATCAGTCAGGAAGTTAAAGCTTTGTCGGAAATGGGTCTTCCAAATGGACAATGACCCCAAGCATACTTCCAAAGTTGTGGAAAATGGCTTAAGGACAACAAAGTCAAGGTATTGGAGTGGCAATCACAAAGCCCTGACCTCAATCCTATAGAACATTTGTGGGCAGAACTGAAAAAGTGTGTGTGAGGAAGGAGGCCTACAAACCTGACTCAGTTACACCAACTCTGTCAGGAGGAATGGGCCAAAATTCACCCAACCTATTGTAGGAAGCTTGTGGAAGGCTACCCAAAATGTTTGACCCAAATTAAACAATTTAAAGGCAATGCTACCAAATATTAGTCGAGTGTACGTAAACTTCTGACCAACTGGGAATGTGATGAAATAAATAAAAGTGGAAACAAATCATTATATCTACTATTCTTCTGACATTTCACATTCTTAAAATAAAGTGGTGATCCTAACTGACCTAAGACAGGGAATTTCTACTAGGATTAAATGTCAGAAAAACTGAGTTTGAATGTATTTGGCTAAGGTGTATGTAAAATTCCGACTTCAACTGTATATAGGAAGGCCCAAAAGATTGTCAAAAACTCCAGTCACCCTATTCATAGACTGTTCTCTCTGCTACCTCAAAGCAAGTCTAGGTCCAAAAGGCCCCTCTTAGCGCACGGATCCCGCTAGCGGGATCAAAATCGACAACATCCGGTTAAGCTGGAGCGCGCCAAATTCAATTGACAAAATCGTAATATTAAACATTCATGAAAATACAAGTGTCTTCCATCGTTTAAAAGCCTAACTTCTTGTTAATCCAACCGCTTTGTCAGATTTCAAAAAGGGTCCCAGCTACACAACAAATGGTAATTTTGTTCGATAGTCTTTCTTTATATCCCAAAAATGTCAGTTTAGTTGGCGCGCTTGATTCAGTAAACCACTCTTTCAACATGCATACAAACGCATCCAAAAAGTAACTAGTAAAGTTCGTCCAAACAAGTCAAATGAGGTTTCTAATTAATACTCAGGTACTCTAATATCTAAATAAACAATCAAACTTAAAACGGACAATAGTATTTTCAATAGGGAAGATAAATAACGAAGAGAGTCCACCTCATTCACGCGCAACAAAACTACATTTCTAATGAGAGACACCTTGGAAAAACTACAACTACTTAATCATTTTTCAAAAAACAAGCCTGAAACCCTTTCTAAAGACTGTTGACATCTAGTGGAAGCCATATGAACTGCAATCGTGGAGCTATTTATTTGTATATCCCATAGACAAGCATTGAAATGGACTGTGACCTCAAAAAATAATTTTCCAGATGGATTTTCTTTCGGTTTTCGCCTGCGATATCAGTTCTGTTATACTCACAGACATTATTGTAACAATTCTAGAAACTTCAGAGTGTTTTCTATCCAATGTTGCCAATTATATGCTTCTGGGCCTGAGTAACAGGCAGTTTACTTTGGGCAAATCATTAATCCGAACTTCCGAACACTGCCCCCTAGCCCTAAGAGGTTTTAACGGCTTCTACCCCCAAGCCAATTAATCAAATAGCCACCCAGACTATTTGTTTGTTTTTTACACTGCTGCTACTCACTGTTTATTATCTATGCATAGTCACTTTACCCCTAACTACATGTACAAATTACCTTGACTAACCAGTACCCCCGCACATTGACTTGGTACCGGTACCCCCTTTATATAGCCTCGTTATTTTTTATTTTATTGGGTTAATTTTCAAGCACTGCATCGCAGTTTGATAGGCCCGGGATTACCTTGTCCCATCGCGCCCTAGTGACTCCTGTGGTGGTCTGGACGCATGCACACTGACACGGTCGCCAGTTGTATGATGCTTCCTCCGACACGTTGGTGCGGCTGGCTTCCAGGTTAAGTGAACAGATTTATTTAAAAAAATAAATAAATAAAAATATTCCATTTACATAAATATTCAGACCCTTTACTGAGCACTTTGTTGAAGCACCTTTGGCAATGATTACAGCCTCGAGCCTTCTTGGTTGTGACTCCACAAGCTTGGCACACCTGTATTTGGGGATTTTCTCCCATTCATCTCTGCAGATCCTCTCAAGCTCCGTCAGGTTGAATTGGGAGTGTCGCTGCATACAGTGCCTTGCGAAAGTATTCGGCCCCCTTGAACTTTGCGACCTTTTGCCGCATTTCAGGCTTCAAACTTAAAGATATAAAACTGTATTTTTTTTGTGAAGAATCAACAACAAGTGGGACACAATCATGAAGTGGAACGACATTTATTGGATATTTCAAACTTTTTTAACAAATCAAAAACTGAAAAATTGGGCGTGCAAAATTATTCAGCCCACTTAAGTTAATACTTTGTAGCGCCACCTTTTGCTGCAATTACAGCTGTAAGTCGCTTGGGGTATGTCTCTATCAGTTTTGCACATCGAGAGACTGAATTTTTTTCCCATTCCTCCTTGCAAAACAGCTCGAGCTCAGTGAGGTTGGATGGAGAGCATTTGTGAACAGCCATTTTCAGTTCTTTCCACAGATTCTCGATTGGATTCAGGTCTGGACTTTGACTTGGCCATTCTAACACCTGGATATGCTTATTTTTGAACCATTCCATTGTAGATGTTGCCTTATTTTTTGGATCATTGTCTTGTTGGAAGACAAATCTCCGTCCCAGTCTCAGGTCTTTTGCAGACTCCATCAGGTTTTCTTCCAGAATGGTCCTGTATTTGGCTCCATCCATCTTCCCATCAATTTTAACCATCTTCCCTGTCCCTGCTGAAGAAAAGCAGGCCCAAACCATGATGCTGCCACCACCATGTTTAACAGTGGGGATGGTGTGTTCAGCTGTGTTGCTTTTACGCCAAGCATAACATTTTGCATTGTTGCCAAAAAGTTCAATTTTGGTTTCATCTGACCAGAGCACCTTCTTCCACATGTTTGGTGTGTCTCCCAGGTGGTTTGTGGCAAACTTTAAACAACACTTTTTATGTATATCTTTTTAAGAAATGGCTTTCTTCTTGCCACTCTTCCATAAAGGCCAGATTTGTGCAATATACGACTGATTGTTGTCCTATGGACAGAGTCTCCCACCTCAGCTGTAGATCTCTGCAGTTCATCCAGAGTGATCATGGGCCTCTTGGCTGCATCTCTGATCAGTCTTCTCCTTGTATGAGCTGAAAGTTTAGAGGGACGGCCAGGTCTTGGTAGATTTGCAGTGGTCTGATACTCCTTCCATTTCAATATTATCGCTTGCACAGTGCTCCTTGGGATGTTTAAAGCTTGGGAAATCTTTTTGTATCCAAATCCGGCTTTAAACTTCTTCACAACAGTATCTCGGACCTGCCTGGTGTGTTCCTTGTTCTTCATGATGCTCTCTGCTCTTTTAACGGACCTCTGAGACTATCACAGTGCAGGTGCATTTATACGGAGACTTGATTACACACAGGTGGATTGTATTTATCATCATTAGTCATTTAGGTCAACATTGGATCATTCAGAGATCCTCACTGAACTTCTGGAGAGAGTTTGCTGCACTGAAAGTAAAGGGGCTGAATAATTTTGCACGCCCAATTTTTCAGTTTTTGATTTGTTAAAAAAGTTTGAAATATCCAATAAATGTCGTTCCACTTCATGATTGTGTCCCACTTGTTGTTGATTCTTCACAAAAAAATACAGTTTTATATCTTTATGTTTGAAGCCTGAAATGTGGCAAAAGGTCGCAAAGTTCAAGGGGGCCGAATACTTTCGCAAGGCACTGTAAGTTTTGGGTGGGTTGGTAATGCCTAAGCGAAGGAGATGGGACTGTATGGAAGGGAGTTTAGTCCAACGGGAGCTATTCCTGTAAATTCAACATGGCTAGTATTTGATCTAGAAGTGTTTGAGATACTACAGAAAGATAGGGAGGGTGTTGATCCATCTGATTGGTGGAGTGGGTCTAGGGTTTATGGGTTGATGTGAGCCATGACCAGCCTTTCAAAGCACTTCATGGCTACAGACATGAGTGCTATGGGTCGGTAGTCATTTAGACAGGTTACCTTAGTGTTCTTGGGCACAAGCACTTAATAGTGGGGATGTTGATGTTGTTAAACGCCCCTTAAACGTGTGCATGACACTGCAACACAATTTCCCCATGGGGACAATAAAGTCAATAAAGTAAAGTAGTTTCAAAGAGCAAGGCAGAGGAAAAAAGCCTGTTATGGACAGTGATGCTGCACAGATGACAGGAGCAATGGAATAGAGATACTAAGGGCAGGCATTTATTTCAAGTACAGAAGAAAGTTGGGGAGGGGAGGACGACAGGAAGGGACAGAAGAGAGGAGGCTATTTTTACAAGATTAAGGGTGGGACACAGCCGGTTGAATAACACCTTAAATGTGATAGGAAAGCATCCAACAGGAAAGTGTGGTTATTGCCATGAAACACATACTGTGGAGCATGTATTGCTACAGTGTGGGCAGTATCAGAGGGAAAGAGAGGCTGAGATCTTGTATGAGGGAGAAGGGGATACAGGAAATTAGTTTAAAAAGTATATTGAGTAGAACGTCATTAGATATAGTCTCAAATATGTTGTTATCTTTTTTTTAATAGCAACGGGGCCGGCAGGTGAGATTTAGTTTCTCCCTGTCTCTGCCCCACACTCCAGTACAGTAGGTGGCGGTAATGCACCATAACGTTGGATGCCAACCGCTGTTAAAGAAGAAGAATACACCGTTTGACGTCATAACCATGCGACACTCAAAAACTAATACGTGGGAAGGTGAGTTGGCGGAAGAAAAAAAAATCACGTTTTTGAGTGAGATTGTTTGAGAAACAAGTTGACTCATTTAGCTGTTTATTTGTTTGAGTTAAAAGCTATTTTCTTAAGAATTGCAAACAGTAAGTATGTTGTCTGGCCAGATGCTAACTAGACGGCTTGCTATCGAACCAACGTTAGATAGCTAACACGGTGGCCAGTTAACGTTAGTTACCTTGCTTACCAAACAACAGGGACTGAATCCCGAGGCTTCTGTTATTTTGCATTTGAAACTTTTTCGAACTGTTGATAACATAACATCAAGCTAATCACTACCATGAGTTTGACGATGGAGACCAGTGTCTCTTTCCTCAAATATGAACTTGCATCGACCATCGAACAGGCAGTGAGGTGTGCAGTAGAAGCCGTTTTGAAGGAAACTGCTAGAGTAGTCGGTATCAAACTGGCCGCAGCTCGGACTGCTGCTGCTGAGTCTCATCGTGAGAACCAAAGTTTGAGAGAGAGACTTGACGTATCTGAGGGTGAACTCAAAGCAACACGGTACTACATGACAGCAGCCGAGAAGAACATCAAACAGTGTTTACTTCTTAATCACAACCAGCCTAGATCGGGTGCTTTAGGACCTGGTTCGGAAGAGTCTCATTTTCTCTTTCCCCCCACTGCTTCGGGGAGTCCTTCCAATATGCTCACGACCCGTGGCCCCAAGTCGTTTCGAGCCTCATCCACACGATCACAGTTTTCTAAGTCACTCCCCAGTGTAGGTCTTTGCTTACCAACAGTGCAGCATGAATGGCCCAGGAGCAGCGAAAACTTGAGGAGAATACGGACATCCTCCACTGTCTCTTCTACCAATCCCTCACAAACATCCAAAGTGCCACAATTAGAGGTTGGAAATTCATCTCATCACACTGAGGAGGATACAGAGGGTCAATTCTACATTACAGACGATGGGGTTGCAGAGAAAGGTAGGCTTACGCCCTACACAGACATACTGGGCGATTCCACTCCAGCTCAGCCCAAAAATATTTAGGGTATCTCAGATTTTATAGTCAATTCTCACAACTTCATTGGGAGAAAGGATGTTTCACATGCGTTTGACCCTTTTCACAAACAATTTGAGAAAAAAATGACACACGGTTCCTGAAAGACTATGATTTGTGAACCGTACACGATTCAGACATGTTGTGTGTCATTATACTCCCCAATAGTGTGCTCTAAAATATGGAGTGTGGCTATATTCTTTAGAAAAAAATTCACAAATGTATTCAACATAAGATGCTCTTTTTGATTTAGCTTGTTTTTTAGACATTGTTTGCAACAATATACTCATCAAACACATCACATTTCCAGAGTGGGCTCTGCCACTTTGGAAGAAATGATCCATTTTATACATAGAAATTGACATTATAGTTCATTAACCAACCACCACCCTCCTGTAGGATTCAGCAAATCACCATCAGAGGGAGTTATAATATATGCCATTTAGCAGATGCTGTTATCCGATTCACCCTGCAGTCATGCGTGCATACATTTTACATGTTGGTGGTCCCGGGAATCTAACCCACTATCCTGACATTACAAGCGCCATGCTCTACCAACTGAGGTACAGAGGACCACTGTGTTCCCCTTGAATCCATTTTTTCATTCACTGTATTGTTCATAACATTTATCAGAACTTTAAAAGTAACAGTCCCCACTCAGGAAATGTGACATACTTGTATATTGTTTAAAACAATGTCCCAAATCAAAAAGGGTACTTTTGAAATATTAATATTAGTTTTAATGTTGAATAAATGCATGTGTAAAATTGTATTTTATGATATAGCGATTCTCCATATTTTAGAGCACTCTAATTAGGAGTATAACGACATTAAGCTGTTGTCTGTATCATGTACGGTTCATGGATCATTGGGTCCATGTATAGGTCTAAAAAGGGCCCAAAATTGCCACTTATGTTTTATTTTTTTATCATGATTACAAATGTAAAAAGCATATCAAACATCCATCTTCCCAATTAAGTTTATATGTGATAATTGTCAGAACAATCTGAGATACCAAAAATATATTCAGGCTATGCTGGCATGGAATTCCCCTATTTTCACGTACTCAACAAATGAAAAGTCTCCTACTGATCATGATGATATAATTTATCTCTCTCAGAGTACAAAGTCCGTGCAACTGGAGGAGAGGACTCTGGAATAATTCAACAGGAGCAGGAGGGGGGAACAGTGGCAGCAGAAGACCCTCACAGAACTTCTATTACCAACTTTGAGTTGGAGATGGGCCAGAGTCACCCAGCAGGCAATGTGAATGACCTGGGCCTGATCCAGGTGCTCGATGAGGTGGATGAAGTTAAAAGAACAGTTAAAATTGAAAACGACCCTGAGGTCCCAAGTATGCTGGAGTCCCACCTCCCTGGGTCATCACAACAACTGCCACCGATGCCAGCTCACATTGATAATGATGGTGACAATGATGGTAACTTCATGGGGTCTGTCCCACCCTCTGCAGGGGACGCTGGACTTCTAGGGGCTTTTGAAGTCCGACGGGAGAGCTCGGATAAGGTGCATCGCTGCAATGTGTGTGGCCGGGGATTCCGCCGCTTCTACTGCCTGAAGACACACCAGCGCATTCACACGGGTGAGCGGCCATATCCCTGCAGGTATTGCGAGAAGCGTTTCCGACACCTGGACAGTCTACATAAGCACCAGCGCATCCACACTGGGGAGAGGCCCTACCGCTGTGCCCAGTGTGGCTGCTGTTTCAGGGAGCTAGGCCAGCTCAAGAAGCACAGGCTGACCCACTCACCTGCTCCCACCACACCCCACCCGGTAGTGGCACTGTCTCTACTCCAAGCAGGGCCCTCCTATACATGGCCACACCTCCACTCACAGTCCCTGGATTCCTAATCAGGATGGATTTGGTACACACATTCATACAAACATATTTTGTAAACATGATATGATGGTACTAATTTTGTGTGTTAAGTTCACCCTAATCAAAGTTAATATTATTTAATTGACAATGTACACAAGCTGATCATGTAAGAATCATATATTTCAGGTAAGCTAGTGGTTAGTTACCCTTTCCCTTTCTGGGCCTCCCGAGTGGCGCAGCGGTCTAAGGCACTGCATCGCGGTGCTAGAGGTGTTACTACAGACCCGGGTTCATTCCCGGGAGTCCCATAGGATGGCGCACAATTGGCCCAGCGTCGTCCGGGTTAGTGCTCATCGCACTCCTGAAATTTTGGGAGCAAGGAGGGTAAAAAAACAAGTAAATAATATAATAATAATAATAATCACTGCTTCTTCACAATGTTCTTAATTGGCATAAAAGGGTGTTCATTATGCAGTCACAGATATGAGCAGGTCTGCAGATTCTGCCGGGAAAGGTTTATACAACAGTTTGGCATCGAGGGTTGATTTTCGTTAACTACACACCTGGTAAAATGGAAATACAGAACACTTTGGTTGAGTTGATAGCACAATACAGAAATTAATAGTGTATTTTAGTTGGTATTACATGCAGATCTTTATCAACAGTTTAACACTATAATTATAAAGACAAAACTGAAGGGAAAATATGTATTTAAAGTGATGCTTCTGTTGTATATTGTTTTCATTAGCCTGTTCATTTTGAACAGCAACAAATTTGTGTTGTATGTTTTTGATTTACCTAAAAAGTCACATTTTCAGAGTGGTATTGGATTATTTTGTTTAATATTGTTACAGTAAAACATGACTTCATAAACACTACCCAAGACACAGTTTATTCATGATAAAATATAGTTATTACAATATGTTCTACACATCATAAAACGCAGATAGCTATACTACCCGTCCTTGCTGTCTGGCATTGCTCATCTAGGGCCCTGTGTTTTGTACAATCATGTAACACCAAGATTTTTCTCCATTGTAGAATAATAGTGAAGACATCAACTATGAAATAACACATGGAATCATGTAGTAACCAAAAAAGTGTTACACAAATCAAAATACAGTGCCTTGCGAAAGTATTCGGCCCCCTTGAACTTTGCGACCTTTTGCCACATTTCAGGCTTCAAACATAAAGATATAAAACTGTATTTTTTAAAAATTTTGCACGCCCAATTTTTCCATTTTTGATTTGTTAAAAAAGTTTGAAATATCCAATAAATGTCGTTCCACTTCATGATTGTGTCCCACTTGTTGTTGATTCTTCACAAAAAAATACAGTTTTATATCTTTATGTTTGAAGCCTGAAATGTGGCAAAAGGTCGCAAAGTTCAAGGGGGCCGAATACTTTCGCAAGGCACTGTATATTTTAGATTAAAGATTATTCAAAGTAGCCACCCTTTGCCTTGATGACAGCTTTGCACATGCTTGGCATTCTCTCAACCAGCTTCATGAGGTAGTCACCTGGAATGCATTTCAATTAACAGGTGTGCCTTAAGTTAATTTGTGGAATTTATTTCCCTTATGCATTTGAGCCAATCAGTTGTGTTGTGACAAGGTAGGGTTGGTATACAGAAGATAGTCCTATTTGGTTAAAGACCAAGTTCCGTACTATTGCAAGAACTGCTCAAATAAGCAAAGAGAAACGACAGTCCATCATTACTTTAAGACAAACGTCAGTCGGGTAGCCTAGTGGTTAGAGAGTTGGACCTGAAGGTTGGATCGAATCCCCGAGCTGACAAGGTAAAAATCTGTTGTTCTGCCCCTGAACAAGGCAGTTAACTCACTGTTCCGAGGCCATCATTGTAAATAAGAATTTGTTCTTAACTGACTTGCCTAGTTAAATAAAAAAACAAATAGTCAATCCTGAAACTTTGACAGTTTCTTCAAGTGCAGTTGCAAAAACCAAGTACTATGATGAAACTAGCTCTCCATGAGGACTGCCACAGGAAAGGAAGACCCAGAGTTACCTCAGCTGCAGAGGATAAGTTTATTAGAGATAACAGCACCTCAGATTGCAGCCCAAATAAATGCTTCACAGAGTTCAAGTAACAGACACATCTCAACATCAACTGTTCAGAGGCGACTGTGAATCAGGCCTAAAATATATTTTGATTTGTTTAACACTTCATTGAGTACTACATGATTCCATATGTGTTATTTCATAGTGTTGATGTCTTCACTATCATTCAACAAAGTAGAAAATTGTAAAAAATAAAGAAAAACTCTTGAATGAGTAGGTGTGTCCAAATTTTGACTGGTAGTGTATTTGTTGTGTTTTCATAAACCACATTTCCATCCACAGTTTTTATGCAGGTAAAGTCATACCATATAAAAAATAATCACGACAGCTGCGATGGAAACAGGACGTTTTAGTACAATTTTCTAAATGCTGACAGATCATTTGTTTATTCAGCATAGTAGGATCTTTATGTGTCGGTAAAATTAATTATGCGAATAATGGCAGTGGAAAAGCCTTTATGTGCATATATTGATATAATAACCATCATATCGAAGTAAACTTGATATGGTGTGTGGTCCTCCCACTACGACTCGTCTTTAAAGCGTGCAGTTTATTAGACTACAGATGAACAGTGGCGTAAAGTATGTTATATGACCAAAGGTATGTGGACACCTGCTCATCGAACATCTCATTCCAAGATCATGGGCATTAATATGGAGTTGGTCCCCCCTTTGCTGCTTTAACAGCCTCTACTCTTCTGGGAAGGCTTTCCACTAGATTTTGGAACATTGCTGCGGGGACTCGCTTTCATTCAGCCACAAGAGCATTAGTGAGGTCAGGCACTGATGTTGGGTGATTAGGTCTGGCTCACAGTCGACGCTCCAATTCATCCTAAAGGGGTTCGATGGGGTTGAGGTCAGGGCTCTGTGGAGGCAAGTCAAGTTCTTCCACACCGATTTCGACAAACCATTTCTGTATGGACCACGCTTTGTGCATTGTCATGATGAAACAGGAAAGGGCCTTCCCCAAACTCTGCCACAAAGTTGGAAGCTCAGAATCGTTTAGAATGTCGTTGTATGCTGTAGCGTTAAGATTTCCTTTTACTGGAACTAAGGGGCCTACACTGAACCATGAAAAACAACCCCAGACCATTATTCCTCCTCCACCAAACTTTACAGTTGGCACTATGCATTCGGGCAGGTAGCGTTCTCCTGGCATCCGCCAAACCCAGATTTGTCCGTCGGACTGCCATATGGTGAAGCTTGATTCTTCACTCCCAAGAACGCGTTTCCACTGCTCCATAGTACAATGAGACTATTGGTTAGAGAGTTGGGCCAGTAACCGAAAGGTTGCTGGATCGAATCCCTGAGCTGACAAGGTAAAAAATATGTTGTTCTGACCCTGAGCAAGACAGTTAACTCACTGTTCCCCGGGCGCCAAAGATGTGGATGTCGATTAAGGTAGCACTCCGCACCTCTCTGATTCAGAGGGGTTGGGTTAAATGCAGAAGACACATTTCAGTTGAAGGCATTCAATTGTACAACTGACTAGGTATCCCCCTTTCCCAATGGCAATGAGCTTTACACCGCTGCAGCTGACGCTTGGCATTGCGCATGTTGACCTTGGGCTTATGTGCAGCTGCTCTGCCATGGAAACCCATTTCATTAAGCGCCCAATTAACAGTTATTGTGCTGACGTTGCTTCCAGAGGCAGTTTGTAACTGTAGTGATGGTTGCTACTGAGAACAAAATATTTGTATGCGTTTCAGCATTTGGCGGAACCGTTCTGTGAGCTTGTGTGGCCTGCCACTTTGCGGCTGCTCCGTTGTTGCTCCTAGACATTTCCACTTCACCATAACAGCACTTGCCATTGACCGGGACAGCTCTAGCAGGGCAGATATTTTATGAAATTACTTTTGGGAAGGTGGCATCCTATGATGGTGCCACATTGAAAGTCACTGAACTCTTCAGTAAGGCCATTCTACTGTTTGTCTTTGGAGATTGCATTGCTGTGTGCTCGATTGTATACACCTGTCATGTGGCTGAATTAGCAATATCCACTAATTTGAAGTGTATTTGGTATATGATTGTAATACCCTTTTATTTATCCCTCCTGTTTCCCACATATGCTCTACAGTACATTTATTAAACTCTTATTTAAATGTACAGTGGCTTGCAAAAGTATTCACCCCCTTGGCATTTTTCCTATTTTGTTGCCTTACAACCTGGAATTAAAATGATTTTTTGTGGGGTTTGTATCATTTGATGTACACAACATGTCTACCACTTTGAAGATTAAAAATATTTTTTATTGTGAAAGAAATAAGACAAAAAAACAAACTTGAGCATGCATAACTATTCACCCCTCAAAAGTCAATACTTTGTAGAGCCACCTTTTGCAGAAATTACAGCTGCAAGTCTCTTGAGGTATGTCTCAAAAGCTTGGCACATCTAAACACTGGGATTTCTGCCCATTCTTCAAGGCAAAACTGCTCCAGCTCCTTCCAGTTGGATGGGTTCCGCTGGTGTACAGCAATCTCAGGTCATACCACAGATTCTCAATTGGATTGAGTTCTGGGCTTTGACTAGGCCATTCCAAGACATTTAAATGTTTCCCCTTAAACCAGTCAAGTGTTGCTTTAGTAGTATGCTTATGGTCATTGTCCTGCTGGAAGGTGAACCTCCATCCCAGTCTCAAATCTCTGGAAGACTGAAACAGTTTTCCCTCAAGAATTTCCCTGTATTTAGCGCCATCCATCATTCCTTCAATTCTGACCAGTTTCCCAGTCCCTACCGATGAGACACATCCCCACAGCATGATGCTGCCACCATGCTTCACTGTGGGGATGGTGTTCTCGGGGTGATGAGAGGTGTTGGGTTTGCGCCAGACATAACGTTTTCCTTGATGGCCAAAAAGCTACATTTTAGTCTCATCTGACCAGAGTACCTTCTTCCATATCTTTGGGGAGTCTCTCACATGCCTTTTGGGGAACACCAAACATGTCTGCTTATTTTTTTCTTTAAGCAATGGCATTTTTCTGGCCACTCTTCCATAAAGCCCAGCTCTGTGGAGTGTATGAATTAAAGTGGTCCTATGGACAGATACTCCCATCTCTGCTGTGGAGCTTTGCAGCTCCTTCAGGGTTATCTTTGGTCTCTTTGTTCTCTTTATTGCCTCTCTGGTTAATGCTCTCCTTGCCTGTTCCGTGAGTTTTGGTGGGTGGCCCTCTCTTTGCAGCTTTGTTGTGGTGCCATATTCTTTCCATTTTTTACAATGGATTTAATGGTGCTCTGTGGGATGTTTAAAGTTTCTGATATTTTTTTATAACCCAACCCTGATCTGTACTTCTCCACAACTTTGTCCCTGACCTGTTTGGAGAGCTCCTTGGTCTTCATGTTGCCGCTTGCTTGGTGGTGCCCCTTGCTTAGTGGTGTTGCAGACTCTGGGGCCTTTCAGAACAGGTGTATAATTACTGAGATCATGTGACAGGACATTTAGATTGCACATAGGTGGACTTAATTTAACAAATTATGTGACTTCTGAAGGTAATTGGTTACACCAGATCTAATTTAGGGGCTTCATAGCAAATGGGGTGAATACATGTGCACGCACCACTTAAAAAAATAATAATTTTAAACAAGTTATTTTTTTTCACCAATCTGGACTATTTTGTGTATGTCCATTACATGAAATCCAAATAAAAATCAATTTAAATTACAGGTTATAATGCAACAAAATAGGAAAAATGCCAATTGGGATGAAAACTTTTGCAAGGCACTGTATCTTTGCTCTGCAACAAATGCAATGTGTTGAAGACAGACAGTGTCTCTCCGACTTTGGCTTATTTGTGCAATGTGGATCAGCACTCTTGACAGGACACATGGGTGGGATGTGACAGACTCTCTGTCAAACGCACCCCTAACCCATCCTCTCCTCTCTACCAACCTGCGCTATTCACCTCTCTGGTCTTTAACTCCAACAGGTAGGTGGAGGACTGGGCAACACCACACATCTGTGGGAAAAAATATCAAATTTACTGTATTTCACTTAAAAGGATATTGTAAAATCAGCACAATGGATTTGTATGTACCTGAATTGACATCACTCACATTAAACCATTTGGGGAAATAAAGTAATTGTAAATCTATACAGAGAGCTTGAATTGTTGAATGACCTCACCAAAAACCGTTCTGCGTCACAGCTCCACTTCCCCTTTTTGTACCTTACAGGCTGCTTATTCCTCCACATAATGTTGTATATATAGTGAATGTAACAATCATTTAAAGTACTAAAGTCATTTTTGGGGGTATCAGTACTTTACTATTTATGTTTTTGACAACTTTTACTTCACTAGATTCCTAAACAAAATGATGTACTTTTTACTCCATACATTTTCCCTGACACACAAAAGTAGGCCTACTCTTTACATTTTGAATGCTTAGCAGGACAAGAAAATGGTCCAATTCACGCACTTACCAAGAGAACAGCCCTGGTCGTCCCTACTGCCATTGACTGGTGGTCTCACTAAACACACATGCTTTGTTTGTAAATTATGTCTGAATTTTGGAGTGTGCCCCTGACTATCCGTAAAAATAAAAACACATGTTGCTGTCTGTTTTGCTTAATATAATGAATTTGAAATTATTTATACTTTTATACCTAAGTATGTTCAAAATGTAATACTTTTAGACTTTTACTGAGTAGTATTTTATTGGGTGACTTTTACTGTCGGCATTTTTTTTTTTTTAAGTATGAAGATTGGGTACTTTTTCCACCACTACAGATTAAATACATGATGATGACATTCACAGGGTGGTGAAGGTGATGATTGTATTCTGGTGACATAATCGATGTTTTGCTGCCGTTTAAGAAAAATATAAAATCTCGCTCTTTTGGCCATAATAATCTCATGTAGGTTACACATGCGCTCTAGCCAAAAGTGTGCAGATTAGCTATTTGTTAGCAGCAATTGTTAGCTAGAGCGCACGTTTGTGAGAAAACCATCAGTAGAGTTGGAAACCCCATTTAACCGCACATGGTATTTGTATGTGCACAACGTCATCACGCACATGTTCTATCAATTTGATAGAAATACATCTCTGGTGGGAAAATGCGCATATTGTTTTTATGCGCAGTTTAGAATATTCGCATGAAAATCTGTCGCCAATTGGATGGAAACCTAGCTACAGACAGATTTTCACCCTCCCCTTTTTGGCAGTCACATGAACAGTTTTTACTGTCCCGTGACCAGCACATAACAAATAGCAAGTAACTAGATGAGTGTGCAAGTAGGTCAATGTTCATTGTAATAGGGAGAATACACATGTAGATTTGAATGAAAGCTGGTCAGATTGCGGCATTATAATTGCTACCTTTTATGAGCTATTGGAGAATTTATCTGTAGCCTATGCTAACTATAGCCAGTAGTTTTCTAATCTAGTTAGATCAACTAACAAAGCACAGTTGTGTATGCTTTTATATTACTTTGTGATAACTTGCAGAGATCATTCAGCTGTAAACTGAAATAACGGAGCAGTGGGCTACAGTAGGCAGCCAGATGCAGACGGTGAGTGTTTAACAACCGGAAGTGCGCGCGCTTATTCCCACTGACGGAGAATAGGTGAGTGGCTGTTTTCATCTGGCTATAGCTACAATAGCCATGATTGCAAAGTAAACAAAAATGTTATCATCAGTCAAACACAAAGTGTACGGAATTGCGAGTTTGAATTGTTGAATGACCTCACCAAAAACCGTCCTGTGTCCCAGCTCCACTTCCCCTTTTTGGATACATGAAAGAAACGTAAACTCAACTCTTGTTAAATTGTAACAAATGCAATATGATGTATGTTGATGTTGCATGATGTGTTGTAGTCAAGTGTTTTAACTCGCGCGTCCTTGAAGTATGCTATTTATTTTGAATGCCTGACTTTTTTTTTCTGTTGGATCGTAGTCGGAAGATGTTTTTCCAATGTAAAACCCTCCCCCCTCCCGTTATTGTTTTGTTTGCAGAACCTACTATTTTTCGTAAATATAAAGCTATACTGTGTTTTCAGGAATCTGTCAAATTGTCAGTTTTGTTACCAACTTATTTTTATGATCTAATTTATACAAAGATTGTCAACATTTTAACAGGGTTACCAAAAAGGACGTCTAGACCATCTAAATATACAATAGGCTTCTCCCGAAGGCCATGTCTAATGAACACGCACCCCTCCTCGCCCATGGGGTGTGTGGTCTGTCTGTAGACACAGCAGTATGTGGCATGGGGGGGTCAGAGGGCACTGGGGAGGCCAGCACTCCTAATGCTGTACCCCGAAAACTCAACACATTCTTCGGGGTGATAGTGCCCACCGTCCTCTCCATGTTCAGCATAGTCCTCTTCCTCAGAACTGGTGAGTGCAGCATCGATGACAGACAATTACAAATATAGGCTGTGAATGTGGAATTATTCACCATGCAACATACAGTGATGCTTGTTGATGGTCAAGCTGCTGTTGGCTCCAAGCTATGATAGATATTTTTAAGAAGGTGTATGTCTACTGCATAGACATGCATTAGTCTACTGTATTGTGTTCCTGTAACAATACTAATACTGTATAATGATGTTTCCCCATAGGGTTTGTGGTTGGTCATGCGGGGCTCTTGCAGGGTCTTGTGATGCTGCTTGTAGCCTACATCATTATCTCCCTCACCATCTTATCCATCTGTGCTATTTCCACCAATGGTGCTGTGCAGGGAGGCGGGGCCTATTGTATCCTTAACTCTGGTTCTTTCGCACCCCACAAAAAAACATATACAGTGCCCTCAAAGTATTCATACCCCTTGACTTATTCCACATTTTGCTGTGTTACAGCCTGAATTCAAAATAGGTTCAATTGATTTTTTTCTCTCACACATCAACACATAATACCCCCGCAATGACAAAGTGAAAACATGTTTTTATAAATGTTTGCAAATTTATTAAAAATGAATTACAGAAATATGTAATTTACATACAGTACAAGTTAAAAGTTTGGACACACTGACTCATTCCAGGTTTTTTCTTTATTTTTACCACTTTCTACATTGTAGAATTATAGTAAAGACATCAAAAATATGAAATAACACATGGAATCATGTAGTAACCAAAAATATTTGAGATTCTTCATTGATGACAGCTTTGCACACTCTTGGCATTCTCTCAAACATTTTCATGAGGTAGTCACCTGGAATGCGTTTCAATTAACATGTGTTTCTTGTTAATTTGTGGAATTTCTTTCCATCTTGCGTTTAAGCCAATCAGTTGTGTTCTGACAAGGTAGGGGTGGTATACAGAAGATAGCCCTATTTGGTAAAAGACCAAGTCCATATTATGGTAAGAACAGCTCAAATAAGCAAAGAGAAACGACAGTCCATCATTGTTTTAAGACAGTTCAGTAAATCTGGAAAATTTCAAAAACTTTGAAAGTTTCTTCAAGTGCAGTTGCAAAAATACATCAAGTGCTATGATGAAACTGGCTCTCATGAGGACCGCCACAGGAAAGGAAGACCCAGAGTTACCTCTGCTGCAGAGGATAAGTTCATTTGAGTTACCGGCCTAAGAAATTGCAGCCCAAATAAATGCTTCAGAGTTCTAGTAACAGACACATCTCAACATCGGAGGAGACTCCGTGAATCAGGCCTTCATGGTTGAATTGCTGCAAAGAAACACGAGCAAAGGACATTGGACCGATGGAAATCTGTCCTTTGGTCTGATGAGTCCAAATTTGAGATTTTTGGTTCCAACCGCCGTGTCTTTGTGAGACGCGAAGTAGGTGAACGGATGATCTCCACATGTGTGGTTCCCAATGTGAAGCATGGAGGAGGAGGAGGTGTGATGGTGTGGTTGTGCTTTGCTGGTGACACTGTCTATGGTTTATTTACAATTCAAGGCACACTTAACCAGCATGGCTACCACAGCATTCTGCAGCGATACGCCATCCCATCTGGTTTGGTCTTATTGGGACTATCATTTGTTTTTCAACAGGACAATGACCCAACACACCTCCAGGCTGTGTAAGGGATATTTGACCAAGAAGGATAGTGATGGAGTGCTTCATCTGATGACCTGGCCTCCACAATCACCTGACCTCAACCCAATTGAGATGGTTTAGGATGAGTTGGACCGCAGAGTGAAGGAAAAGCAGCCAACAAGTGCTCAGCATATGTGGGAACTCCATCAAGACGGTTGGACAAGCATTCCAGGTGAACCTGGTTGAGAGAATGCCAAGAGTGTGCAAAGCTGTCATCAAGGCAGAGGGTGGATACTTTGAAGAATCTAAAATATTTTGATTTGTTGAACACTTTTTTTCTTACTACATTATTCCATATGTGTTATTTCATAACTTTGATGTCTTCACTTTTGTTCTACAATATAGTAAAATAAAGAAAAACCCTTGAATGACTAGGTGTGTCCAAACTTTTGACTGGTACTATAAGTAGTCACACCCCTGAGTTAATACTTTGTAGAAGCACCTTTGCAGCAATTTCAGCTGTGAGTCTTTCTGGGTACGTCTCGAAGAGCTTTATACACCTGGATTGTGCAACATTTGCCCATTTATTCTTGTCAAAATTATTTTATGCTCTGTCAAATGCATTGTCCATCATTGCTAAACAACCATTTTCAGGTCTTGCCATAGATTTTAAAGCAGATTTAAGTCAAAACTATAACTTGGTCACTCAGGTACATTCACTGTCTTCTTCGTAAGCAACTCCCATGTAGATTTTGGCCTTGTGTTTTAGGTTATTGTCCTGTTGAAAGGTGAATTCATCTCCCAGTGTCTGATGGAAAGCAGACTCAATCGGGTTTTCCGCTATGATTTTGCATGTGCTTCGCTCCATTCTGTGAATTTTTTTCCCCTGAAAAATTCCCCAGTCCTTAACAATTACAAGCACACCAAAAACATGATGCAGCCACCACTATGCTTGAAAATATGGGGGAGTGTATGGATTTGGACCAAACATAACACTTTGTATTCAGTGCAAAAACGTAATTTCTTTGCCACATTTTTTTTGCAGTATTACTTTAGTGCCTTGTTGCAAACAGGATGTATGTTTTTTGAATATTTTTATGTACAGGATTCCTTCTTTTCACTCTGTCAAGTAGGTTAGTATTGTTGCGTAACAACAATGTTGTTGATCCATCCTCAGTTTTCTCCTGTCACAGCCATTCAACTCTGTAACTGTTTTAGTCACCATTTGGACTTACAGTGAAATCCATGAGCGGTTTCCTTCCTTTCTGGCAACTGAGTTAGGAAGGATGCCTGTAAATCAAATTAAAATCACATTTTATTTATCATGTACATGTGTTTAGCAGATGTTATTGCAGGTGTAGCGAAATGCTTGTGTTTCTAGCTTTGACAGTGCAGTAATATCTAACCGCAATATCTAACAATTTCACAGTACACACATCTAAAGTAAAGGAATGGATTTAAGAATATATACATATTTGGGCGAGCAATGTCAGAGCGGCATAGACTAAGATACAGTTGGATAGAATTCAGTATATACATATGAGATGAGCAGTGGCGACCCGTCTTTCAGGGCAGGTGGGGCTCTGTTATAGGCCCACATTTTTTGTTAAAATAAATAATAAATGTTTGGGGTCTTGCCTGTTTTGCATGTTCTTTTGGCATTAATACGTGTCACACATCAGTTTGCCAACAATGTAAAACAAATACAAATATATAATAGTTAATATACCTGCATACAAACATGGTCTCTTTTTTGTTTTCTGAGTAAGGCAGCTCCAACATGCAGGTGTTTCAGCCTAGCTCAGTGCTTTCTGTGGTGGTGGGGCAAGCCAGCAGAAAATACGGAGTGTTGAGCCGCAATCATTAGCCAGCTTTTCACAGTGGAGTGGCTGTGTTGTCCCAAATCAAGGATTAAGGGTATATTTTCCTATTATAAACATTCAACATTGGCCATGCTGTCAATGAAGCATGATTTGTGATGCACTCAAAACAACTGTTAACTCGGAATTGCAAAGCTTGACTTTAGTGAGTTCAAGACAACTGGGAACTCGGGGAAAAACGAGCTACAACTGGGAAAATATGTTTTGATTTTTCATCCAACTCGGAATTGTAAATCGGAATCCGGGCTTCTTTCTAGAGCTACGACCTGAAGATCATTGACATCATCATGGTTCAACTTTTTTCTCAGAGTTCCTAGTTGTCTTGAAAGCACCATAAATCCAGAGAATGCCAGACTTTGATGACAAAATTTGCCCACGAAGGACCGCCACACCACCTTCCTTTTCAAGTGAGCACAGCACAACAAGTTGAGTCCAAAAATGTCTTGTATGCTGCCGCAAAAATGATGTAATATGTCAGGGAGATATGTATACTGTAGTTAAGAAAGTAATACAAAGTGTATGTTGTGTAGTAAACTATTCGTATCCCTTGTGCCTCACCCTAATAATTTGGTCTATTTTCACCTCTTCATTTCACCTACTGTTCTGACTTGGTGGTGTACATGTAGCCTACAACCTGTTTGTGAGAAATGTCATCATCAAATATTGTAATAGCTTTCATTGTCTGCTTATATTCCACCTTTATTTATCCTACGGTTCTGACTTTGTGTACAGGGAGAACACTGTAAGAACGGCCCATGTTCTGAATTCTGTCGCTGTACATTTCAAAAGTGCTGAACAAATAGTTATATTGACTACGTCCGTCCTAGCTCGCTCATTGTCTTAATCGAAATTACGGATTGCCTCATCTGCTTGTTGTCCCCTTCTGACATAGTTTGTACATCTCAATTGTCAGTAGAAACCACATTTGTTTATTAAGAAAGTCGGCTATATTAGCTATGTTTTTTTTAAGGCAATAAATGAGGCTGAATGAACTGTTTTTCTGCCAGACAAGGCTCCGCTCATAGCCAGGTGTATCAAATAAAATAAAATGTTATTGGTCACATGCACATGGTTAGCAGATGTTATTGCGAGTGTAGCAAAATGCTTATGCTTCTAGATCTGACAATGCAACAGTATCTAACAGGTAATATCTATCAATTCCACAACAAAACCTAATACACACAATCTAGTAAAGGAATGGGATAAGAATATATAGGTATAAAATATATGGATGAGCAGTGACAGAGCGGCTAAGATGCAATAGATAGAAAGGATAGTGAAGAATACAGTACATTATATACATATGAAATGAGTAATGTTAGATATGTAAACATTCTTAACGTGGCATTATTAAAGTGACTAGTATTCCATTTATTAAAGTGGCCAATTATATCAAGTCTGTAGGTAGGCAGCCGCCTCTGTGCTAGTGATGGCTGTCTAACAATCTGATGGCCTTGCGATAGAAGCTGTTTTTCAGCTTTGATGCATCTGTACTGACCTCACCTTCTGGATGGAAGCGGGGGGGAACAGGCAGTGGCTCGGGGGGTTATTGTCCTTGATGATCTTTTTGCCTTCCTGTGACATCAGGTGTTGTAGGTGTCCTGGAGGGTGGGTAGTTTGCCCCCGGTGATGCGTTGTGCGGACAGCACAACCCTCTGGAGAGCCTTGAGGTTGTGGGCGGTGCAGTTGCCATACCAGGCGATGATACAGCCCGACAGGATGCTCTCAATTGTGCACCTGTAAAAGTTAGTGAGGTTTTTTTGTGACAAGCCACATTTTTGTCAGCTTCCTGAGGTTGAAGAGGCTCTGTTGCGCCGCCTTCAACACACTGTCTGTGTGGACCATTTCAGTTTGTCTGTGATATGAACACAGAGGAACTTACATTTCCACCTTCTCCACTGCTGTCCTGTCATTGTGGATAGAGGGGTGTTCCCTTTGCTGTTTCCTGAAGTTCACGATCATCTCTTTTGTTTTGCTGACATTGAGTAAGATGTTATTTTCCTGACACCACACTCCGAGGGCCCTCAGCCTACAGGGAGGTGTCTCGTCGTTGTTTGTAATCAAGCCTACCACTGTTGTGTCGTCTGCAAACTTGATGATTGAGTTGGAGGCGTGCATGGCCACACAGTTGTAGGTGAACAGGAAGTACAGGAGGGGGCTGAGAACGCACCCTTATGGGGCCCCAGTGTTAAGGATCAGCGGAGTGGAGATGTTGTTTCCTACTTTCACCATCTGGGGCGGCCCGCCAGGAAGTCCAGGACCCAGTTGCACAGGGTGGGGTCGAGACCCAGGGTCTCAAGCTTAATGATGAGTTTGGAGGGTACTATGGTGTTGAATGCTGAGCTATAGTCAATGAACAGCATTCTTACATAGGTATTCCTCTTGTCCAGATGGGACAGGGCAATGTGCAGTGTGATTGCGATTGCATCGTCTGTGGATCTATTGGGGTGGTAAGCAAATTGAAGTGGGTCTAGGGTAGCAGGTAAGGTGATATGATCCTTGACTAGTCTCTCAAATCACTTCATGATGGCAGAAGTGAGTGCTACGGGGTACAGGAACAGCTTTCTTGGGTACAGGAACAATGGTGGACATCTTGAAGAATGTGGGGACCCTAGACTGGGAAATGGAGAGATTGAATATGTTTGTAAACAGTTGGTCTGCGCATGCTCTGAGGACACGGCTAGGGATGCCATCTGGGCCGGCAGCCTTGCGAGGGTTAACACGCTTAAATGTCTTACTCACGTCGGCCACGGAGAAGGAGAGCCCACAGTCCTTGTTAGCGGGCCTCATCGGTGGCACTGTTATCCTCAAAGCGGTGTTAACTTGTCCGGTGTTAACTTGTCCGGAAGCAAGATTTCGGTGTCCTTTTGTAGTCCGTGATTTTCTGTAGACCCTGCCACATATGTTTCAGGTTTGAGCCATTGAAATTGCAACTCCACTTTGTCTCTATACTGACGTTTTGCCTGTTTGATTGCCTTACAGAGGGAATAACTACACTGTTTGTATTCAGCCATATTCCCAGTCACCTTGCCATGGTTAAATATGATGGTTCGAGCTTTCAGTTTTGTGTGAATGCTGCAAACTCTCCACGGTTTCTGGTTGGGGTACGTTTTATTAGTCACAGTGGGTACAACATCTCACAAACACTCCCTAATAAACTCAGTCACCGTCAGTGCATTCGTCAATATTGTTCTCGGAGACTACCTGGAACATATCCCAGTCTGCGTGATCAAACAATCTTGAAGCGTGAATTCCGATTGGTCAGACCAGTGTTGAATAGTCCTTAGCATGGGTACTTCTTGTTTTGAGTTTCTACCTATAGTAAGTGAGGAGCAAAATGGAGTCGTGATCAGATTTGCTGAAAGGAGGGCCTTGTAGGCATCCCGGAAGTTGGAGTAGCAGTGGTTGCTTGTTTGAGCAGTGCGAGTACTACAGTCAATGTGTTGATAGAACTTTGGCAGGCTTTTTCTCAAATTTGCTTTGTTAAAATCCCCAGCTACAATAAATGGGGGTTCAGGATATGGTTTCCAGTTTGCATAAAATACAGTGAAGTTCTTTGAGGGCCTTTGTGGTATCGGCTTGGGGGGGTTATACACGGCTGTGACTATAACTGAAGCGAATTCTCTTGGGCGATAATACTGTCGGCATTTGATTGTGAAGTATTCTAGGTCGGGTTAACAAAATGACTTGTGTTTCTGTATGTTATCACAATCACACCATGAGTAGTTCTTCTTGAAACATATACCCCCACCCTTCTTCTTCCTGGAGAGATATTTATTCCTGTCTGCGCGATGAATTGTGAACCCAACTGGCTGAACGGACTCGGACAGTATATCCCGAGAGAGTCATGTTTTCGTGAAAAAGAGTGTTACAATCCCTTATGTCTCTCTGGAAAGAAATCCTCTCCCTGAGCTCTTTATTATCCAGACTGAACATTAGCGAGTAATATACTCGGAAGCGGTGGGTGGTGTGTGCGCCTCCTTAGTCGGACTAGAAGACCACTCCGAGTACCTATCCTCCTCCAGCGGTGTTTTGGATCGGCCTCTGGAATCAGTTCAATTGCCCTGGGGTCTACGAACAGAGTACCCGATTCGGGAATGTTGTATTCCTGGTCGTAATTCTGGTAGTGCTGGTGAGTTACCGCCGCTCTGATATCCAATAGTTCTTCCCGACTGTATGCAATAACACCAAAATATATCTGGGATAATAATGTAAGAAATAACACAGAAAAGTATTTAGATTTTTTTATAAGCGCTAGAAGCACGGCAGCCCTCTGTCGGCGCAATTTGTGTACCTTTGTAGGGACCTTATCTATGTAGTAACTAGGTGTATTCAGGTGTAACTAGGTGTAACTTCACCATTCTCAAAGGGATATTCAATGTCTGCTTTTTTTTTTTATTTTTTTTGGCATCTACCAATAGGTGCCCTTTGCGAGGCCTTGTAAAGCCACCCTGGTCTTTGTGGTTGAATCTGTGTTTGAAATTCACTACTCGACAGAGGGACCTTAGAATTATCTGTATGTGTAGGGTACAGAGATGAGGCAGTCATAAAACAATTACGTTAAACACTTATTGCACACAGTCCATGCAACTTATTTTGTTAAGCAAATTTTTACTCCTGAACTGCTCTAACAAAGGGGTTGAATACTTATTGACTCAAGACATTTCAGCTTTTCAGTTTTTATTCATTTGTAAACATTTCTAAAAACAATTTCACTTTGACATTATGGGGTATTGTGTGTAGCCATTGACAAAAAAAATCTCAATATAATCCATTTTAAATTCAGGCTGTAACACAACAATGTCGAAAAAGTCAAGAGGTGTGAATACATTCTGAAGGTATTGTATTTTGCAAATGTGTATTGGTCTGAAGTATGAGTGAAGTTTTTAAAAGTTCTTACTATTCAAACTTGATGCCACATTATTTTTTAGACAATTCTAGCCCTTATATCTCTAACGGGAAATTTAATACATTTTCAACCCCATATTCATCATGTCCAGAACCACCCTAACATCATCATAGTGCCAGCGGGTGTTTATGTTTTGTAGTCAAAAAGATAGAAGATTTGGATTACAGAATCTGAATACACTGATGACAACAGCTGGTGTGCATCATGTGATTTAACCAGCTGAGCAGAGTGACTTTGCTAACCTTTATTAATGAAGCACACCAGATCAGTGATATTTAACCCCTTGACCTAATGTCTGCCAGTCATGATCAGTCGATCGTTGGGCCCAGAGTTTGGAGGAAGCATTGGCCTCATGTTCTTCCTTGCCAAGGTGTGCGCGTGTGGAGTGTATGTGCTTGGTCTGGTAGAGGCCATACTTGACATATTTGGTCAGGATTCAGGTTAGTCTTGACATTCTATAATTACTAGTTTAAGCCCTAATACTTAAAATTCCAAGCATGCATGCCAAGATTTTGTACTTCTGCTGAAAACAAATTATATATAATATTTCTTAGAATGTTGGTGCCACATGCATTCAAATGAGCCATTCCACCCAGTGTTTTATCTTGTCCTCTTTGTCCACCTCCCACTCTAGCGTCCTCCTCTGCATTGCGGGTGCTTCCCCAGGGATACTGGTACACAGTGATGTACTCTTCCATAGTTCTCCTGCTGGTTCTGTTGGTGTGCCTAGTGGGCGCCCACATCTTCGCCCGCACCTCCTTTCTCATCCTGCTGGTGGTGACCATCTCCTTGCTGTCCATCTACATCAGCCCCCTGGCACTGACCACGCCCCTAAACTTCCTCATCTCCCACCAGGGCCCTGGCAACCATACCCTCACCTACAATGCCAGCTACACAGGCTTCAACGGCACAACACTGAGGGACAACCTGGGCTGTGAGTACTGTCTGGCTGGGGTCATATTTCAGATGCATTATAGGCATAGTAAGCCTTGATGGGGAGGTGAAACTGTACATGTATAGAGTCGTTAGTTTTATGGTTTGAAAGAGAGCTGTTATAGCAACAGTGTTCTTCCTCTTTTTCCTCTTCAGCGAGCTACACTGTGGACTATAGCACCGGTAAAGAAATGTCATTCGCTTCCGTGTTTGCTGTCATGTTCACCAGCTGTACCGGAATCATGGCCGGAGCCAACATGTCAGGTACTCTCCACACGCATCATATACCCCCCCTTTTTCCCTCAGAACAGCCTCAATTCGTTAGGGCATAGACTCTACAAGGTGTCTAAAGCATTCCACAGGGATGCTGGCCTATGTTGACTCCAATGCTTCCCACAGTTGTGTCAAGTTGGCTGGATGTCCTTTGGGTGGTGGACCATTCTTGATACAGACGGGAAACTGTTGAGGGTGAAACCCAGCAGTGTTGCAGTTCTTGACACAAACTGGTGCACCTGGCACCTACTATCATACCCTGTTCAAAGGCGCTTAAATCTTTTGTCTTTCCCATTCACCCTCTGAATGGCACACATACACAACCTTGAAAGTCAATCTTTAAGCTGTTCCCTCCCCTTCATCTACACTGATTTAAGTGGATTTAACAAGTGACCTCAATAATGGATCACACCTGGATTAACCTGGTCAGTCTGTCATGGAAAGAGCAGTTCTTAAAGTTTTGTATACTCAGTGTAGCTGTTACTTTACCTGTGCCATATATATTCTGACTAAAGTTAATGGAATATTTTAGCTCCGTTAGTTAACATCTTATTAAGCTTCACATACAGACTCAAACTTGACATGTTCAACTATCTTTCCCTTAATCTGTTCTCTGTAGGAGAGCTGAAGAACCCCAGTGCTGCCATTCCCAAAGGCACCATTATTGCAGTCCTCTACACCTGCATAGTCTATGTCCTGCTCTTCATTCTGGCCAGCTCCACATGTGAAAGGTCTGAATGGATGAGGCTGGGAGTGGTGGGAACTGTGTCATCCCTAATTTGCTCATAATTGACTGCCCGACTATTCATCATACTGTAGCTACTATATACTTTCAAATAGTTAACTAATTCATGTATTTTGTTTAGGACCCTGTTGGTTCAGGATTACGGGTTCTTCCAGAGTATAAACATCTGGCCGCCATTTGTAACCATTGGGATCTACTGTTCCGCCCTATCAGCAGCCATGTGCTCTCTGATTGGGGCGTCCCGGATCCTCCATGCCCTTGCACTGGACCAGCTGTTTGGTAAGGATGTTGTTGAAATTGTTTCGCAAAGTGTAACAGAGTAAAGGACATGTGTTGGCCTGACACAGAATAAGGAGCATAATGTTGATGTAATGTTGATGTTACCCATAGGTTTTCCATTGGCTCCTGCTGCTATCACTTCCAGCTCTGGTAACCCATGGGTGGCAGTGCTGTACACCTGGGGGTTGGCACAGGTGATGAGAGGACATGGGTGTATTGTATTGAGCTGTGGAGTGCTACTTTTGGCATTTTAAACAGGCTCTGAGACAGTGTCTTTGGTGTGACTGTGTTGTAGTGTGTGGTGTTTGCAGGCCAACTTAATGCAATAGCTGGCCTTGTGACCGTGTTCTACCTGCTGGCCTATGCTGCTGTCGACTTGGCCTGTCTGGCTCTGGAATGGGCATCCGCCCCCAACTTCAGGTAATCAGATCCTAGTATCATGCTGTACAATCCGATAAAAATAAATTAAAAAAGAAGACAATGACCTTGCGCTGATGTTCCTCTTTTTGTGTTTGGATGTCATTGTCCTTAGTGAAGTAGCGTTTATCTGGAATTCTTTTGACCATCATTGTCCAGTCTAGTTTTTACCTGTCTTTCACCTTTCCCCGGTTTCCCTTGCCATTCTATCTCCCCAGGCCCACCTTCCAGGTGTTCTCCTGGCACACATGTCTGCTGGGCATTCTGAGCTGTCTGGTGATGATGTTTGTCATTAATCCTGTCTACTCTTCAGCCAGCATCATCCTCCTCTTGCTGCTGTTGCTCTTCCTGCACTACAGATCACCCACCAGCAGTTGGGGATACATCAGCCAGGCTCTCATCTTCCATCAGGTACCCACACATGGCGACGTGTGCACACACACCACATGCATATACTTGTACCAAAGCAAACATGCGCTCATGGGCCAGTTCCTGAGTCATGTTCAGCAGGGAGGAAACAGTTCTTCACCGTTTCAAAATATCTGAAGGTGTTCAGTTTAGAAAACAGATGTAGGTTTTCTGATGCAAAATATTTTGCTATGGTGTTCCCCACTAAACAGGACCCTGTGGTGTGTCACTGCTGTCATTCTTGGTGCTTTGAATCTACTTTCCCCCATTCCCCCTCTCCTGTAGGTGCGTAAGTATCTGCTGATGCTGGACGTGAGGAAGGACCATGTGAAGTTCTGGAGGCCCCAGGTGTTGTTGATGGTGGCCAACCCTCGCTCCTCCTGCCAGCTCATCAACTTTGTCAATCAGCTGAAGAAGGGCGGCCTGTTTGTGCTGGGACACGTGAAGCTGGGAGATCTGGGTAACATTATAGGGACGGTGACTGGGGTTCTGGTACCAGTGGTATCATATGATTCTTACAATAAATGCTTGTAATTTTCATGACTGCATGAAACCTAAAGCTTCCACTATTTGATTACAAAAGGAGTAATCTGAGTGTGATATTTCTGGGGTCCAAAATGATTGACACCCTTGCTAAAAGATGTGCAACACATACTGTATAAAATCAATAGTTCAAATACTGAGCTACTGTATGCTCCAAAAACTGGATTTTGTATGCTCCAAAAAAATATTCTATACTAATGCTAAGAGCTGCTCTATTTTTATGTTATCCAACAAATGTAAACACCTGGAGTTTGCTAAATGACATTGGCACTTGGATTGGAAACAGTCAGATGACATAAAAATCGAGCTTTTAGGCCATGCACACTAGTGGTGGGTTTGGCTTCATAATAAGAATGCATAAGCAGAAAAGAAACCCATATCTACTTTCAAATGTGGTTGTGGGGCCCTTGTTAAGGTCAATGGCATCATAAACTTTACCCAGTACCAGGACAGAGGCTGAACCTTGACCGCTTGCGGATCTTCCAGCACGACAATAACCCAGAGCACACATCAGTACCTAACAAAGAAATTGTTAATTGACCACAAAATCAACATTTTGCCATGGCCTTTTCAGTCGCCAGACTTGAAACCCATTGGAAACCTGTGGTTGGAATTGAAGAGGGGAGTCCATAAGCACAGACGAAGGATAACAATGATCTGGAAGGATTCTATATGGAGGAATGGTCTAAGATCACTTCCCAAGTGTTCTCCAGCTCATAACACATTTTGAGAAAAGGCTCATTGAAAAGGTCACAAGGTCAGGCATTGAAAAAAGTGGTGTCAATCATATTGACGCCTACCATCTGAGCAATTGCATTAGTTTAAAATACTATAATTTACCAATTTTCTGGGGAGCATAAAATGTAAACTGAGTATACCAAATATTAGGAACTCATTTTGCCCTGAGAACAGCCTCAATTTGTCAGGGCATGGACTCTACAAGGTGTCGAAAATGTTCCACAGGGATGCTGCCCCATGTTGACTCCAATGCTTCCCACAGTTGTGTCAAATTTGCTGATGTCCTTTGGGTGGTGGACCATTCTTCATACACACAGGAATCTGTTGAGCATCAAAAATCCAGCAGCATTTCAGTCCTTGACACAAACCGGTGCGCCTGGCACCTACTATCATACCCTGTTTAAAGGCACTTAAATCTGTTATCATGCCCATTCACCCTCTGAATGGCACACATACACAATCCATGTCTCAATTGTCTTGAGGTTTAAAAATCCTTATTTAACCTATCTCCCCTTCATCTACAATGATTTGAATGGGATTTAACAAGTTATTATACCTTTATTTCAACGAGGAACACAGACTGAGACCAATGTCTCTTTTACAGCTGGGCCCTGTTTACACATACAGTTTAGGTACAATGATTAAGAAACTAAACAAGACAAACAGATTATTACATTTACATAGGTTATTCCCCTAACAGCATAAGAACTTGTATTACCTGAAACAGTTACAAGCAATACAAAAATAAAATCCTCCAATAAATATTTTAAATGGGCAAGGAGGACAAGAGTCTCAAGTTTAACTTTAGGCTGCAGGCTATTCCATGGGCAAGGAGCGTAACAGGAAAAGGCAGCCATACCCAACTCTGTGGAAATCCCATGGGCCTCAAGAATAATCCATGCTTGAGACCTGGTTTTAGGAATTCTAATTCTAATATTGATGAGTGATGATGAAGTGCTTTATAGAAAAACACGAGAGCATGTTGTTCTCGTCTCACGGACAGCGAAGTCCAACCCACATTTTTATATAGAACACAGTGGTTAGTACTGTAGCTAGCACCCGTAATAAACCTAAGTGCGCAATAATAAGTAGCATCCAGCAATTTAAGTGTTGATGCCGTAGAATGCATGTAAATAATATCCCCATAATCTATAACAGACATAAAAGTAGCTTGCACAATTTGTCTTCTATTTATAGAGGACAAACATGTCCTGTTTCTATAGAGGAAGCCTAGCTTGATTTTTAACCGTTTACAAAGTTCATCAATATGCATTTTAAAAGGCAGTTTATCATCCAACCATATCCCTAAGTATTTATATGCAGAGACCTGAATAATTTGAAAACTACCTAAGCTTGTAAGTGCAAGTGTATTTTCAACCAACTTTTTTCCCCTATTAAAAATCATAAAATGTGTTTTGTTTGCATTTTTAAAACAAGTTTCAGCTGTATAAATGACCCTTGTAATATCTTAAAATATGACTCCAATAGTGACATCAATAAGGGATCATAGTTTTCACCTGGATTTACCTGGTCAGTCTATGTCATGGAAAGAGGTGTTTTGTATACTCAGTGTAGGAATATGAATTATTTGTTTTATTCAGTCATTTTTGCTCATCTTTATCAAGTGTGTCAATCATTTCAGACCCCATAGAAAATTTAAGGGAAACTAGTTTGGCTCTGCTCTTGTTTGGGAATCCAGGCATTCCAGCCTCTCTTCTGTTTCAGACACCCTGCCCTCTGACCCTGTCCAGCAGCAGTATAACTTCTGGTTGAGTCTGGTGGATAAGCTGGGGGTGAAGGCCTTTGTGGACCTGACTCTGTCCTCCTCTGTGAGGCAGGGCACACAGCATCTGCTGCGCATCACTGGCCTGGGTGAGTCACACAACCTCCTATTCACCATTCTGGATCATTCTTTGTTGTTTTCCTCCTCTTCACACACAACTGTGTCGTAAAGAGCAATGACATACTGTATTAAAAATAATATTACTACTTTGGAAAATGGAACATAAAACAGTTTAACCCGTCAAGCAATGTACTCTTTAATCCATTTGATTATCCTCCTCCACTCTTTACCTCTTCAAGGCGGCATGAAGCCCAACACTCTGGTCTTGGGGTTCTACGACAGTTGCACCCCTGAGGACTACTTCCTCCAAGACCCTGCCTTCTATGAGTCAGAAGAGGCCGGAGGGGATGATTTTGGTGTAGATCTGCCCTCTCTGCAAGCCCACTTCCCTCCAGTTCGCCATGTGGAGAGCCCACGCTGGCTCACGCCAGAGGAGTATGTGGGAATCATCTCTGATGCCATCAAGATGAGTAAGAACGTGTGTCTGGGCCGCTACTTCTTCCAGCTGCAGGGGGAGAGCATGGGGACCAAGATGGACGGGGCTGAGAGGATCATCGACGTGTGGCCCCTCAACCTGCTGCGTCCGGGCAGCACCTCAGCAGCCTCTGTTGACGTGTGCAGCCTTTTCCTGCTGCAGATGGCGTGTGTCCTCAACATGGCCAGCAGATGGCGCCATGCCAGAATGAGAATATTTCTGTGTGTGGAGGCAGAGTCAAGCGACCAGGGCTGGGTGGTTAAAGAGGAGACCTTCCGGGAGCTGTTGAGGAAGCTGAGGATCAGGGCCTCCATCAAGATAGTGCCTTGGGACTCTGTGGTGCAGCTGTACGGACAGAAACAGACACAGGACACAGAGCTGGGGGAGCTGGGCCTGACGAGGTCGGCCCCAGCCCTCTCAGAGGACTTCTTGTCTGCAGTCAACTGCCTGCTGATGGAGCACAGTGCTCAGGCTGCTGTCCGCTTCCTGTATTTACCACGCCCCCCTACTCACTCTGGCCAATCACAACAATACCTTAGTCAGTTAGAAGCTGTGACTCACGGTTTAGGCCCAACCCTCTTGATTCATGGTCTCACCCCAGTCACGTGCACTGAGCTTTGAGTGTGTCACTGTGTGTTTATGGGATCAATATGTCATGTAGCTAACTCAATCCTGAACATAATAGAAAGGGCAGTCTGTTGAAAGCATAACATATGAGGTACATGATGTATGTGTTAGTTAGACAATAAACACATAGGCACACTACACAACAGGACCTATTAGTATAGCTCTGTTCTGTAGGCACATAGTTTCACATCTTGTAATGTAACTCATTTACACATCTACTAATTTCATTAATGAACACATTCGGCACCTAGTCAGTCACAGTAAAAAAATCCTTCTTTAAGCTGTCTCCTCCCTTTCATCTACACTGATTTAAATGGATTTAACAAGTGACCTCAATAAGGGATCATAGCTTTCACCTGGATTCACCTGGTCAGTCTGACATGGTTTGTACACTGTGTATATTTATTTGTTCAAACTGTAATTTAATGGAGTAGAAGAAGAGTTGAGTTCCAACTCTGGATTCTGAAATGGAGAAAAGGCTACATATGTTTACTTGCTATGAAAACTAGAATTTTGTGTTATTTTATTTGATGTTGAACACATTCTCTTTCCATTGACCCCTTTTCCCAGCATATTCCTCTTCAGATTGTGACCCAGTTTGGGAGAGCTCACGACTGTCTGGACCACATGATCTCTTAGGATTTTAGGTCATTCATTAATTGGTCATGCTTGAAATGCTGCTTTTCTGGACTATTATCTGGTCCATGATGGAACATGAGTTCAAAGTTCCTGACCCCGCTCCTAACTAGATGAGTCCCTAATGCTTGACAATATTATGTAATGTTACACAACCACCAAGGCACTAACAGGCAGATTAAATATCAATTGCTAATTTATTTTGTCAACTGTTTTTTTATGTATCAACTTTATGCCATACATTATTTAAGAATAGACAACGTATAACATACTGAGTAACATATGTGTAGAGGAAACCGTAACAAATATGACAGTAATTTGTGAATGGGTTCGTACTATACAATAGTAATTTGTATTTTTTATTAAAACATTTAAAGATCACAAAAATGACTTGCGACGGTTGATATCAGAAGTGGTACTATATTAAAAGACCAAATCAACCACAGAACATGCACATTTAACAGTCCAGTTTGGTTGTAGTCTATATCCCTATCGGTATATTACTCCAGTATATAGCTATAATGTGTAGTATAGAAGTTTGTTTGAGAGTTGCATCTGTATCCAGGCAGAATACAAGCTTTGGAAGTGATTACCCACAGATCATTCTCTGCTTCACTCAGGCTATATAGGTCAGGACAAGACATGATAGATTTGGGGTCAGCTTGTTTAGGCTACATCACAATATCAACTTTACAGTCTTCCTATTACCAATATATTTCAATGGCAGTCAATGCAAATACAGAACATGAAGTAAAACATATCTCATCTCAATTTCCAATGTGACCTGTAGCACCACATACAGGGCATTCTGAGAGTAGTTAGACCCCTTTTCCCACATTTTGTTACTTTAAAGCCTTATTCTAAAATGGATAAAGAAAGTGCCTCAACCTACACACACAATACCCCATAAAAGCAAAAACAGATGTGTTAATTTATAAAAATAAAACATACCTTATTTACATAAGTATTCAGACGCTTTGCTATGAGACTTGAAATTGAGCTCAGGTGCATCCTGTTTCCATTGATCATCCTTGGGATGTTTTTACACCTGTGGTAAAGTCAATTGATTGCACACAATATGGAAAGACAGTGGGTCTCTCCAGAAACACCAGTGGCTGTCTCACTTGCACTCTTCAGGTAGGAACTCTTATCAACTCATAGTCCAATCAAACTACTGTATACTGTTAATTACTTAAGCCAAGACGGAGCCATCAGAATGTACAGTATATGCATTTAGGCTATTGTTTGATTGTAAATATCTTTGCCATCCCACAGCACATTGCTCTGTCGATATTCTTCCCTGATAGGCACAGCCAATCTTCCAACTGTGTGAAGCGGAGAGAAGCTTCTGCCAGAAAAGAGGACTAATGAGTGCAAAGGAGGTTGCATAACATTTACATAAGTATTCAGACCCTTTACTCAGTACTTTGTTGAAACACCGTTGGCAGCAATTTCAGCCTCCAGTCTTCTTGGGAATAATGCTACAAGCTTGGCACACCTGTATTTGGGAGAGTTTCTCCTATTCTTCTCTGCAGATCCTCTCAAGCTCTGTCAAGTTGGTGGGGAGCGTCGCTGCACAGTTATTTTTTCTCTGTTCATCTTTCCCTCGATCCTGACTAGTCTCCCAGTCCCTGCCGCTGAAAAACATCCTACAGTATGATGCTGCCTCCACCATGCTTCACCATAGGGACGGTGTCAGGTTTCCTCCAGACGTGATGCTTGGCATTCAGGCAAAGAGTTCAATCTTGGTTTCATCAGACCAGAGAATCTTGTTTCTCATGGTCTGAGAGTCCTTCAGGTGCCTTATGGTAAACTCCATGCAGGCTGTCATGTGCCTTTTACTGAGAAGTGGCTTCCGTTTGGCCACTACCATGAAGTCCTGATTGGTGGAGTGCTGCAGAGATGGTTGTCCTTCTGGATGGTTCTCCCATCGCCACAGAGGAACTCTGGAGCTTTGTCAGAGTGATCATCGAGATCTTGGTCACCTCCCTGACCAAGCCCCTTCTCCCCCGATTGCTCAGTTTTGCCGGGTGGCCAGCTCTAGGAAGTGTCTTGGTGGATCCAAACTTTTTCCATTTAAGAATGATGGAAGCAACTGTGTTCTTGGGAACCTTGAATGCTACATAAATGTTTGTGTACCCTTCCCCAGATCTATGCCTCGACACAATCCTGTCTTGGAGCTCTATGGACAATACCTTCGACCTCATTGCTTGGTTTTTGCTCTGACATGTACTGTCAACTGTGGGAGCTTATATAGACAGGTGTGTGCCTTTCCAAATCATGTCCAATCAGTTGAATTTACCACAGGTGGACTCCAATCAAGTTGTAGAAACATCTCAAGGATGATCAATGGAAACAGGATGCACCTGGTATTCAGGATGCACCAGGTATTCATGTTTTTTATTTTGAATACATTTTTCTTTTAATAAAAAAAAAACTGTTTTCACTTTTTCATTATGGGCTATTGTATGTAGATTAATTAGGATTGGTATTTATTTAATCAATTTTGGATTGAGGCTGTAACGTAACACTGTGGAAAAAGGGAAGGGGTCTGAGTATTTTCCAAATGCTCTGTATATATAGAAACTGCTTCTTAAATATAAATCCTAGCTCACACTTGTAGGCAATGTTTAAGATCACTTTATTGGTCAATTGCACATAAGGTCTTCAACCAAAATGTGACTTCCGTTTTTAACCTAACAGATCCGAAAGACAGGTTTTGGAGCAGTGCGAGGGGCTGCTACATTGGACACCCTGGGAGTTGTTGTTGTTCGGGGTTAAGTGCCTTACTCAAGGGTATAATAGCAGACAAATCTAAGATTTGATACCAGCAACCCTCCGGTTTCCAGCTCACTTCCTGATATTTCTTTTTCCCTGTCGGACCCGTAATTCAAACTGGCAACCCTCCGGTTTCTGGCTTGCCCCTCTAACTGTGAGGCTACCTGCCGCCCTATTTAAGCTCATGTGCAGAAACACGTCATCGGTCTAACGGTCGGGTCCTGCTATCCGGGGTCCTTGGAATGTCCAACTCTGACATCACGTCGTTGAAGTTTACATTTAAAATGGTTACGGTGAGGGTTATGGTTAAGGGTAAGTGTAGGGGTTAAGGCGTCTGCATACTAGGTTTGGTATGGTCCTAGCAGAACTCGGCTAGGCGAAGTGAACGGTCTTGTTCGACAGTGCAGATGGCTGCCGACTGAAAGATCTACAAATTACCGGGGACCCATTTACGGAAGCAGGCAATGAGGCAGTGATTGCTGAGATCCTGGAGACAGCAGAGTTGTATTTAGAGGGCAAGTTGGTCAGGATGATATCTATCAGAGTGCCCGTGTTTACGGATTTAGGGTTGTACCTGGTAGGTTCCTTGATAATTTTTGTGAGATTAAGGGCATCTATCTTAGATTGTAGGACGGCCGGGGTGTTAAGCATATCCCAGTTTAGGTCATCTAACAGTACGCACTCTGAAGATAAATGGGTGGCAATCAATTCACATATGGTGTCCAGGGCACAGCTGAGGACTGATTGGGGTCTATAACAAGTGGCAACATTGAGAGACTTATTTCTGGAAAGGTGGATTTTTAAAAGTAGGAGCTCAAATTGTTTGGGCACAGACCTGGATAGCATGACACAACTCTGCAGACTATCTCTGCAGTAGATTGCAACTCGGCAGTTTTATCTTGATGGAAATTGTTGTAGTTGGGGATGGAAATTTCAGAATTTTTGTTGGCCTTCCTGAGCCAGGATTCAGACACGGCTAGGACATCAGGGTTGGCGGAATGTGCTAAAGCAGTGAATAAAACAAACTTTGGGAGGAGGCTTCTGATGTTAAGATGCACGAAACCAAGGCTTTTACGGTTACAAAAGTCAGCAAATGAGAGCGCCTGGGGAATAGGTGTAGTACTGGGGGCTACAGGGGTTAACCTCGACATCACGAGAGGAACAGAGGAGGAGTAGGATAAGGGTACGGCTAAGACCTATAAGAACTGGTCGTCTAGTGCATTGGGAACAGAGAATATAAGGAGCAGATTTCTGGGCGTGGAAGAATAGATTCAGGGCATAATGTACAGACAAGGATATGGTAGGATGTGAGTACAGGGAGGTAAACCTAGGCGTTGAGTGACGATGAGAGAGGTTTCGTCTTTGGAGGCACCAGTTAAGCCAGGTGAGGTCTCCGCATGTGTGGGGGGTGGGACAAAAGTGCTATCTAAGGCATGTTGAGCGGGACTGAGGGCTCTACAGTGAAAATAAAACAATAAGAACTAACCAAGACAGCAGTAGACAAGGCATATTGACATTAGAGAGAGGCATAAAGCAATTTCTATTTGATTTATTTCACCTTTATTTAACCAGGTAGGAAAGTTGAGAACAAGTTCTCATTTACAATTGCGACCTGGCCAAGATAAAGCAAAGCAGTTCGACACATACAACAACACAGAGTTACACATGGAGTAAAACAAACATACAGTCAATAATACAGTCGGAAAATAAGTCTACATACAATGTGAGCAAATGAGGTGAGATAAGAGAGGTAAAGGCAAAAAAAGGCCATGGTGGCAAAGTAAATACAATATAGCAAGTAAAACACTGGACTGGTAGATTTGCAGTGGAAGAATGTGCAAAGTAGAGAGAAATAATGGGGTGCAAAGGGGCAAAATAAATAAATAAATACAGTAGGGGGAGAGGTAGTTGTTTGGGCTAAATTATAGGTGGGCTATGTACAGGTGCAGTAATCTGTGAGCTGCTCTGACAGCTGGTGCTTAAAGCTAGTGAGGGAGAGAAGTTTTTCCAGTTTCAGAGATTTTTGCAGTTCGTTCCAGTCATTGGCAGCAGAGAACTGGAAGGAGAGGCGACCAAAGGAAGAATTGGTTTTGGGGGTGACCAGAGAGATGTCCCTGCTGGAGCGTGTGCAACAGGTGGGTGCTACTATGGTGACCAGCGAGCTGAGATAAGGGGGGACTTTACTTAGCAGGGTCTTGTAGATGACCTGGAGCCAGTGGGTTTAGCGACGAGTATGAAGCGAGGGCCAGCCAACGAGAGCATGCAGGTTGCAGTGGTGGGTAGTATATGGAGCTTTGGTGACGAAATGGATGGCACTGTGATAGACTGCATCCAATTCATTGAGTAGGGTTTGGGAGGCTATTTTGTAAATGACATCGCCGAAGTCGAGGATCAGTAGGATGGTCAGTTTTACAAGGGTATATTTGGCAGCATGAGTGAAGGATGCTTTCTTGCGAAATAGGAAGCCAATTCTAGATTTAACTTTGGATTGGAGATGTTTGATGTGAGTCTGGAAGGAGAGTTTACAGTCTAACCAGACACCTAGGTATTTGTAGTTGTCCACATATTCTAAGTCAGAACCGTCCAGAGTAGTGATGTTGGACGGGCGGGTAGGTGCAGGCAGCGATAGGTTGAAGAGCATGCATTTAGTTTGACTTATATTTAAGAGCAATTGGAGGCTATGGAAGGAGAGTTGAATGGCATTGAAGCTTTTCTGGAGGGTTGTTAACACAGTGCCCAAAGAAGGGCCAGAAGTATACAGAATGGTGTCGTCTGCGTAGAGGTGGATCAGAGACTCACCAGCAGCAAGAACGACTTCATTGATGTTTACAGAGAAGATAGTCGGTCCAAGAATTGAACACTGTGGCACCCCCATAGAGACTGCCAGAGGCCCGGACAACAGGCCCTCCGATTTGACACACTGAACTCTATCAGAGAAGAAGTTGGTGAACCAGGCGAGGCAATCATTTGAGAAACCAAGGCTATCTAGTCTGTCAATCACCACATCCTCATCGGCAGACTCGATAGCCTTGGTTTCTCAAATGATTGCCGAGTCGAAAGCCTTGGCCAGGTCAATGAATACGGCTGCACAGTATTGTTTCTTGTCGATGGCGGTTAAGATATCGTTTAGGACCTTGAGCGTGGCTGCTGTGCACCCATGACCAGCTCTGAAACCAGATTGCATAGCGGAGAAGGTATGGTCGGTAATCTGTTTGTTGACTTGGCTTTCGAAGACCTTAGAAAGGCAGGGTAGGATAGATATAGGTCTGAAGCAGTTTGGGTCAAGAGTGTCCCCCCCTTTGAAGAGGGGGAGGACCGCAGCTTCTTTCCAATCTTTGGGAACCTCAGACGACACGAAAGAGAGGTTGAACAGGCTAGTAATAGGGGTTGTAACAATTTCGGCAGATCATTTTTAGAAAGAAAGGGTCCAGATTGTCTAGCCCGGCTGATTTGTAGGAGTCCAGATTTTGCAGTTCTTTCAGAACATCAGCCTACTGGATTTGGGAGAAGGAGAAATGGGGAAGGCTTGGGCGAGTTGCTGTGGGGGGTCTAGTGCTGTTGACCGGGGTAGGGGTAGCCAGGTGGAAAGCATGGCCAGCCGTAGAAAAATGCTTATTGAAATGATCAATTATAGTGGATTTATCGGTGGTGACAGTCACAGGTGTTGATCGGGAGAGCTAAGACAACGACGGGTAAATGGCGATGAATGGGCAGAGCAGGTCAGTTAGGTACATACAGGACCTGAGTTCGAGGCTGGGGCCGATAGATAAGCAAAATGAGGTACCGTGTTATTGAAACAGTCCAGGGAGCATCAGCTGTGTAGCCGTGTGATCATAGGGTCCAATGAGCAGCAATAGGTAAGTCAGGGAGCAGTTCGGTAGTCACTACTACGCTAGGTGAGTGGGAGACACGCGTTCAGAAAGCTAGTGGTCCGGGGCTAGCAGATGGGGCTTCGGTGACATCGCAACGGAAAAGCCTGTTGAAACCACATTGGACGATTATGTTGGCAGACAAAACGAAACGGATTGGCGGGGCTCCGTGTCGACAATAAAGGGTCCAGGCCAATTGGCCAAAGAGGCATTGTAGCCCAAGAATTAGCTGGTTATGGGCCTAGCTCGAGGCTAGCTCAAGGCTAACTGGTGCTTGCTTCGGGACAGAGGCGTTAGCTAACAGTAGCCACTCGGTTGCAGCTAGCTAGCTGCGATGGTCCGGTGTAATGATCCAGAGCGGCAGGAATCTGGTGATGTGGTAGAGAGAAGCAGTCCAATATGCTCTGGGTTGATATCACGCTGTGCAGACTAGCAGGTGTTGTCCGAGCTAAAGCTGGCTGCTGTCCGAGCTAAAGGTGAAGACTGCTAGCTGTGGCTAACAAAGACTAATAGCTAGTTAGCTGGCTAGCTCCAGATGGAGGTTCCAGTTATAAGGAATAGCAATAGCAGATCCGTACCACATTGGGTGAGGCGGGTTGCAGGAAAGTATATTTAGTTCGTAGATAAAAAGTGAGATTAAAATATACAGTGCCTTGCGAAAGTATTCGGCCCCCTTGAACTTTGCGACCTTTTGCCACATTTCAGGATTCAAACATAAAGATATAAAACTGTATTTTTTTGTGAAGAATCAACAATAAGTGGGACACAATCATGAAGTGGAACGACATTTATTGGATATTTCAAACTTTTTTAACAAATCAAAAACTGAAAAATTGGGTGTGCAAAATTATTCAGCCCCTTTACTTTCAGTGCAGCAAACTCTCTCCAGAAGTTCCGTGAGGATCTCTGAATGATCCAATGTTGACCTAAATGACTAATGATGATAAATACAATCCACCTGTGTGTAATCAAGTCTCCGTATAAATGCACCTGCACTGTGATAGTCTCAGAGGTCCGTTAAAAGCGCAGAGAGCATCATGAAGAACAAGGAACACACCAGGCAGGTCCGAGATACTGTTGTGAAGAAGTTTAAAGCCGGATTTGGATACAAAAAGACTTCCCAAGCTTTTAACATCCCAAGGAGCACTGTGCAAGCGATAATATTGAAATGGAAGGAGTATCAGACCACTGCAAATCTACCAAGACCTGGCCGTCCCTCTAAACTTTCAGCTCATACAAGGAGAAGACTGATCAGAGATGCAGCCAAGAGGCCCATGATCACTCTGGATGAACTGCAGAGATCTACAGCTGAGGTGGGAGACTCTGTCCATAGGACAACAATCAGTCGTATATTGCACAAATCTGGCCTTTATGGAAGAGTGGCAAGAAGAAAGCCATTTCTTAAAGATATCCATAAAAAGTGTCATTTAAAGTTTGCCACAAGCCACCTGGGAGACACACCAAACATGTGGAAGAAGGTGCTCTGGTCAGATGAAACCAAAATTGAACTTTTTGGCAACAATGCAAAACGTTATGTTTGGCGTAAAAGCAACACAGCTCATCACCCTGAACACACCATCCCCCACTGTCAAACATGGTGGTGGCAGCATCATGGTTTGGGCCTGCTTTTCTTCAGCAGGGACAGGGAAGATGGTTAAAATTGATGGGAAGATGGATGGAGCCAAATACAGGACCATTCTGGAAGAAAACCTGATGGAGTCTGCAAAAGACCTGAGACTGGGACGGAGATTTGTCTTCCAACAAGACAATGATCCAAAACATAAAGCAAAATCTACAATGGAATGGTTCAAAAATAAACATATTTTAGAATGGCCAAGTCAAAGTCAAGAAAAAGAACTGAAAACTGCTGTTCACAAATGCTCTCCATCCAACCTCACTGAGCTCGAGCTGTTTTGCAAGGAGGAATGGGAAAAAATGTCAGTCTCTCGATGTGCAAAACTGATAGAGACATACCCCAAGCGACTTACAGCTGTAATCGCAGCAAAAGGTGGCGCTACAAAGTATTAACTTAAGGGGGCTGAATAATTTTGCACGCCCAATTTTTCAGTTTTTGATTTGTTAAAAAAGTTTGAAATATCCAATAAATGTCGTTCCACTTCATGATTGTGTCCCAGTTGTTGTTGATTCTTCACAAAAAAATACAGTTTTATATCTTTGTTTGAAGCCTGAAATGTTGCAAAAGGTCGCAAAGTTCAAGGGGGCCGAATACTTTCGCAAGGCACTGTATATGAAAAAACGACTATTTACACAGGATGAGACACAGGATAAGACAAACACACGTCCGACTGCTACGCCATCTTGGGGAAAATATCAAGATGTCTCCAACCTCCATTTCACACACTCACAAACTGAAAATATGTGAGAGAGAGAGAGACTTAAATATCACATTAATTTGTACATAATGGGCGTGTTCGAGCAGATCACTTTTGTCAAATCAGTGAACATTGTTGGTCACCGCCTTTAAAAGTGTGTTGCACTATGGGGATCAGAATTGTCCGACTTGCACATACATGTCGACTGCATGAACTTTACAAAAATCAAGGGATCACGATTGAGGGTATTTTCGTCCATATCGGCTGAACCGTTTAGAAATTACAGCACTTTTGATACATAGTCCCTTCATTTTAGGGGACCAAAAGTACTGGGACCAAGAGACTGAAAAACAGCTTCTATCTCAAGGCCATCAGACTGTTAAATAGACATCACTAGCCGGCTGCCAGCTGGTTATGCAACCCTGCACCTTCCAGGCTTCTGGCCTATGTACATAGACATGGAATCACTGGCCACTTTAATAATGTAACACAAGTCACTTTAATAATGTTTCCATACTGCTTTACTCATCTCATATGTATATACTGTATTATATTCTACAGATTTTTTGTCAAGTGGTTAGAGCATTGGAAGTTCAAACCCCCGAGCTGACAAGGTACAAATCTGTCGTTCTGCCCCTGAACAGGCAGTTAACCCACTGTTCCTAGGCCGTCATTGAAAATAAGAATTTGTTCTTAACTGACTTGCCTAGTAAAATAAAAATTCCTACCACGCAATGATTATATCAAGCATTTGCTGTTTTTTTTTGTGCCTAATAGAAATGTTAAATAATGTTTTGTTAATTTTGGATTCAGTTTTAGTGTAAATAAGAATAGAATATGTTTCTAAACATTTTTCTATTAATGCGGATGCCATCATGATTAGGGATAATCCGTAATGAATTGTGAATAATGATGAGTGAGAATGTTACAGACATACAAATATCATACCCCCAAGATATGCTAACCTCTCACCATTACAACAACAGGGGAGGTTAGCATTTTTGGGGGGTTATGACATTTATGCCTAACTTTCTCACTCATCATTATTCACAATTTATTCATTCAAAACAAACAGCAAATGCATCCAACAAGTCTGTAGAGTCACAAGCTTGATGTAATCATTTCATACTAGGAATATGGGACCAAGTACTGAACTTTTGACTACTTTAATACACTACAAATGAATTTGTCTCAATAGTTTTGGTCCCCTAAAATGGGGGGACTATGTACAAAAAGTGTTGTAATTTCTAAGCGGTTCACCTGATATAGATGAAAATATCCTCAAATTAAATTGTGTCATTTAAAATCCAAAGTGCTGGAGTACAGAGCCAGAACAACTAAAACATTTTCACTGTCCCAATACTTTTGGGGCTCACTGTATCTACCACAAATACCTTGTACCTATGCATATTGATCGGGTACTGGTACTTCCTGTATAAAGCTCCATTCTTGTGTATTTAATTTGATTTCTCGTGTTACTATTTTGTAAGGGCTCGTAAGCAAGCATTTCACAGTACAATCTACACCAGTTGAATTCGACGCATGTGACAAATAAAATTTGATTTGATAAAAGTCAGACTGTAGACGCTACACAACACTAGAGGGAGCCAGCAGCATTGCTTTTACTGGCACATTAGCCTAAAAGAAGCCGACAAAGAGACTGATATCAAGGCTACTGGCACCTCAACAGTTTTACAGGTGTCATATCTTAATTTGATCACTCTATTGTCACGGAGAGTGTTCCTGCACCTCAGGAAACTAAAATAAACCCTATGATTTACATTAATACCCTGAAAACCCGCTGTTCTTTCTCTCTCGTGTGCAACTACACTTTTAAAAGTTAATGGAAAGAGCAAATGGCACTTTCATGTTCACAGCAACAGGAAATAAATGTACACTGTATGTACTGTAATTACCAGAGTTTATAAATGTCAGGGTGTCATATATGTATTACAGGGTTCAGAAAGTATGGTGGTGTCGTAGTGAACACTAATGCAAGATCCCTCTGCATTAGACCCACTTAGTTCTAAGTGAAAGTGAAAATGTAATGGCCATGTCAAGTAACTTTCATTTCAACTCCTGGAATTACCCCCGCTCTGTGAAATGAAATGCAAAAGCACATATCGTCCTCTCACAGTGAATTCGAGAAGAGAAAGGAAGACGAGCTGACATTTTTTTCTGTTGGGACTGACTTATGATTAAAAGGTAATACAATAATTTTGTATGTCATTGGTATGTTTGCAGATTGGTAGATCGATGTCTAATAGGGAGTGTACGTCCAAGTAAATCAAGTAGGTCATAATCAATCTTTGAACTGTGTTCTTTGATTCATGAGATATGTGTTTTGAAATAACAGTATGTACTGCATCTTCACAAGGAATCTCTTTAAATGTGGTTAATATAGCAATCAATAAAAAGGCATGTTTCTGAAAGTTTCATAGAATAGAAGAGCCCTTTACTAATTTCAATGTTCTATTTCCCTAGCCTCTGAGGACAGTTGATAATGAGTGGCTCACCCCTGCTTGCACAGGTAAGCTGTGTAACACTTCCACAGAGACAAAGTACGGCTTCAGCGCCTTGTACTCACTATTTTTGGTGCCAAGCAAGTCGGGCTGTCTAGAGCCACTATAGGACAGCATTAAGTTATTAAGATGTATTCTTGTCCACAGTGTAACGTTGAGCAGTTCAATGGCTATGTGTTATGTGCACACGTCAAAATGTGATATGTTTATTGACCCACACTATTTACAGACAATTTAATCAATAGGTTGTTCATCTTAATCTCACAACTAATTGTTTATGACATATGTCTCTCTCTTTCCCCTCCCCACCAGTCTGTTCTTCCAACCCCACTGAAGTGCCCCAGTTGCCACCAGGCTGGGGCCAGAAAGGTCAAAGGTCAGTGTGCTGTGTGTAAGCGCTGCTCCGAGACCCTGCGCCGTGTCTACCAGTTCTGCTGGGCCTGTGGGAGGGAGTGGCACCAGTCAGGAGGAACCCTGGAGGGCCAAGGGGTCCATTTCTCCTGCCCTCTGCCAGGCTGTGCCCTCAGGGCTGCCCTCCTCTCCCCAGAGGTCATTGTTGATCCAAGCAGTTCAGCCCAGGGATGCCCCTTCTTCAGGGCCTGTCCTCACTGTAAGGCCATCCTCACTCACACTGGAGAGGGATGCCCCAATATCATCTGTCCACACTGCCAAAAGGAGTTCTGCTTCCGCTGCTTGAAGGAGGAGTGCTATGATTATGAAGAGGAAGATGATGATGATTTTGAGTATCCTTTACCATGCACTGTGGTGGACAACAGTCAGTCTCTCAGAGAGTTGGAACTGTAGGGGCTATGCAACGGTCTGTAGAACATATTTTACGGCCTCATTCATTACCACTTGCAAAAGGAAATCATCTTGATTGTAATTACTATTGGAATTATTACATTAGTTCTATGGTACAAAGACATCATATTGCTATGCTGCATTGCTTCTGTATAGTTAAATGCAATCTGTCTAATACTCAAGTAAAAGATAAATAAAGCCAGAAGTTATCATTTGTGTTTTCACACCAGTGGCGTGTATTCATGGATGCCAAGGGAAGCCAGGCCCCCCCCCCCAAAAAAAATTAAAATAAATAAACATATAAAATCGTCTGTGTTTTCATATCATTTTTTCAATTCACAAAAGGCTGAATGCACAGTATCTCACCTGAGAAAGCATCAGAGGGAGCGAAACAGTGGCCCTGTGATGGCCATCTATCTGATTCTGTCTGGTCATAAAGAGTATGACATTGTTGCCGCCCAAAGCATTGAATGCAAGGGAAAGAATAGCCAATCAGCGTTAAGCTAAACTGAGTGAGCTCAGCTGTGAATGGTCCTGGCACACAAAAAAGTCTCAAGGGAAGCCAGTTTGTATTTGACTTTACTCCTATCACATCGCATCAAGAGAAATATGTAATTGACAGAAACAACTTGAATTTGTCATGTACTGTCATGTTGTGTCTTGTCTCTGTCCTTTCCCTTCACCCTGTCTCCCTCTGCTGGTCATTGTTAGGTTACCTTTTCTCCCCCTCTTTCCCCCAGCTGTGCCTTGTCTCCTCCTAACCACCTCGTCACCCCTTTTCCCACCTGTTCCCTTTTTCCCTCTGATTAGGTCCCTATATCTCTCTCTGTTTCTGCTCCTGTCTTTGTCGGATTCTTGTTTGTTGTGTTTCATGCCTGAACCAGACTATCGTCATGTTTGCTGTAACCTTGTCCTGTCCTGTCGGAATCTGCCGGTCTATCTGAGCCTACCTATGTTTGGTTATTAAAGAAGCTCTGTTTAAGTTAATTCGCTTTTGGGTCCTCATTCACTCACCGTAACAGAATTGTTGCATCTTATTGTGTTGTTGTCCTAGCTAAAATGTTGTGTTGTTAGCTAGCTAAAATCGCCCCTTTCCTAAATTAGCCATGGATGGAGAAGGGATTGGACTTGTGGTTTTACTTATTTCTCCGTACTGGCCAGTGATCATGGCTCACATTAACATCATCATGCCGGAAACCCTAGACCCACTCCAATTAGCATACCGCCCCAACAGATCCACAGATGACGCAATCTCAATCGCACTCCACACTGCCCTATCCCACCTGGACAAAAGGAACACCTATGTGAGAATGCTGTTCATTGACCACAGCTCAGCATTCAACACCATTTACAACATTAACAATGTCTGCACTGTATTTCTGATCAATTTGATGTTATTTTAACAGACAAAAAAAATAGATTTTATTTAAAAAACAAGGACATTTCTAAGTCACCCCAAACTTTTTAACAGTAGTGTATATTATAGTTGGTGTCAGAGGAAGGTCCAAGAAATGGTCAAGACTCCAGTCCCCCAAGTCATAGACTTTCTCTGCTACTGCACAGCAAGCGGTACCGGAGCGCCAAGTCTAGGTCCAAAAGGCTCCTTAACAGCTTCTACCCCCAAACCATAATACTGCTGAACAATTAATCAAATAGCCACCTGGACTATTTACATTGCCCCCCCAACCCCCAGCCTCCCTTTTGTTTTTACACTGCTGCTACTCACTGTTTATTATCTATGCATAGCCACTTTACCCCTACCTACATGTACAATTTACCTAGACTAACACGTACCCCCACTCATCGACTCGATACTGTCACCCCCTGTATATAGCCTCATTATTGTTATGTCATTTTCTTGTGTTACTTTTTGATATCATTTTTGTACTTTTTTTTATTTAGTAAATATTTTCTTAACTATATTTCTTCAACTGCATTGTTGGTTAGGGGCATGTAAGTAAGCATTTCACGGTCAGGTCAACACCTGTTTTATTCGGCGCATCAAATCAAAATCAAATCAAATCCAATTTGTATTGGTCACAAAGACATGGTTAGCAGATGTTAATGCGAGTGTAGCGAAATGCTTGTGCTTCTAGTTCCAATATATTATTTGTTAGATATTACAGACCTACCAGTTTCCCAACAACTACATAATACACACAAATCTAAATATATGTACATATGGTTGAGCGGTGGCCGAGCGGCATAGCCATGGTCCAGACAGAGGATCTGCTTCGGGAAAGTCGTATTCCTGGTCGTAATGTTGGTAAGTTGACGTCGCTCTTATATCGAATAGTTCTTCACGGCTGTATGTAATAAGACTTCATATTTCCTCGGGTAACAATGTGATTATAAACTGTCTATGACATGATATGATTGCTGAACCCATTTGTCACATGCAGAGGTTGCTCTCTATTTTTAGCACATAATCAAGATGGCGTCGACAGAGATGGTCGCCTTTTCGAGTCCTTAGAAAACTATGCCGTTTTTAGTTTTTTTTATGTATTCTTTCTATTTTTCTGTATGTATTATTTGCCATTTCTCGCATCCACAGATGGTGGAACTTCCATTCCAGACTAGTGTTCTAACAATAATTATTTTGGCCTCTGACACTATATACTGTCATGTTATAATATAATCATACATAACTGGCACCTGGCTGTGGCATTTTAAATAGCCTATATGTCTGAACTATAGGGACTTCACCACTATTTTTAGCACAGGCTTATTTGCTGCTTACGGACTTAAAGCCATCTACATTTAATCTGGTGTAAATTCAAGGCTTTATAGAACACAGAGCAGGGTTACTACTGCTGGAAAATAGTAGTAGGCCTACTTCTTGGGGTGACATTTAAAAAACATTTTTTAAACTATATGCAGTACGAGATAACTGGATAATGCTTTTGGATTTCATATATTTCCATGCTGATTTTTATGATTTTTATAAACTGGGTGGTTCGAGCCCTGAATGCTGATTGGGTGACAGCCGTGGTATATCAGAACGCATACCACGGGTATACCACGGGTATGACAAAACAGTTATTTTTACTGCCCTACTTACATTGGTAGCAAGTTTATAATAGCAATAAGGCACCTCAGGGGTTCGTGATATATGGTCATATACTCCACGTTGCATCATGCATAACAGCCCTTAGCCATGGTATATTGGCCATATACCACACCCCCTTATTGCTTTAGTATGCTACTTACCCCCATCACTTGTTATTTCAGTAAGTGCACTACTAGAAGTCTTTGTTCTTGTGTGCGTGAGAGAGATATTCCCAGTGGCAAGGTGTGCAAATAGTGTGTATGAAGGGGTTAGGTGTCTGTGTGTTCACAGTAGTGTGTCTGGCAGTAGGAGGTAATCTGCAGGTGTAAAGAGGTCACTGAGATTAATAATCAGGTGTTTTCCAATGGGATCTAAGTTTGTTTCATAAGGCCTTTATTTATGGAGCGAGACCAGAGATAGCTGGCTGCCCCACTTGGATTCAGCAGCCTACTCTTAAACATTTTAGTCATTTAGCAGACACTCTTATCCAGAGCAACTTACAGGAGCAATTAGGGTTAAGTGCCTTGCTCAAGGGCACATCAACAGATTTCTCACCTAGTCAGATTGGGGATTCGAACCAGTAACCTTTCAGTTACTGACCCAACGCTCTTAACCACTAAGATACCTGCGTCTTTAGATGCCAAATGTGTCACAATGATGCCTTATACATAAATGTAGGTCCTCAGACCCTCATAGTGACCCTTTAACCGTTAAACAATTGCCCTGTAGTTCTACTCCAACATTACACGTCAGTATATCATTCACACACGCACATCTATTTTTAGCCTGCTTATTCATAGTCGAGTAACTCCATATAGCCTACAGATTAATGCTGGAGCCAGAATAGCTGCTATTACTTCACTAAGATATTTGATGTAGTCACCCGATCAATAGGAGGGGGGGGGGGGGGGGTGTCTGCTGTGTACCTAAGCTGCTTTCATGTTCCCTCCACCTACAGGTCTGCCGGTGGCCACTTTGACTTAAAGCTTAGGGAGAAGGAAAGAAGAAGAGAGAATTCCGTTCAAGACAGATGCTCCAATAGTATAGTGCACCTTTCTAGGATTGTGTCCTACTTACTACCTTCTACTCTATGCTGATTTTAGAGAGTTGCCTCCAGAATTGAATATTTAAGTGTTTCTATTGTAACAATGTGAGACATTGAAACAATGGAATTACATACCTCAAACAACTGTCCATGACAATAAACCAAAAGGCATTGTTATATGTGATATATTCCAAGGGCCCTCTCTTTGGCAGGTAGATGTTTCAATGTCACTTTGCAATATTTGTTACAATTGTACTTTTTTACATTTGATGTGTATGGATGTGTGTTTGCCCTAGATGATCTGACCTTACTTACTTACCTTATTACTGGGCTGTATTAAGACCAAATTACACTGTGACCACGGGTCAAAAGAGCATGTTCTCTCGTTGCTCTCTCTGTGGTTGCTACAGTTAAAGGGCCAGTGCAAGGGTTTGCTAGCTTTTTGAGGCTTTATCCCTAAGTGTGACCTTGCAGTGTCAGTGCAGTCAGCCTGTCCCACATGCTGCTAAGAGGCTTGCAGGTAGCGGCTCAGTTTAGCAGGACCCCATCTGACTAATCTGATTACTTTAACTGGTCGTGACATAGAAGAACACACTTGTGATCGTATGACCAGAAAGCTGTATGACAGCATTCTCCCAATATGTGAGTGTATGTGTGCATGTGTTTGCATGTGTGAGATATTTCTCCTAAGAAGCAGCCAGTCACAGCCCAATAAACTGTGCCATTCCCCCCTCTATCTGTATAGCAGGCCATTTCCAGGCATCCATATACTGTACCTACCATGCACATTGCATCTGAATCTATGGGCTGGCTTGGGTCAAAAGGCCAAAGACAGACTTGTAACTCACCCCAATATATTTTCAGCCGTGGTATCTTTATCACTGTCACCACTTTGCACTTTGTCCTCTAAATATATTGCCATCTTATGGTCCTGAGTTATAGTCATCGTTGTGGTTAGATTTGCCTTTCTCTGGTTAGCTGGTGGTTAGATGCACAAAGAGTGTTGTTCGTTGTGGTGTGCCACAGTAGGTAATGAAATTATGCTAAGCATTGTCCACACATTGTAAACTGTCAAAGAAAAAATGGTTAACTTATTTTCACATCTTTAAAAGTTGTCAATCATCTGTTCTCAGATTAAACATTTTCAGCTCTCTAAGATTCACCATTTCAGACCACCATTGGTGTCTGTAAATTGAAGGTGAGATTGTTCTCACAAAACATCCTTTCATACTAAATATCACTTAAACAACACTAAAGCCCATACCTGTACATAGCCAGGACAGTCTTTGTCCACTTTAAATACAAGCTGCTCTCTTTCCTTAAGCCCCCCTTCTCATCCTCTGCCATTATGTAAGGAGCACCTGTAACCACCTGTAGATAGCACTCAGACATCATATGAACAATAAAGTAAATAAACAATGAATTAAACAAATGACGGGCTCAGTGGCCTGTGTGAAATTGTGAGGATGAACTCATGGTAGCATGAAATCAAGATCTCAAAGTAATTGTTTCGGTGTAATGGCAAAGGATGCTAGACTTATCCATTCCAGGAAGTGGAATCCCCTTCGCCATGTCACACAGCCGGTGCAATGCCAATCCAATGGAACTGTTGTTAGGCAATCGGACGGAGGTGAAGATCAGGGGAGGGAACAAGGAGGGACATCTAAACCAATCAAAGCCCATTAGATTTGTTTCATGCTACTTTCGTAACCAAGTGGAAGTTGAGAATTTACCAGTTGCATTCACATGCTTTGAACTTTGAAACACTGATTGTTGATAGCCAACAAACTGTAAACCATAAACTCAAAGTACCGCTGTCATGCTTGTAAACAAATGATAGTGTTTAAAAACCATAGTAATAGATTGCTTTTTATAAATAATGTTTTGTTGTTGCATTTAATGTCCAAAAATGCTGTTATCAAGGTAATTTCCTTTGTAGGTGACGTCAGAGGTCAGCATGTGGGAGAAGTGGGAGCTCAGGATGATAGATGAGTTTCCCCAGTTGGAGGGCCGTTCAAGTGGATTTCCCAGCCGTATGTGTTAAATTTCCACTTCCCACACAGTTAGGAACGCAGCATTGGCATGCAATGTCAGTGTCACACTAACTGTAGTCCATGACTCCAATCTCACCACCAGATCAGTGTAACCACTAATGGGGATTTCCAGGTTCAGGTAGAGTTATGGCAGCAGTCTGCAATGTTGGTGCACATAGCATAATCCAAAACACATATGAACATGCAAGTTTACATGGTTCCTGCCAGAACCAGGACTTTGTAGAAGACGGAAATGGCCTCTACCATATTTTTTTTCTGCCAAATGTCTTAGTTATTATTTTTTTGCGGTTTGACACTGCTAATCAATGGGGGAATTCCAACCCCAGTCAAGCGCATGTACAGTATCTAGAACGCAATTCCTTTCTACATGCTTATTCTGACCTTGAATTTAAGCATGAGTTTAGGGTGCTATTCAAATCAAATCAAATCAAATGTATTTACATAGCCCTTTGTACATCAGCTGATATCTCAAAGTGCTGTACAGAAACCCAGCCTAAAACCCCAAATAGCAAGCAATGCAGGTGTTGAAGCATGTTGGCTAGGAAGAACTCCCTAGAAAGGCCAAAACCTAGGAAGAAACCTAGAGAGGAACCAGGCTATGAGGGGTGGCCAGTCCTCTTCTGGCTGTACCGGGTGGAGATTATAACAGAACATGGCCATTCAACCACTATTTGTTTGGGGTGGAGATCCAATAAATGAAGGTGTGTTGGAAGTCTGTCTATAGATATGCAGTTTTCTGACCTTTACTTAATTCCCTAATAATTCCAGCACTGTTATGTGCGAGGAAACCATGAATAAGGTCGAACGAACCTACTGGTTCCAAGTGGGAAAACCATTTACTACATTTTTTCATATAGAAAAAAAATACTATTCTCCATGCACTGTAATTTACAATTTGACAAGAGCTGTTGATAAGAGTAAGGTAACAGAATACTCTGTTTGGATGAGGGAACTGTAAATATAAATTACACTTGTTTTAGATCTATTTTGCCTTATAATCGCTGGAGACAAATGTGAAACCAAACTGAAGGATATCAAAATATCAACTTTCCCACAGTAAAGTTTATGAAATGTTGTACCATTATGCAGAATAGAAATTGTACATCCTTTTAACTTGCAGGGATGGGAACTCTTGAATGTCTTAATTATAGGCTACTCAGACTTCTCTGTTTATTATTTCTATCATGTTAAATACTAGCCACTATCAGTATTGACAGTCTGTAGGCCTAATAACCAGACGAATATGCATACAGTACCAGTCAAAAGTTTGAACACACCTACTCATTCAAGGGTTTTTATTTTTCAAAATGTTTTCTACATTGTAAAATAATAGTGAAGACATCAAAACTTTGAAATAACATATATGGAATCATGTAGTAACCAAAAAAGTGTTAAAGAAATTAAAATCTATTTTATATTTGAGATTCTTCAAAGTAGCCACCGTTTGCCTTGATGACAGTTTTGCACACTCTTGGCATTCTCTCAACCAGCTTCATGAGATAGTCACCTGGAATGCATTTCAATTATTAGGTGTGCCTTGTTAAAAGTTAATTTGTGTAATTTCTTTCCTTTTTAATGCATTTGAGCCAATCAGTTGTGTTGTGACAAGGTAGGGGTGGTAAACAGAAGATAGCTCTATTTGGTAAAAGACCAAGTCCATATTATGGCAAGAACAACTCAAATAAGCAAAGAAAAATGACAGTCCTTCATTACTTTAAGACATGAATGTCAGTCAATAAAGAAAATGTCAAGAACTTTGAAAGTTTCTTCAAGTGAGTCGCAAAAACCATAAAACACTATGATGAAACTAGCTCTCATGAGGACCGCCACAAGAATGGAAGACCCAGAGTTACCTCTGCTGCAAAGGATACGTTTATTAGAGTTAGCAGCCTCAGAAATTGCAGCCCAAATAAATTCTTCACAGAGTTCAAGTAACAGACACATCTCAACATCAACTGTTCAGAGGAAACTGCATGAATCAGGCCTACTAAACACTACTAAAGGACATCATTAAAAAGAAGAGACTTGCTTGGGCCAAGAAATACGAGCACTGGACATTAGATAGCTGGAAATCTGTCTTTAGGTCTTTGTGAGACTTGAAGCATGGAGGGCTTCCCGAGTGACACAGCGGTCTAAGGCACTGCATCTCAGTGATAGAGACCCAGGTTTGATCCCGGGCTGTTTTTTGTATGCTATTTTAATATATGAAAATTAACCAATGATATCAGGCCACACCCAGCCGTGATTACAGACACCTGTGTGTGTCTTTTGACTCTATATAAAACAAGTCACCCCGCAGTGTTTGTCATTATACCCTGATGAAGACAGCTTGTCTGTCGAAACGTTACATTTTTGCATCTGAGCTCCTAGAGTGTGCTGCTTGCTTTTATTATTTTAAGTGTTCCACTCTGCTAGCCAGCACCTCATCTAAATAGGCGTGCATTTCTTTCGCCTCTAGATTGATCCCGGGGTGTATGACAACCGGCCGTGATCGGGAGTCCCATAGGGCGGCGCACAATTGGCCCAGTGGCGTCCGTGTTAAGGGAGAGTTTGGATGGGGTAGGCCGTCATTGTAAATAAAAATGTGTTCTTAACTGACTTGCCTAGTTAAATAAAGGTTAAATAAATAAAAGAGGAGGTGTGATGGTGTGGGGGTGCTTTGCTGGTGACATTGTCTGTGATTTATTTAGAATTCAAGGCACACTTAACCAGCATGGCTACCACAGCATTCTGCAGCGATAAGCCATCCCATCTGGTTTGCACTTAGTGGGGCTATAATTTGTTTTTCAACAGGACAATGACCCAAAACACACCTCCAGGCTCTGTAAGCGCTATTTGACCAAGGATAGTGATGGAGTGCTGCATTAGATGACCTGGCCTCCACAATCACCCGACCTCTACCCAATTGAGATGGTTTGGGATGAGTTGGACTGCAGAGTGATGGAAAATTAGCCAACAAGTGTTAAGCATATGCGGGAACTCCTTCAAGACTGTTGAAAAAGCATTCCTCATAATGCTGGTTGAGAGAATGCCAAGAGTGTGCAAAACTGTCACCAAGGAAAAGGGTGGCTACTTTGAAGAATCTCAAAGATAAAATGTATTTTGATTTGTTTAAATTTTCATTCTATGTGTTATGTCATAGTTTGATGTCTTCGCTATTATTTTACAATGTAAGTAGCAAAAATAAAGAAAAACCCTTGAATGAGTAAGTGTCCAAACTTTTGAGTTGTACAGTATATTTAGATGGATTTATTTTATTTATCCCTAATATTCTGAACTCTTTCTCTCGATATACAGTGCATTCGGAAAATATTCAGACCCCTTGACTTTCTTCACATTTTGTTATGTTACAGCCTTATTCTAAAATGTATTAAACAATACCCATAATGACAAAGCAAAAACTGTTTTTTAGAAATGTTTACAATATTTGTATTTTTTTAATGAAATATCACATTTACGGAACTATTCAAATCCTTTACTCAGTACTTTGTTGAAGCACCTTTGGCAGCAGTTACAGCCTCGAGTCTTCCTGGTTTTGATGCAACAAGCTTTGCACACCTGATTTGGGGAATTTCACCTATTATTCTCTGCAGATCCTCTCAAGCTCTGTCAGGTTGGATGGGGAGTGGAACAGCACAGCTATTATCAGGTCTCTCCAGAGATGTTCGTTCGGGTTCAAGTTCTGGCTCTGGCTCTGGCTGGGCCACTCTGGATATTCAGACACTTGTCCCAAAGCCCCTCCTGCGTTGTCTTGGATGTGTTCTTAGGGTCGTTGTCCTTTTGGAAGGTGAACCTTCGCCCCAGTCTGAGGTCCTGAGGGCTCTGGAGCAGGTTGTCATCAAGGATCTCTCTATTCACCTTTGCCTCGATCCTGACTAGTCTCCCAGTCCCTGCCGCTGAAAAACATACCCACAGTATGATGCTGACACCACCATGCTTCACCATAGGGATGGTTCCAGGTTTCCTCCAGACGTGACGCTTGGCATTCAGGCCGAAGAGTTCAATATTGGTTTCATCAGACCAGAGAATCTTGTTTCTTATGGCCTGAGAGTTTTGATTTACCACAGGTGGACTCCAATCAAATTGTAGAAACCTCTCAAGCATGATGAATGGAAACAGGATGCACCTGAGCTCAATTGCGAGTCTCATAGCAAAGGGTGTGAATAATTATGTAAATAAGGTATTTCTGTTTTTATTTTTAATACATTTGCAAAAATGTCTAAAAACCTTGTTTCCCTTTGCAATTATGGTGTATTGTATGTAGATTGATGAGGAAAATATTTGATTTAATCAATTTTAGAATAAGGCCGTAACAACCAAATGTGGAAAAAGGGTAGGGGTCTGAATAATTTTCAGAATAGACTGTATTCTAGTGAGTATATCGACAAAATTCTAAATAAAAGGTACACCGTATTTAAAGGGATGGCTAAGATAAATATACTTAAAACCCTATTGAACAGAAAATCTGTTGACCAGCAAGTGGGAGGGTTTTCAGCGGTTGAATTAAATTTATTCAGAGCGCACAAGGTAGTCACACCTGCGAAGCACATTGATCTAACTTCACTGTCCAATTTACAGTAGCTATTACAGTGAAAAACAACTGTGCTATTGTTTGAGGAGAGTGCACAATTGTGAACTTGAAAATGTATTAAGCAAATGGTACCAAGAATATGCATATCCTTGCTTCAGGGCCAGAGCTATAGAAAGTTAGATTTTGGTATGTCATTTTAGGTGAACATTTAAAGAAAGGGGCAGATCCTTAAGAGGTTTAATAAACCAATTAGGCACATTTGTGTAGTCTTGATACAACATTTTGAACATATACAGTGGGGAGAACAAGTATTTGATACACTGCCGATTTTGCATAACATAAGTATTTGATACATCAGAAAAGCAGAAATTAATATTTGGTATAGAAACCTTTGTTTGCAATTACAGATATCATATGTTTCCTGTAGTTCTTGACCAGGTTTGCACACACTGCAGCAGGGATTTTGGCCCACTCCTCCATACAGACCTTCTCCAGATCCTTCAGGTTTCGGGGCTGTCGCTGGGCAATACGGACATTCAGCTCCCTCCAAAGATTTTCTATTGGGTTCAGGTCTGGAGACTGGCTAGGCCACTCCAGGACCTTGAGATGCTTCTCACGGAGCCACTCCTTAGTTGCCCTGGCTGTGTGTTTCGGGTCGTTGTCATGCTGGAAGACCCAGCCACGACCCATATTCAATGCGCTTACTGAGGGAAGGAGGTTGTTGGCCAAGATCTCGCAATACATGGCCCCATCCATCCTCCCCTCAATGCGGTGCAGTCGTCCTGTCCCCTTTGCAGAAAAGCATCCCCAAAGAATGTTTCCACCTCCATGCTTCACGATTAGGATGGTGTTCTTGGGGTTGTACTCATCCTTCTTCTTCCTCCAAAAACGGCGAGGGGAGTTTAGACCAAAAAGCTCTATTTTTGTCTCATCAGACCACATGACCTTCTCCCATTCCTCCTCTGGATCATCCAGATGGTCATTGGCAAACTTCAGACGGGCCTGGACATGCGCTGACTTGAGCAGGGGGATCTTGCGTGTGCTGCAGGATTTTAATCCATGATGGGGTAATGTGTTACTAATGGTTTTCTTTGAGACTGTGGTCCCAGCTCTCTTCAGGTCATTGACCAGGTCCTGCTGTGTAGTTCTGGGCTGATCCCTCACCTTCCTCATGATCATTGATGCCCCATGAGGTGAGATCTTGCATGGAGCCCCAGACTGAGGGCGATGGGCCGTCATCTTGAACTTCTTCCATTTTCTAATAATTGCGCCAACAGTTGTTGCCTTCTCACCAAGCTGCTTGTCTATTGTCCTGTAGCCCATCCCAGCCGTGTGCAGGTCTACAATTTTATCCCTGATGTCCTTACACCCTCTCAGGTCTTGGCTATTGTGGAGAGGTTGGAGAGCCGGAATTCTTACTGGTTGGTAGGTGATCAAATACTTATGTCATGCAATAAAATGCTAATTAATTACTTAAAAATCATACAATGTGATTTTCTGGATTTTTGTTTTACATTCCG